>NC_062965.1:26047915-26184485 GCF_023119035.1 Salvia hispanica
CATTCAATGATTAAGAAGTTGATGTGTTGTTGAATACTCAACCTTGTCGCACTTATATTATTTTAATACTATGATGCCTTAAGCATCAACCATAAAACAATAGTTGAGCATTAATAGCTCCCACTTGCAACAAAAACCTAACTGGATCAAGATCTCTTACTTAGAAGTTGCATTGTCATGTAAGTCATTGTCCTTCTATAAAATAGGTCAATCCAACTCACAAAGCATCTTTTCTCGCTTTAAACTAACTTTGATGACAATTCAGGCTCTCCCATTTTCATATCTAGTCTTTTGTTCAAATGAACTAGGACTTAAGAAAAATGCAGCCTTTATGAATTCGTCATCTATCATGTTACTTTCCTCTAACAGTAATATAACGACTATTATTCTGAAGATTTTCTACTTTTCAGTTAAACCTTCTTGTAGTCATTTCTTATTACTTTAGGCGATGACTTGTGTCATAAACTATTTGAGTGATCAAAAGATCCTCAAAACATTCTGTCACTCTAGGATATTCCAATCGAATCATCTTGACAGATTCTATTGATATCCATCTTTCATCGTCATTAACCAAGACTTGTCGAGCTACTTAAAGGAAAATAGCTTGACCTTATTCCTCAAAGAGCTTGTCAAGTACATGCATAATGCATTCTTGAACATTCTTCGTGGAATTATGTCGAGGAAATGGAGGACATGAATCATTGAGTATAAACTCCAAGCTTTCAGCGATGAGAATCTTATCCATTTTCGTTTCCGGTCTACATAATTTAGGCATTCGAGTTTACTTTCTTTAAGGATCGCAGACAAATATTAAATGACATAATGAAGATTTGACAAATAAACTTATTATCACATACTCATGCTCAATACATAATCACAAATAACCACAAAACAATTATGTATCTTGCAACTGTAAAATTAAAATTTTGTACCCTCAAGCAGAGGTCAATACGCATTAAAATTTTAGCAATTTTACTGGTCACAACACCGATGAATAGTCCAGAGACCGCAGCACGGCATGGCCGCCAAATGTTGCCTAACCACGACCATCAGATTTAGCATTACAGAATCTTGTTTCTACAACACACTCCCATAACAATGCTCATGTGCTGATAACAAAACCAAGCTATCTCATAAATTCTGTTTGAACTTCTGAAACTTGTAATTTCTTAGGATTATTGTCCCCACAGCATGGGTGGCGATAATATTAGAAACCACTTTCTAGTTCATACTATTTATATTTGAGAAGTCTGCCCTTATGAACTTGCTATTTCTTAGGATTATTGTCCCCACAGCATGGGTGGCGATAATATTAGAAAATGGCTTCATAAATTTGCAAACCAATCGATGGAGACCGTATACAACGCACTTGTTGTAATCATCACTTAGATATTTTTATATGGCTTTTGCATAATTATCACATAAGCAGATAAAACAGATAATCCACTTAAAATAGATAAACACCAAATAAACAGATAAATCCATTTAATGCATGGCATTTAAACACACATGATAATTATCAAAAATTATTTAATCTAGTCAAGGGAGAATCAATTAAATAATTAAGTTTTATCTTGGATAATAATTATCCAAATTCATTTAGGATTTATCAAGATAGAATCAACTATCTAAATCCACTTAGGATTATTCTAGATTTTATTTCGATAAAATCAAATCCTTCAATTCAAGATAACGTTGATCTAGGATTATCATTATTTAAATCGCACTAGGATATTACTAGATAGAAACAATTCCATCATAATCCATAAGATAAAAATAAAATCCTATCAACCAAGATTTATACAAATCTTAATTCTATTTAGAATAGATATCCAGAATATATCAAATATTACTTAGGATTTCTTAGATGAATAAATTCATCTAAATCCAATTAAATAAGGATTTTCTTATATATATCTTTATCCTAATCTATCTAGGATATAAATCCAAAAGATAAGGATAAATTGGATTAATACTTATTTTAATCCATCTAAGATTTGTCTTAATAGAATTAAATCTATTCAAATCCATAGGATAAAATAAATTAATATAAATGTTTATCCTAATTCATCTAGGATTTATCTTGGAATAAATCCATATAAATCCATAGAATACAATAATATTATATTATAATTATTCAAATCTATCCAAGATTTATCTAGGAACAAATCCATATAAATCTATAAGATAAGAATAAAGTATTATATTATCACTATCCAAATCCATCTAGAATTTATCTATGAATGAATTCATATAAACTCATAGGATAAGAATAAAATAATATTATAATTATCTAAATCCAACTAGGATTCGTCTAGGAATAAATCCATATAAATCCATAGGATATAGATAAAATATTAGATTATTATTTTCCAAATATAACTAGGATTCAACTAGGAATAAAATCCATATGAATCCATGATTTAATCCATAATTAAATCTCATATAATACATAAAATCCACAAAAGATATATTCAAATCTTATTTTCAAATTAATCTTGATTTCTTTCCAAATCGAATCCAAGGATGAGAAAATCCTAATCAATTTTGGAAAGCGAAGTCACGAAACAAGGCGTGCGACGTCTCCATCGTCCGTCGAGTTCGGGAACTGCCCATGAAGGGCTCCCACTCGATTCGTGAACTGCTGCTGTTCTGCGTCGCGCAAGCTGCCCAGCTCGAGAGCTTGGGCTGCTGACGCAGCTTGGCCAGCCTGCGACGAACGAATTGCCGCTTCTGCCTGGAACTCCGGCGCTGCTGTATCCTCTCCGCCGTCGCTGCTGCCAGCATCCGGTCACCGTCATCAACGTGCAGCTGCATCTCTGGCCCTGCTGCGCTGAGTCGTCGTCGCTGGTGCGACGTCGACTTCGCCGCCGCCTCGCTGCTGCGTTGCTGTCCGTCTGCTCGCGAGGACGCACCTGACGCTGCGTCGTCTCTATGTTGACAACGCTGCTGCGTCATCGCCTCCGAGCTGGATCACCGGTGGTCTCCGCTGCCATTCCTGTCGTATCTGCAGCCGCCGGCGATGCACATGTGCAAACCACCGTCCTCGGCCACACGACGATTTGATTTAAGGTTTATCAAATCTTGAAATTAACGCTTTGATTAATTAACTTGGAGAATCAATTCTCCATAATCAATTCTCACGAGAACTAGTGTTTTCGAAGCATTCAAATTATAAAAGATATAATAATCAACGAAAAACACATACGTTCATGCAAATCACATAACATGAAATTAATCCACATAATCAGAGCCAAAAATTGGCTCTGATACCAATTGCTAGGGTTAGGAGCCCCTTGCACAGCGGAAGACTTGTACAAACAAATAAATCAGACACGGATCTATTTGACCGATTATGCGATTAATCAATTCACATGTTAAACAGATAATTGCATGCTAGAACGCAAATAATCCTAAAACATGAATTCTACGGTTTAGAGTTACCGATTTGATTCTCCAAAGAATCGACGATTGCTTGCGCCTTCTCCACGTGATGATCTTCAATACTAGACCATGGATCTTCTCTCTGGTTCCCGAACTGTATTCCAATATCAGTGTGGGCTGATCTTACTAGAATACTAGGACTTAAATAAAGTAGACAGAAGAAATCCTTTTGGAAAAAGGAGTAGAATTCGAAAATTCCTACAGCTGGGAGAGCTGAAATTTTCGAAAAATATGAAATAATGAAATTGTGATTATTCTGTCTCCTTTATTCTCCTATTTATATTAAGTTCCTTATGGGCCCAGACAGGGATCTATGGAAGGTTTTGGATATGGGCTCGCCCAATTAGCTTTTTACTAATTAAATTGAACCCCAATTTAATATAAGCTTATATTGGAATATTACGAGCAGCCACTACAGAAGTAATATTGCACTCCCCATCCAAATCCGAAATTACAAGTAATCCGGGTTTCCATTATTTATATTATTTATTTCCCGCGCTTAAGATATAAATGTCCATTAATTAATTAATGTCTGCTATGGACTTAATTAATTAACATCCTATTAATTCCAAGAGTGGACTTAGCAAGAAACATTTATTTATTATTCATAGAGTAATAAAACTCCAACTGGCCAGTTTTCCGAATAATAAAACCTTGTTCGAGCTCCTCTTGAGGACATTATCAAACGAGACTCACCTCGCGCACGATTCAACATAATAGCAATCCTAGCACCGCTAGATATTAATCACCACTACCCAATATATCAGGATTATTGGGTTGCGAAAAACCCGCACCATTTGATAAGTCAAAGTAGTGCCTAATCAATACCGTATGCTCAATGCTAACGTATGTAGATTAAGAAATAGTATTTTATCAAGACCTAGTCTTTCAGTAGATAGCATAAAGACACGTCTTGCTGTTAGATCCATTTAGTGCTATACCACACTAACGTCATCTTATTTCAGTAAGGCTTAGAAATAATCGGACTGACATTGCAACCTTTCACGATAGGTAGTCTAAGCCTATCTCGGGTTGTGAAATTCTTCTTTTTCTTTTGCAAAGCATTGCATAGAACCGACAACCTTAAAGTGGACGACGCCCACAACCAGTCTACTAAGCAAAAGACTTAGACTTTGTTTGCTACTTATACATTTAAATGTTTATAAAACATCTTATAAATGCACAAGAAAACACAATGTAATAATATACTGATTCTATTCGTGCGAAACTGCTCGAATAATACTGAATCGGGTTAAAAGTGGACTATAGAGTTTTACGTATACAAGCAAGATTCTATTCGTGCGAAACTTGCTCGAAACATGCTTTTCAGTATACCAAACCTAACAATACTGTATCCGCACCAAGAATGTGAGACGCATATCATTCATTGCGATATAAAGCCTTAGAACATACTCATGGACGATAAATTGGCGCTCCAAGATATCAGATTTTGGGGTAGCGAAGCTCCTGAAGCAAGATCAGACTAAGACTTATCATGGGATAAGAGGCACTAAGGGCTATGTTGCCACAGAGTGGTACCAAAAGCAGGCGCGATTACAGTGAAAGCAGATGTTTATAGCTTCGGTGTGATGCTGTTGGAGATCATATGTGTGTTGTAGGAAGTGTGTTGATTCGGGCAAGAGTGAGGATGAGGCCATTCTTGAGGAATGGGTTTACGACTATTATTCATCGAGGAAGATTTGGAGTCTGGTGAGGGATGAAATAGTGGAGGAGTGGAAAGTGGAGAGGATGGTGAAGATATGGATATGGTGCGTGCAATATGATCCTTCACTGCGCCCAACTATGAAGAAAGTTATGCTAATGATGGAGGGCATTGTCGAGATTCCCATACCTCCAAGACCTACTTTCTTTAGTACCATCTAGTTTATCACCGAGAGTGATCTCATGTATCATTTTCCTTTATGTTTCGAACAATGTCTCGTATCTTGCTAGCTAGTATTAATCGAGTGTGTGTTACGAGCCTCTTTTACAATATTATTTGGTTTAGATCCTCTTCTATTATATTATTATGTTTAGATATTATAGGAATTTAGCATATCTTTCCATATTGTATCCACACATATTTATTATAAATATGTGTGGAGCCTCTCTTATTAATCAATTAATGAAGAGATAATTTGCCCAAGATTACTTGCGTAGTACGCCCATTCTTAGTTTGCTGCCGACAGAGAGAATTCCGCGCCAGTCGTGAGAGAGAATCGCCGACCCTCGAGTAGGGCGCCGGAATAGTATGCTTCGTACGTGACAGAGAGGTATATCTTCGCTGACAGAGAGGTATATCTTCGTTAAGAGCAGGGACATCTTAACAAATTGGTGCTTTCACCCCAAATCTCATCGATCAATTTAAAAAATAAAAAAGAAGACACCTTCTTCACCAAAAATTTTTTTACCACCGATCACTTCCCCTGCCAAGCTTCACCGCCGCCATTCAACGTCATCATGTCACGCAACTACACCGGATTGGGGCGTTATGAACAACTATTCGATCAATTGGATGCCGCTATCTCCAGGTTGGAATCACGTTGGGGAGCTTTCGATAGACGTGTGACAAAATTGCAGGTATCAAAAGCAGCGTATCGACGTTACTCGTCCAACTACGACACTGATCCCTATCAGCAACCTACTCGTTTTCGCCCTTGCCACGAACAGCCTCCTGGCTGGCCGCCACTGTGACGCTCACCCCAAAGTTGCTTGCCTGCACAGCGGCGTCGGCACGCCTACGGGAAGCAGCAGCAGTCACACACCTATAGGCAGCAACACCAACCTGTTGCTGCACATATGGAGCCCCTCAATCGGTTTGGCGATTCCCGACCTCGACATCAATCAAACCCAACACCGGTCTTTGAGCATTCGCCGTAAACCTGCCCGCTTTCAGACGCGGCGCTGCAAAATCCCGACGACGGATACCATGTGAGGCAATCTGACTACCTGCCCCCTCATCCGCCATATAGGGACTCATACGGGCAGCCACAAAATTCATCTGCCGGGAATCATCTGTGGCAGCCGGAGTTCCCCCTCCCTGACCGAACGCTGCATCCACCGACACCACGATCGCCTTCCTACCGGAGTTCAGCCCCACCGTGTACAACCTCGGCAGATTCCCCGGCAGCCACAACTCAAAGCCGATCTTGTCACGAGCAGCCCACTGTTGTGCTGCAGCCGTTGCTCAGTCCGACAAGTCTCCAACGCTTAGCAATACCACCGATATCCTCTGCTGTTGTCCCACCGCCCTCCTCGCATCCACCAAACACCCGTCCGGCTACGTAGCTTGTTTCTTGTGAAGAGAAGCACTTGGGAGTTGAAGGTGATTCACAAGTGTTACATCCAGGGAACTTGCGGCTCAAAGGGATGAAATTAGTAGATGAAGAATTTTGTTATGAAACTGAATGGATTCCCAATAGCCATTCTTCAAGCCTTGATCACGAATCGGATGCTCATCAAAAAATGAATAAAAATGATTCCTTGAATTAGAGGGGTAGTTTTCTTGATGAGGTTGATGAATCAAAATCATCGCTATTAGATGATAATCATGATAAGGCCACATTGGATGATGATGAGTTCACAGAGATGGAATGTCATTCTATGAAGATGAGTGATGATTCGGATTTGCAGGTGGGTGGGGATAATTCATCACCATCATGTGTTGAAAATAGTTCACAGCAGAAGTGTTGGGACTCTGGTGATGATTATAAAGATGATAGAGTAGATGGTGAAGAGAGGCGTTCCTACAACCTCACTGCTGCGGAGCTCCAGCAGTTAAAAGTCCTTGTGCAGCGGTTCATGGAGGACAAGCAGTTTGAGGGGCGTAGGAATGATGATGACGTCAGGAGCTAGTGCATGATCCGGAGCCTCCGCCAAGTCCCGGCCATCACGGATGATTTTGTGAAGCCGAAGGCGAGAGAGGAGAGGGACGACAAATTTGTGGGTCTTGTCTCAAATCTTGACAAAAAGGGAACGCGGTTGAAGAAGCAAATGTGGAGTGAAGAGTGCAACCTGAGGAAGTTGAGGAAGCATCAAGAGAGAGGTTGAGGAAGCATCAAGAGAGAGGTTGGGAACGAATTCTTGGTTTCTGTTTCTTGTTCCCACCTTGAGGACCGTGGGGGAGTTGTTACAAGCCTCTTTTATAATATTTATTTGGTTTAGATCCTCTTCTATTATATTATTTTGTTTAGATATTATAGGGATTTAGCATATCTTTTCATATTGTATCCACACATATTTATAATAAATATGTGTGGAGCATCTCTTATTAATCAATTAATGAAGAGATAATTTGCCCAAGATTACTTGCGTAATATACCCATTCTTAGTTTGCGCCGACGGAGAAAATTCCGCGCCAGTCGTGAGAGAGAATCCGCCGACCCTCGAGTAGGGCGCCGGAATAGTGTGCTTCGTAGGTGACAGAGAAGTATATCTTCGTTAAGAGCAGGGACATCTTAACAATGTGTTCTCTTGTAACTTTTTCCTTTTTGTTTCGAACAAAGTTCCATATCTTGCTAGTCTTAATCGAGTATATTTTTCCTTTTAGTTTCGAATAATGTCTTGTGATAAATAAATCACTTCCCATAAATAAAAACGGCGTAAAACATGATTTTCACTTTTCAGTATACCTTAACCTCTGGCAAGTTTAGTCTTCATTTTTTATAATAGTATCAAAATTATGGATTACCGAGGGTATTGATATACTTGGATTTTACATGGTTTTAGAGGATGGTTATGTATGAATTTGATCATATTTTCTATTATTGAACATGTTTATATATACTTCTCTATTATATTGGTATGTTGACCATTTTGCTAAGAATGTGTAGAAAAAGGTACAAAATATGTGGATGTGCAGCAGCCTTGATTTGAGACAATATTTACTGGAGATTTTGAAGTCCAATCAGCCCATAATGCATATCAATCTCTTCGTCTTCGAAATATCTTCGCGTGGGTATCTTGCACGCCTCAATCGGAGTTCGGTAGAAGAAGTAATGGCCGTTACAAGAACACTACGCTATCCAGAAACTTACACGCGGCCGGTTTACACTGTAAATTCACCCGGCCGGGTACTGTAATTCTGCGCGAAAATGGACAGAGAGGGGTCGAAAACGACCACCCAGCCAGGTGAATTTTGCTCTTTATAATTCCACCCGGCCGGGTACGCTATTTTGGCGTATTCTTTTGCCAAAAACGCGATTTTTGATGGCAGATTAAAGGGAAAACGCCTAGGGTTCACATTCATTCAACATCTACCGCCTCCAACACTCACACACACCCCCAAGAACATTTCTAGAGAGAGAATTGAAGATTGAAGACGCCAAATCGGAAGATTGAAGACTTCACTCCATAGATTCGTTCCACAGGAGTTCTTAGTATCTTTCTTTCATGTTTTTGTTCGGATTCTTTGTGTTAAACTTAGTTTTCTTCATGAACATGAGTAGCTAAACACCTTTTTGTAGAATTCTTGGTGATGATGCATTAATTTCTTAGTTTTTATCTAATTGATTTTGTTCTTGTCTTGCTCTTGTAGTTACTTGATTATTCTTGGGTTTATTCCTTTCAATTGCTTGATCACCACTTGATTGTGTAGGATTAATTAGATTAATCGGGAGATGAAATAATTAATCTGGAAATAGGAATAATTCACACCTTAATGCAATAAAACTCGGGAGAGTTGAGGTTTTGAGTGAGGTCTTTGACCTAATCGAGCTTTTGGGAGTTAGGGGTTTTAGGATTAGAAGGGGACTTCAATCCTAGCACCTAATCTGCAGGTTTGTCACCTCGGGAGGGGGTTTAATCTATAATTGTGGTCGACTTGGTAACTCTATTTACACCAAAAGGTAAGACAATTTGATTGGATAAGAGCTTGGAATTGTGCATCGGATCCTTGAGTTCTACATTTTTCTCCATATTATCTTTTCACTCCGTGTTTACTTGTTTTTATTTATTTACTTGTTCATTATATGCTTTTCATAGTGTTAGAAAACAACCAATCCTTTCCCAATTCTCTAGATAGTAGTCAACATTTGTTCGTGGTAGTTAAGTTGATACAAATTTGTCTCTGTGGGATACGATACTCTTGCTTGCTAATTGTTACACTGTCCCCGTACACTTGCGGGTACTACTTGTGTTAAAATAAGTTGAGTCAGGTATCCCTTGTTTCCTACTATAGAAAGTAACGTAAAGTATGATTTTATCCTTAATTAGTCCTTTTAGTACTTGAGAATGTTTTAAATCTTTTTTCTCTGGGCTTAGTTGATTAAAACCATAAGCTGTTTAAACGGAAGTATTGGGCCTGACTTCTATTAATATCTATTGGATTGTGTCTTATTTTCATTTTGGCGATGTGCAAAGAAAACCTTCAATCAAACTAGAGGTGCCCACGATTTAGGAATCGACGGTTACGGTTCAGAACCGCCGGTTCCGGTTTTGGAAATTGCTGAACCGGAACCGACCACGAGAGTGTTTCGCGGTTCCGGTTCCAAAACCACCGATTTCGGTTTCGGTTCTGAACCGGCGGTTTTTCAGAGGTTCTTTACGGTTTTTCACGGTTCCGAACCGCCGGTTTTTGCGGTTCCGGCTTGGATTCACGGTTTTCCAGCGGTTTTTTGCGGTTCTGGCACGGTTTCGGTTTGAAAATTTTTGAACCTGAACCGAACCACGGTTCAAAAATAGACGGTTTCGGTTCGGGTAAATTCTCACGGTTTCGGTTCGAAACTGTAACCGACGGTTACATTTTTGGTTTTAACCGCCAGTTCGGTAAACCTTGGGCAGGTCTAAATCAAACCATCCAACACAACTGATTTCAACGTTGATTGGCCTCCAAATTTAGATGGGATCTATTGTCAGTCTCAATCTGGTAACACAAATTTCTTGAAGGTATTATGAAATTTGGAGAATCAAAAATGCAAAAAAATATATGGAAGAAGATGAGGAAATTGCCATATATGGGAGAAAATTGGACATGAAGGGAGAAAAGAGGGAAATATCTTTAATGACTATATTACAAATTATAATACATTGCGATATTAAAGCTAGAAAAAACAGCTAAACTAACTCCTAAACAATTAAATTTTGATTCTCAATTTTAACAGACACCCACCCTCATTGCACTCACAACACATTACATTTAACTTACAATACATGACTCAATCAATTTATTAAAACTTGTTTCAAATCAACCAAGGTCATTAGTTCATGAACAGAGAGAGCACACTCATAGTAAAGCTAGATGGAACTTAAGAAAAAGAAGTAAGACTAGGAGGTTCAGGAATGTCGACAATACCCTCCAATATTAAAGCTAGATGGCTTAAGAATAAGAACCAAGATTAGGAGGTTCGGGAATGTCGATAATACCCTCCAACATTAGCAGAACGTTCTTCATTGTTGGACGTAGCGACGGCTCAGACTGCACACACCATATCCCTATCTTTGCCATCCTCTCCACTTCACTCTCATCCACCGTTTCATCCCCCACCAGACTCCCAATCTTCCCTGTTGCATAACAGTCGTAAACCCATTCCTCAAGAATTGCCTCTTCTCATTCTTGCTCGAATCAACACACTTCCTACAACATATGATCTCCAATAGCATCACTCCGAAGCTATACACATCAACTTTCACTGTGATCGGCTGCTTTTGGAACCACTCTGGTGCAACATAGCCCTTAGTGCCTCTTATCCCAGTAATTGTATTAGTCTGATCTTGTTTCAGTAGCTTTGCCAGCCCAAAATCAGATATCTTTGCACGCCAGTTATCGTCCATTAGTATGTTCTGAGGGTTTATATCGCAGTGAATGATCTGCGTCTCGCACTCTTGGTGCAGATACAGTATCCCTCTCGATACATCTCGAGCGATATCCATCCGTTCCTCCCAGTTTGGTCGTTTCTCTTGATTGAAAAGTATGTTTGCAAGGGATCCGTTCCTCATATACTCAAACACCAGTAGTTTGTTGTCTCCATCGAAGCAGTAACCTAAGAGCCGGACTAGGTTCCGGTGATACATCTTTCCAATCGTCTTCAACTCTGTCTGGAACTCTCTTTCTCCTTGTGCGAATTCCTTCTCCAACCTCTTCACCGCCACCATTTTCAGGCCATTCTGCATAACCCCTTTGAACACCGTGCCAGATGCTCCTCTCCCCACCTCTTCCTTGAAGCCGTTTGTTGCTTCGGACAGATGCTGGAATGTGTACACTTGCAGCGAAATGCCCTCGACAAAGCTATCTCCAGCTTCCTTGCTGATCTTCATGTAGTCCTTCTGTCTCTGGCGAACAAATATCACAGAAATTGACAACGTCAAGACGCCTATGGACATGAGAACAATTCCGATGATGAGGATGTCCATACGCCCCTCATTCTTGATGATTCTTTTACGGTCCGAATCGCCTCCAATGTCGGGTACTGTGTTTGTACCGAAGCGAATGAGAGCAGCCACGTTTGAGTCTTCTAGAGACCTTCTTCCATATCTTAACAGAAGCCTCTGCTTTTTGCATTGGCCGTCTTTATAGAAGGCTGCTTCACAGTTGCAGTCATCGAGGCATGCTTTGCTGCACTCTTCTTCATTCATCATCATTTGCAAGATCTCATATGAGCTATCCTCCCATACGGTGTTTTCGACTGTTCTCATATCGTACCTAAGTCTATTGTCCGTTTTGGAACAGCCCTGCACCGAGAAGTTTCTTGAACAGACGGACTGAACAAAGACGAAACCGGGAAGACACTGACATTCTGGCGCACTATCTATCAGAATACAGAAGGCGTTGATTCCGCAGATACCTTTGGGAGCACACTCGTCCTCCGTGGAGGACCATCTCCTGGTCAAGTTGAGATCACCGAGGGAGAGAGAATAGATGCGGAAGATTCCTCCGACATCGAGCCTCATAAAATTGATGGATCCCTGCGTAGGGAGTCCACCATTGGATATATTCAGCAGAGTCACTCTATCGTTGTGCAGCAGATAGAGTCGGCCGTCTCGGTCGAGGTTGAGAGAGACGTTACCATCCGTGTTTGTTTCTGATGCATAGTAATCGTAAGGCGTTGCGTCCGGCGTGTTGACAGGATACTGCACGAGGTTTCCATCATGTTGCATCTTCAGCCTGAAATTCCCTCTCCCATAGTCTGTCTCCGAGGCGCTGGAGACGATCTCTTCCCTCTCCAGGAGGCGCTGGCCGGGGAGGAGGGTGTCTGTCGGGTTGTCGAAGCTCTGCCAGATGATTCTGGACTCGGAATCATAGAGAACAAAGTTGCCATTGTCGAGCATTGATGCAGACGCGATGGTTGTGGAGGGGCTGATGACCTGTACATCTGGGCCTTGCCTCCGGCGCAAAATTAGCCTGCCGTCGGTAGATAGTAGCAGGAAGATGACATCGTCAGGGACGGTCGGACTGGTGTCCCTATTTGCTGTCCAGACGACGGTTTTGTCGGGAAGAAAGATGCCGACAGCGTAGCCATTGACGTGTTGGGGGAAGAATCCGAAGGCGAAAACGCCGGAGGGGGAAAGCCAGGAGGAGTTGGAGGTGGGTGTGACTGTGTGAGGGAAGAGCCTAAGGTGATGTTGGATGATCTTGTTTGGGCTTCTGCTGCTGTAGAAACGAGGAGGAGAAACAAGATTGTGTGGTTGGACATTGCTGTTTTTCTGAGTATTGGTTTGAGGCTACTACTGACCATCTTATTTTTAACCGTTACTTTCCTTTATGTATGAATAGTTATTATTGATTTTACTCTGGACGAGAGAGTGGATTACTCATAGTCAATGCTTTACTTATGGGCTCCTCTCTCCCTCTGGTAAATATATGCCGTAGATCACGCGTTTTATTTGTAGGATAGAAACATCCACTCTTGTGTCATGTCTATTACGTTGACTTAATTCTAATATGGCAGAATAAGAGCTGTAAATTTCCATGAAAGCTTGGTCCACAACTGTACTTATTCATGATAGTAGATGTCCACAACCATATGAAATTGCATAGTAATTTAATTTTGGACATATCAAGATCTGAGTCAACTCCTCCAATACTGTCACCATCTAATGTAAGAGTATCTACAATAGCACGGACTAGCTAATAGCCTAGCACTAGGACTAACCAGAAACACATTATGTCACGTCACACGAACTTCTCACAATCTGCCACGTCATTCAGACTTCCCACAGCCAATTAATAGGCTAACTTTAGAACTAGCCGACGCTCTAGTCAAGCAAATAAATTGACAAATACTATTAATTCATTTTAATTGTTGGTATTTATCAAATATTAAAAAAGTAAAGTGCAATAAGTTGTAAATATAAGTATACATAAAAAATAATTAAAAAAATCGGTGTCCACGCAATAACGGACTAGCGATTGGATAACGGTTTAAGTCTACGAATGAGAGCTCGTCCTACTTCGGGACGTCCGTCGCATTAGCCTAACGCAATAGTGGACGTTCCCATGCCCTAACTGCTAGTCCGTGCTCTAGTCCGCTATTGCGGATGCTCTAACGATCGATTGTGTAAAATACAGTGACACTATTAAATTCACCTCTGGCCGTGGCAATAATGGCGTGGAATATGTCTCCCTCTCTCTCTATCGGGCTTAAACAAACACCCCCTCCCGCGATTATGTGTAGTGTCCAGTGGCAGACGTCATAAATCTACTATAATACCAGTGAATTTGTCCTTATAAAATAGACTCTTTGTGCTATTTTGATTTACTCATGAAAAGCAATTCAATTTTATTTTAAAACACACATCGTATAATTAATGGTGTAGGTCTCATTATCTACTAATGTTAATTTATATTTTCCTTCCTTTTCTTAAAAACCTTGATATTCTCAAAATTTTTATTTTTATGGGACAAGAAAAGTAATATATCCTATATATATATATATATATGTAATTGTGATTAATTGATAACTAAACAATGAGAATTTAAGAACTTATTTCGCTAATTAATTAAAGTTAATTGCTTTCAATATTATAAAATTCAACTGATATCTATGAATCAACGAATTATTATTACCAAGAAACTGATATGTTTTGTGCTATCTAACTAGTAATATTTATAAATTAATAAACTAATAAGTTATCAAGAATTAATCACGATCACTATATATAAAAATATATCAAACTCCCTCTGTCCACATAAAATAAAGCATATTTGTCATTTTTGGTTATCCACAAAAAATAGAGCACATTTAAAAAGGAAAGTTTTCAACAACTTTTCTCTTACTTTTTTCCTTCTCTCTTACTAATAATATGAACCACACATTCCACTAACACTACTTCTCTCTTATTTTACCAATTCCACATTAAAACTCATATCATTTACGATGTGTCCTATTTTTTATGGACGGAGGAAGTATGAAAAAGCTACAAACGCTACACTTATAAACACACATAAACATTTTACTAATCCAATACTTTTGAATTATTGAATTTACATAGATTACAAGAAAATTAAAATTATAGTGTAAATGATGGTTTTTGCCGTGAAACCCTATAATTAGATTTTCTATTGGTTACTCATTTTTAAATTTTGTGTACAATCCATAATTTCAAAATAAAGTTTACACTGCACAATTTTAAAGCAGCACTTTATTTAAAACAAAATGTTTTAAAATAGGAGCATATAAGTGAACAGGATCTCATTTTAAAGCTATCAACATATTTACACTTACACATTTTACAAGTCGTAGTAGAAATAGGAGTGACTAATATTTGTTTTGAAAACGTTTTCTTCTTCCTCAACCACACGGCATCCGTTGTTGCTACATTTTCACCTTTGTTATTATCAATTCTTTAATTTCGTTCAGCCCCTCCTTCCCCTTTTAGTCATCTAAAACAATATCTTAGGGAGAATTGAAGATAGTTTTTAGAATTTTAAAAAAAATTTATAGTAGAAAAATCAAGAAAATGGAACTCTTCCCCCTTCTACTGCGTCCACCATTGGTAGTGCTCGTCATTAGTCATTACATATCTTATTTAATTTTATTATATTAATAAATAGATTTCACATTCTATTAATGTATTTCAGTTATATATTACTCCCTTCGTCCCATTCAAGATAACAACCTTTCCTTTTCTGTTTGTCCCAATTAAGATTATCACTTTCCAATTTTGGGAATAACATCCTTTCTCCTCTTTCCTCATTAAGATATTCAACTACTCCCTCCGTTTCGCCATAGTTGAGGCGAAACTTTTCGGCACGGAGTTTTAGAAATGAATATTGGATGTGTTAAATAAATAGATAAAAAAGTAAGAGAGATGAAAAGGTAGAGAGAATAAAGTATAAAGTGAAGAAAGTAGAGAGAGTAAAGTAAGAGAGTAAAATAAGAAAGAGAAAAAGATTACCATATATAGAAATGACTCAACTATGAAGAAACTTCTCGAAATGGAAAAATGACTCAACTATGAATAAACAGAGGGAGTACTTTTTTTCTTTCTACTTTATTCCACCTAACAACACTTCTCGTGTCACTCAATAATGTGGTCATCTTGAGTGGGACGGAGGGAGTATTAAAAGGTAAATAACTTTTCTGAATAAAATTAGTCTTCTTTAACTTTTATAGCAATTTTTTTGTTTTTATGAGGTTGATTTCTTTCTTTATTAACATTATTTTAATAATGTTATTATTCTCATATTTTACCAATTTCGCATCAAATTTGTGTCGTCATCAAATATTATATTTTTATAGCACGGAGGGAGTATATATAAAAACGAGACATTTTCTAATAACTTTTTTACAACTACTACATTTTTGTGCATATTTTTATGGCATGGAGGGAGTATATATATTTGCTTGTGTACGAAAGAAACAAATGAATGTTTGGCATGATGGAATGAAATGGAATGGAGGTTGGAATGGAATGGAGGTTGGAATGAAATGTTCATTTCTTTGGATTTTCTTTGCATTTTCATCCATTCACTCATTCATTCCATCACACCAAACAAATGAATAGAATGGAAGTAGGAATCACATTCCATTCCATCATACCAAGAAGCCCCTTTAAAGCCTAAGAACTTACATTAAATTATGATTAAAAATGTAAAAGTGGAACAGAAGACCTTATTTGTCGCTCCCGTTGCGATAACCGTAACTGTACACCATTCTAGAGTTGTAGAATTTCTTGAATAATTAATAGACTAGAATGAAAATATCTATCAGGGTGCGTTAAAATAACAATACTTTTAAAGTAACACCATATCACCATTCCTCACCAATTATTTGTACACGTGGACGAATAATCAGCTTCCATGTGGCAATCATAAAAATGCTCAACGGTAAATTTTCTCGGCCAGCAATATCCAATACGCGTTTATACTATTGTTGTGTAGTGTTTAATATTGCTGAATACTAGGTGTCACAGTGTCATTTTAAGATGTGTTGTTATTTTAAACGCAAATATATATATATATATATATATATATATATATATATATATATATATGGTTTTGATCTATGAAGACCAGATTTAAATACAGAAACACAGAACAAAGTCATACGTAAGGCATTTTTAAGTCATAGTTAGTTTATTTTTAGGTCATGCTTTGTTAGCATGACCTAAAATGATCTTAATATGACATAAATCCAAATCTTATAATATGACCTAAAACTACTAAATTATGACCTTCCGTATTTTTGGTTAATTATTGACCATTAGATCATCTAATCCTAGGGCCAAGATTTGGGCTGCATTTCTGGATTTAAATGCATTCTTATGTTTGATATATATAGGGGTGTGTTAGGGTCCTTACAGCATCTTAGTGTAAAATACAGCACAAATCACAGCCCTTGGATCATTAGATTGGATGGTTGTGATTAGTTACATTATCATACTAAAAATCTACATTATTAGGCGAGGTACATTATTAGACTAGAAATGTACATTGTAAGACTAAAACTGTACATTATTAAACTAAAATGCTACATTATTAACCTAAATTGCTACATTATTATCCGAGCTACATTATTAGTCTAAAATTCTACATCATTAGATGACACGTGGCATTAATCTAACCGTTAGATCATAAGATCCAATGGACTGCAAGTGTTTTGAGTTTTACATATACTTAGCGTTCTGACCTGAATACATCCCTATATATATATTATATATATGTGCGTTATAATGATAACTCATATTTATGTGATAACCTAATAACCCTATCATTTTGTGGGTCAAAAGTATCATTTTTACTAAAAATGATTTTTTTTCAGCATACATAAAATGATACTTTTAATCTATAAAATGATATTCTGTATTATAAAATCATACTTTTCGTCCATAAAATGAGGGTTATTAGGTTATCACCATAATTATGGGTTATCATATGATCACATCCCTATATATATACATTACGCATTACCCTAATTATGCATTACCCTCCTTATCACCCCTAGTATAAATCATATGACTAATATAATCCCTTAGATCTATTAATCTAAGGGCTATGACTAAAAGCATCGTTGTACATTATTATACCATTTTCGTACATTAAAGGGCAATTTGGGTATATTACTGTTACATCATTTATATGGATTAGTACATTAACGTAATGTATACATTATTGCGTTATTAATGTATATGTCTCTTCTACGTAATGTAGATTATAATTTATTAAATGAGTGGCGAAAGTTATATCCATTCCCCAAGGGTTTAGCAATCCATGAGGCTAGGGTGTAGTACCGACTCAGTAACACAACTTTCACTAAGCTAATCGTGTGGATACTATACCCTAGCCCTATAGATAAGTTAATCCTAGGGGACTGGATCTAACTTCCTCCGATTAGTGAACGTTATGTTAATACGATGGTACTACATCCTAGCCCCATGGACTACTAAACCTTTAGTGAATGATGTTAACTTTCGGCCCTAAGGGAATTAATACGATACTACATTACTGGATAAGTGATGTACGATATACCCATGATAATGTACCGACTCATGCTTTTGTGAATTTGTAGATGCTATATAGCTTCCATTCACAAAAGCATGAGTCGGTACATTATCATGGGTATATCGTACATCACTTATCCAGGTAATGTACGATATACTCGTGATAATGTACCGACTCATGCTTTTGTGAATTTGCTGATGCTATATAGTATAGCTTTCATTCACATCAGGTAATGTACTATGTACCCATGATAATGTACCGACTCATGCTTTTGTAAATGGAAGCTATACTATATAACATCTACAAATTCACAGAAGCATGAGTCGGATAATAATGTACGATATACCCATGATAATGTGTACATAATTCAGTCATACATTAACATCATGTACTAATAGAACATGATGTACAAATATACATACATCATGTAGCGAAATTATGTATTATTGTGCTTTACCATTTCTACCCTTTTTGATTATTTTATTAATTTTTAAATGCCACGTCTTCCATATCAACCATTACATCACACTTAATATAAGGGTGTAATTAGTTTTACATTTTAACAGCTTTTTATACATTAATCTGAATACATCCTTATATATATATATATATAGGGGTGCACTAGGGTGCCACCATAGTTAAAATAACACCATACCACCAATATAGTCCGTTAGATCTCATCTATGGACGCCTAGAATTAAGTTTCGTGAAAAAACACGGGTTTGCAGTCTATCGTATTAGATATTGCAGTCTACTCGTATTGGATATTGCAGATCGCGGTATACTGCAATATTGTTGTGTTAAGACTGCAATATTCAATGAACAGCACTGCAATGTGGTAACGTAAAATTAGAAATTTCCTATTTTACCCCTCCGTGTTTTTACACGTGGCAGCATAACAAGCACACGATTTTCAGATCCAATGGCCTAAAATGGTGGTATGGTGTTACAATAAAGAGGGTTGTTATCTTAGTACATCCCTATATAAATATATATATATATATATATATATATAGAGTTGTGATCAATGTCGAACCAATTTTAAAAACCGAACTAGAGACCAAATTTGGGCCACTAAATCTAGTTTTTTTTATGAGATGTGCTGCTGTGAAAATTTTTTCGGCTTCATTATAAGCCCATTTTACTTCATTATATAGGTTTATTACTTCATTCTGTATTTCAAATGCTTCTACACATACTTTATTCCAATAATTTATTACATTATTCCATTTGTTTATTAAACCATATTAGCGTCATGGCGTTGGTGATAGATATTGTAGAGAGAAAGAACGGCACGCGACGGCGAAACCACATTTAAGTACTGGAATGAAGTAAAAACCTACTGGAATGAAGTAAAAACCTACTAGAATAAAGTAATATATTCTGGAATGAAGTTAAATCATCGTAACGTGTTATATGACTTATTTACCTTCGGATGAATTAAAATAGGCTCGTGATGAAGGCGAAAATAATTTATAAATTTGTGAATCTTATCCATAAACAACTAAATCCAAAAGCCCTAATTTAGTATGGTTCGGTGGTTCGGTCTTTAAGAGTGGGTTTGTGGATAATGAGACTCATATATATATATATATATATATATATATATATATATATAGGGGTGCACTATGGTGCCACCATAGATAGGATAACACCATACCACCAATATAGTCCGTTAGATCTCATCTATGGACGCCTAGGATTAAGTTTTGTGAAAAAACACGGGTTTGCAGTCTACTGTATTAGATATTGCAGTTTATTGTATTAGATATTGCAGTCGTGGTAAACTACAATATTGTTGTGGTAAGACTGCAATATTCAATGAACAACACTGCAATCTGGTAACGTAAAATTAGAAATTTCCTATTTTACCCCTTCGTGTTTTTACACGTGGCAGCATGACAAGCACACGATTTTCAGATCCAATGGCTAAAATGGTGGTATGATGTTACAATAAAGAGTGTTGTCATCTTAGTACATCCCTATATATATATAGGGGAACATTATGGTCAATAAGTGAAATTCTGTTAAAAATCAAAACAAATCTAAGTCCTTGGATCCTGAGATTGGATGGATGTGATAAGTTACATTATTAGCCCAAGATGATACATTATCATTATTAGACTAAAATGCTACATTATTGTACTAAAATAGTACATTATTATCAAAGTTACATTATTTGACTAATAATCTACATTACTAGATGACACGTGGCATTAATCTAACGGTTACATTACAAGATCCAATGACTGAGATTTGTTTTAATTTTTGACAGAATTTCACTTATTGATCTAAACGCGTCCATATATATATATATATATATATATATATATATATGGGTGCACTATGGTGCCACCATAGATAGGATAACACCGTATCACCAATATAGTCTGTTAGATCTCATCTATGGACGCCTAGGATTAAGTTTCGTGAAAAAACACGGGTTTGCAGTCTACTGTATTTGATATTGCAGTCGTGGTAAACTGCAATATTGTTATGGAAGACTGCAATATTCAATGAACAGCACTGCAATCTGGTAGCGTAAAATTATAAATTGTCTATTTTATCCCTCCGTGTTTTTACACGTGGTAGCATGACAAGCACACGATTTTCAGATCCAATGGCCTAAAATGGTGGTATGGTGTTACAATAAAGAGGGTTGTCATCTTAGTACATCCCTATATATATATATATATATATATGAAAATGATCAATACAAAAATGCACCTCAATACAATCTAGACCAAATCCTGACCATGAGATTTTTCAATCTAATGATCAATAATTAAATAAAAACACGGTGGGTCATTATAAAGAAGTTTTAGGTCATATTATAAAATTTGGGTTTGAGGTCATGTTAATATCATTTTATGTCATCCTAATTATAATGACATAAAAATAAGCTTACGATAACCTAAAAATGACCTTTGTATGCTTGGTTCTGTATTTTTGTATTGAGAATGGGTTTTACATAGATCAAAACTCAAGATATATATATATATATATATATATATATATATATATAGAGTCCTATTATCCACAAATCCACTCTTAAAGACCGAACCACCGAACTCTACCAAATTAGGGCTTTTAGATCTAGTTTTTTATGGATAAAATACAGAAATTTATAAATTATTTTCGCCTTCATCACGAGCCTATTTTAATTCATCCGAAGGTAAATAAGTCATACTAACATGTTACGAAGATTTAACTTCGTTCCAGAATGTATTACTTCATTCTAGTAGGTTTTTACTTCATTCTAGTGAGTTTTTACTTCATTCCAGTAGGTTTTTACTTCATTTCAGTACGTAAATGTGGTTTCGCCGTTGCGTGTCGGTCTTTCTCTCTACAATATCTATCACCAACGCCATGGCGCTAATATGGTTTAATAAACACATTGAATAATGTAATAAATTGTTGGAATGAAGTATGTGTAGAAGCATTTGAAGTACAGAATGAAGTAATAAACCTATATAATGAAGTAACATGGGCTAGTAATGAAGAAGAAGAAAATTTCGCAGCAGCACATCTCATCAAAAAAACTAGATCTAATGCTTGTCGGTCTTTCTCTCTACAATATCTATCACCAACGCCATGACGCTAATATGGTTTAATAAACACATTGAATAATGTAATAAATTGTTGGAATGAAGTATGTGTAGAAGCATTTGAAGTACAGAATGAAGTAATAAACCTATATAATGAAGTAACATGGGCTAGTAATGAAGAAGAAAAAAATTTCGCAGCAGCACATCTCATCAAAAAAACTAGATCTAATGGCCCAGATTTGGTCTCTAGTTCGGTCTTTAAAATTGGTTCGACATTGATCACAACTCTATATATATATATATATATAGGATTTTGATCAAAACAAAAATGGCCTTAAATAAAGAAATACAAACGATTTATTATCCATAGGATTAGGCGTGATCATCTTAAGATTAGATTATCTAATGGCTAGATTTATTTGTCAGATTATATTAATTTAATAATTTATATTCATAAAAGGTCACTTTGGTCAATCCATGTTTTCGTTGGTTATGGAAGTTCCTATAATGTTCCATATTCCTCTCTCCACTCACTGATCATCAGCGTGAGTTATGTGTCTTACAATCCATAATTTCTCTCATTCATATATTCTCTGAAGATTCATATGATCTTTAATTCATTTTACTTTCTACTTAGTTTCCAGTTTTCTTCTTCACGGCCTTTGAGTTTGCATTCCACAATGTTGAAAACTACATATTTTCGTTTATAACATTCAGTCGCTGCATCATTCTGTTACACTTATAGAGCACTTGTTTCCAGATTCAATCGTTCTGGACATGGAATCTGAAACGCCATCTACTTCATATCTAGATAATCAATCATCCCCCGATGACATTCTTAACAATACAGGTTATGATTTTAATTTTGTGACTGTAATTTTGATAATGATTCAACCATGAATTCTTTATCGTTTTGTTTTAGTAATGTTACAATCATTACTTATTTATCTGTTTATTATGCCATTATTTCGTATGACTTCAATCCGCACTTAGTATGACACAACATTTGGGTTGTTTTTATCTTTGAGTCTTCATCAGTAGTAGTAATGATACAAGTATTTCTTAGTAAAGGGGCAACTATGACATGTTTTTGTATGACTTAAATATGCACTTAGCATGACATGTTATATATTGTGACAATTTTTAGCAGTACTTTATACTGCCTGTATTATTTTAGGACTATCAACACTGACTGTCTTTGTTTTTAACATTACATATTTAAATACACCAGAATGCCCTATAGAGCTTAAACCTTTTGTTGGTCGTAGCTTCCCTACTTTGGAAAATGCCATTGAGTTTTACGAGAACTATGGTTGATGTATCGGTTTTGACACAAGGAAGAACGGTTCAAAGAAGGTTGATGATCTTACCATATGGTTTTACATGGTGTGTAACAGAGAAGGTGAGCAGAAATTTAACGATGAACAACCCAAACGACGATGTAAATCTAAAAAATATGGATGTAATGCTTGGGTTGCATTCAAATGCGATTCTGACCGTGGTTATGTCATTCAACACTTGAACGAAGAACACAACCGCCCCATGGTTTTGGTACAACACCAGAAGTTCATGAGATTAAATCTTCAACTTGATCCAGTTCACCAAAAATTTATTACGGATTGTGTTGGTGCTAATATCGGTCATTCTCTCACTTTCAAGCTGTTGACTGAATTGATGGGCGGATATGAGTCTGTTGGGTGTACTCTGTTGGGCATCTGTAACTACACATGGGACATCAGAAGATACGCTGAAGGATATGACGCCCAAATGATAATAGACGAGATGAAGAAGAAGAAGGAAAGTTGTGACGCCTTCACGTACGAGTATGAGGTTGATTCTCGTAGTTGATTGATGCATTTATTCTGTGCGATCCTATTGCTAAGAATAATTTCATGCAATTTGGTGACATTGTCTCGTTTGACACTACCTACTCAATGAATAGGTAATTGTTATCCCCCTTAAAATTGTTGCCTTTTTCTGTTATGATATGATTTCAGTTTATTATGACATATTAGCATACAACATCGATATGCACATGTTAATGATTTAATCCTTTGTTATTTTGTTGTGCAGTTACTCTATGATATTTGCTCCATTCACTGGGAAGGACGACCATGGGCGTGCGGTGTCCTTTGGAGCTGGTTTGCTTTGTAGTGAGAGTGCAGTCTCTTTTTCATGGCTTTTCAAATAGTTTGTCAAGTACATGGTACTGCTCCTAAGTTGATTATTACTGATCAAGACTTGGGAATGAAAGTAGCTGTTGAAAATGTTCTTGTGGATACAAGTCATAGATGGTGCATGTGGCACATCATGGCTAAAGTAGCTGAAAAGGTACCTAAATCACTACTTGGTAATTCTGATTTTAAAAAGGATTTGAATTCGTGTGTTTGGTCCGAGTTAATTGAACCCACCGAGTTTGAAGACAAATGGAACACTGTCATGGAGTCATATGAACTTGAAGACGCAGACTGGTTTGTTTCTATGTTCGAATCTAGAGAGTTCTGGGTTCCGGCATACTTTAGGGACTTTCCTAACAGTTATCTGATAAAGAAAACATCTGTTTCTGAATCTCAGAACAGTTTTTTTAAGAGGTATACTCAGTCCGAGGCTAACCTTGTTATGTTTTTAATAAACTTCAACAATGCTGCTGATGCCCAACGCAACCAATCCGCAAAAGACGTGAATACTACCGCAAAGATGATACAGAGTGGTCTGTTGAGAAGCATGCATCAACAATATTCAGACTATGCATTCAAGGAAATACACGAACAGATACTGGAGGCGTATTACCATTGCAGCCTTATATCTATATCAAATGAATCAAGTCCCGAGCTTTACAAGGTATTAGATCATTATTCAAACACATGGGATGTAACATTCTCCGTGGAGGATTCTTTGTTCCATTGTGGATGTAAGATGTTTTCTATGATCGGTCTTGTATGCTGCCACATCCTTCATGTGTTGAAGAACAAAAAGATGCGCTTGATTCCGAAGAATCGGATTGGAGGTAGATGGTTGAAATCTCCTCTAGTTAAGGTTGTGCATGCTGTCCAATTCGAAGATGTAGCAACGCATGGTTATGATGATGACAAGAAAAAGGCGCAAGCAATTTTATTGGGAGAGATGTTGGAGTTGCACCATGCTGTTTCTGTCAATATTGATCAAATGCATGAGCTTACATCTATAGTTCATGAAGCAAGGCATCAGATTTTCGACGGCGGAGTAGTAACGTCTACAGCACAGAAGAAGATGCTTATTGAAGAATTTTATGGGGCAGAGGCACCCCTAGAAGTAGATGTTCAACCACCTGAAGTCGTCAGCACAAAGGGATCTGGTAGTAGAGTCCCCTCAAGAGTGGAGAAGGCTTTGAAGCTTAAGAGCAAGCCTTTGCGTCAATGCAAGAAATGTCAGGAGTGGGGTCACCACGATTCAAGGAACTGCGACAAATTAAAAGAGAAAGAAAAACAGCGCTCGAGAAGAAATTCTAAAGTTTGATACCATGTATTCTTTTTCTTTTGAAGTAACATTAGTTCAATGTCATGTTGTTGGAAATTACTCAGTTCGGTCTGTTTTGTATCACGCATTCTGATATTCAGTAGTTTTATGGCATGACTCGAATAGTGGATTATTATCACCCAAATTACCCATACGTTTCCATGACTCATATATTCGTTTATTATGACCCTCTGACAAGAATATTTTGTATTGCTTCAGCTTGTTTGATATGAACATTTCGATCAGAATGGTATAAGACATTAGGTTACTCAGTAATGTGATGCCAGGACTCAAATGTTGGTTTATTATGCCACTAGTTGATCATTTATTTGTTGCTATGACTCATATATTAATTTATTATGACCCATTGCATTGTATTTTTTTATCACACAGTACTTCGCATGCAGTAAACATGAAGTACGCATTACAGGGTGTTTCAGAGAGCAGTTTTACGCAACGACTAATTTTGTGGTACAGAAGTACAATTTCACGTCATTATATGTGCCACTTTAAGTCAAATGACCAATTTCACGTCATTATATGTGCCATTTTAAGTCAAATGACTGAAAATTAGATGGAAAAATCCACATTTATATGTGCCATTCATAGTTATGCTATTTTTGGGTCATATCATCATACATATGGTTAATCTTTACATTTGTAAATATTAGCAGCAAAATTGGACAGATGTCGTGTTGGTATCTCTGTTTTTAAACTAATTTGGACAATGCAACATCATCTGGAGTACTATTACTAGTGCATAGAGAATCCATTCATGAATACAGATGAAATAATATATAGTAACAATAATAGCAAGCTGACATGTATAAAACATGGTTCTGAAAACGAGAATTACAATGACTAAACATCCTTTAACTAAAATAGTGGTAATCTATAAAGATATGAACAATAAATAGTGATCATGATCCGTAGTTTGCGATCATCTTTTCTTCGTTGATCTTTGTTTTCTTGCTCTCCTTCGCATAGTGTTTGGATGCTTCCTCTTTATTCAGTAATGCACAATGGTTATTTCTTGCTAACAACAACACACGATTGTATTTAGCTCTTAGATACTGAAGCACACCTTTGTTTTTTAGTTGATAGTCCACAACTCCATTGACCTCTCTCTCACCCATGTAGACTTCAAGGTGTCTGAGCAAATAAACACCATTGTCCTCAATATTATCCGTCATTCTCCAACTCATCTTCAACCTCTGAATAGGTACGTTGATCACGGTCTTGCATTGATTGTGGCAACCAATCATGGTTAAATACTTACAGAAGAACGTCCTCTGTAAAACATGCAATGCGTCAGTATAAATATCATTTAAATATTAATGTGAGGACTAATGTGTCACACATACCAACGTCTCTGGAACAGAACCGTAGGTATACCGGAGGTCATGCTCTTCTCTATCTTTAGAAGCTTCTATTATCACCACTGTTTTGCGATTAAACAGAAGCACAGAGTGTAGTACCTTTTTGAAAGGCAGAATGCAAACAAAACCTATATTTTGTAACATGTTAGGCATTTTGTCATAAATGAGTATAGTTTTCTCTAACCAATTTTGAATTTGTATCATGGATGCTACAGCAACATACCATATCTATGTCTTCCCATCTAAAGTGTGGTATTTCGCTGACCTCTTTGTCAATGATTGTGGCAAATTCATTTAGTTTGTCTGCATCATTAGTTTTTCCATTTTCTTCCACAACCGTGTACATCTGCACAAGTTATAGCATCAGAGTTAGGTAATAACTTTAAATCATTAAAAACATATCATGATAACTAGATATTCGTGTCCATATAGGTGGGTTAGGTTAACTCACAGCAGGGTAGGTTGTGAAAAATAGCCTTTTGGGTGAAGTGACCGACTTCAAATATTCCATTTGGTTAAGTACCGAGCAGTGGGCACTAATTATTCCTGTAGAAACTTCTCGATGTGGCAATAACGAACAGAATTCCCAAAGCATGACTTCAACAACTCGATCAATGTATATAATATTTTCTCTGACATTCCAACAAATAATTTATTAGTTATTAGTCCAAAGATTTAATAGGTCGGTTTATTTCATAATACTTACTCTTTTCCGTGGTAAGTGGTCATCAACCAGTAATACATAACCCGTTCCTCCGGAGTAAGCTTGCATGACACGGTTATTGCTTTCTCAAGAAATAGCGAACGCAATGCATTAGAATATCTCAACTCTGCCTTAGAACGAACGTTCATCTTCAATTTGTGATGGTTTTCGTGTAACTACAAGTAGATATTATAGGTCATTTGGATATGATGTATAAAAACTCTATAAATTCAATTTAGGCAGTATCTGCCCTTCTACCTAGAACCAAATAGATCAGTACAACAAAACTTACTTGTTCGTTGTCATAGATGACCAAATCTTTTCCTACTTTTGGTTCTGACTTATTAAAGAAAGGCGTGACAAAATCCTCATCAACTTCGTCATATTCCATATACGCTTCCACTGCAGTGTGTACAATTGCTTCAACAACGAGTTACTTACCCTACATGTTAATTTTAACATAATGTTACAAAAGACAGGCATACAACATTGTAGTATTTCTTTAATAATGGAACTAAGGATAGACACATACCTTAGTTTCATCAATGCTACTAAGCTTATTATCCAAATTTATTATTAAATTTGTTCCTGATGCTTCCGAGAAAAATTCGTCTGCAGCATTATTACCACCGCCTTCCATGTAGTCAGCCACGACTGATTTTATAATCTCATCCACGTTGATAGCTCCTTCCTATTTATATGACAGTTCGGACTAAGCTACGAATAATCTTTGACTAATGTCAATCTGTACGAGCCTTTGGGTCATAGTAGATGCATACAACGATGTTTACCAACACTTAATGTATCTTTTCTGAACCTGTCGGATGTGATGCACTGCCACCACTGTGTAATGATGTACCATTTTTTGGGTTGCGCTCCTGGTACTCACTCTGAAACAGTCATAGATAATAAGTACTATACACTACCTCAACAAACATTTCAGTACATATAGTTTTTGAATTACGTTATAACATAATCAGTTACCTTCGATGCACATAGACGTGCTGCTCCGGAACCAACACTCGTAACAGATTTTCCTGTGTCCGAGCATTGATTTCTTCTTATAGCCGTGAAACTACTGATCTGAGGAACAGACTAAATGCAACAGTAATATTAATGAATGTTTAAGTATGACATTGATCTGCAAAAATATTTTCTAGATATAATACGATAAATGTTAGGTTTGGTATACTGAAAAGCATGTTTCGAGAAAGTTTTGCGCGAATAGAATCTTTCTTGTATACGTAAAACTCTACAATCCACTTTTAACCCGATTCAGTATTATTCGAGCAGTCTCGCACGAATAGAATCACTATTATTATTACATTGTGTTTGCTTGTGCATTTATAAGATGTTTTACAAACATTTAAATGCATAAGAAGTAAACAAAGTCTAAGTCTTTTGCTTAGTAGACCGGTTGTGGGCGTCGTTCACTTTAAGGTAACACGGTCAGATCTATGCAATGCTTTGCAAAAGAAAAAGAAGAATTTCACAACCTAGATAGGCTTTGGCTACCTATCGTGAAAGGTTGCAATGTCAGTCCGCATATTTCTAAGCCTTACTGAAATAAGATAACATTGGTGTGGTAGAGCACTGAACGGATCTAACAGCAAGACGTGTCTTTATGCTATCTACTGAAAGACTAGGTCTTGATAAAATAATATTTCTTAATCTACATATGTTAGCATTGAGCATACGGTATTGATTATGCACTACTTTGACTTATCAAATGTTGCGGGTTTTTCGCAACCCAATAATCCCGATATATTGGGTAGTGGTGATTAATATCTAGCGGTGCTAGGATTGCTATTATGTTGAAACGTGCACGAGGTGAGTCTCGTTTGATAATGTCCTCAAGAGGAGCTCGAACAAGGTTTTATTATTCGGAAAACTGGCCAGTTGGAGTTTTATTCCTCTATGAATAATAAATAAATGTTTCTTGCCAAGTCCACTCTTGGAATTAATAAGATATTAATTAATTAAGTCCATAGCAGACATTAATTAATGATTGGACATTTATATCTTAAGCGCGGGAAATAAATAATAAAAGTGGAAACCCGAATTACTTGTAATTTCGGATTTGGATGGGGAGAGTTCATTATTACTTCTGTAGTGGCTGCTCGTAATATTCTAATATAAGCTTGTATTAAATTGTGGGTTCAATTTAATTAATAAAAAGCTAATTGGGCGAGCCCATATCCAAAACCTTCCATAGATCCCTGTCTGGGCCCATAAGGAATTTAATATAAATAGGAGAATAAAGGAGACAGAAGAATCACAATTTCATTATTTTGTATTTTTCAAAAATTTCAGCTTCCCCAGCTGTAGGAATTTTCGAATTCCACTCATTTTCCTAAAAAGATTTCTTCTGTCTTCTTTATTTAAGTCCTAGTATTCTAGTAAGATCAGCCCACACTGATATTGGAGTACAGTTCGGGAACCAGAGAGAAGATTCGTGGTCTAGTATTGAAGATCATCGTGGAGAAGGCGCGAGCAATCGACGATTCTTTGGAGAATCAAATCGGTAACTCTAAACCATAGAATTCATGTTTAGGATTTATTTTCTTTAAGCATGAATTATTTGCGTTCTAGCATGCAATTATCTGTTTAATATGTGAATTGATTAATCGCATAATCGGTCAAATAGATCCGTGTTTGATTTATTTGTTTTGTACAAGTCTTCCGTTGTGCAAGGGGCCCCAAACCCTAGCAATAAAGCCATTGCAGAATCCTGTTTAGCTCATTATAATCATTAAACGTAAAGAATTATTCCTTGAAGATATACCTTGTTGACTCCAATATATGGTGTACCAAAACAACTTTGTAAGTCATTTATGTTAGTTCTGTTTCTTTCATTCATGGTGATTCTTCTGACGACACCACCTTGCGATTCACTATGTTTGTGTAACAAAATACTTTGGAAAACAGTATCATGCATAGACTAAAAGAGCATTTGTATCACATATATCAGATAAGCTTGTCATGGGTACAAAAAATTACTACGCCCGAAGAATACACTAACAATATCCAAAAACATCATATCAGCTCTTTGGGTCATACTAAACGCATATCTGAGTCATAGAAACGTATAAGCTTAAGTGATACTAAACGCATATCTGAGTCATAGAAACACATGTAATTAGTGGGTCATAACAAGGAACCGGTCCCACATCGTCATTGTACCATTACAAATTACATACTAGTGAGACACCAGTGTTCAAATAGTTAGTACATGCAACTTGGTTTTCCATCAATAATTACATTTGTGTTCGGGTTAGTCTTCAACTTACATTATCTGCTACCAAAGAAGGATGGAGTAAAACGGTAGCCTTTCGTCTGTAAGCTTGGTAGTTGTGCTGTAATTTTGAACACGCGTTGCACAGCCTCTACAAGTTCTGGTGCATTCAGCTTGTCCTTTGCCAAAGAAGTCTTCATGGACGCAACCATTTTCTCCTCATCCCCCTCCATCTCAGCAATTATCCCCATCATATTGCAGGCAGTCGATGCAGCAAGCTTCATCGCTTCAAAGTCCTGGATTATATCACTTAAATCATGCATACTTCTCACCAAATTTTCGAGTCCCCGTACTGCATCTTCACTTGCTTCTGCGAACGCCTCCATCGCGGTTTTCAACTGCTCCTTTGGCTCCGGCTCTTCTGCTTCAAAGACAACTATCCTTGATGGCTGAGGCAGCTTGTCAGGGTCACCTCTTTCTACTACACTTCCGCTTCCGATAATATCACTAGACTCAAGCTCCATCTTCTCTCGTTGCCTTAGCTTTTTGCTTGTCCAGCCATAAACGGTCGGGAAATCGCGTGACACCAGCAGTTTTTTGTGGAAAACACGATCCACATAAAAGGCCTGCAATTGAAGTGTAAGATTTAACAAGTTATAACTCATGCTTCAAGATTTTAAATTATATAAATAATGCAAATTTGGTAAATGGAATGTTATTTGGAATTTGTATATAAACATAGTGTAATAAAGATCATACCACCAAGAATGCAATTGGTCCTTTGAAGGGGGCGTTGTTGGTTATCCTCCAGTTCTTTGTTGCAACTGCCAGTGTCTCAAGTACATAAGCACACCAGTTGTATTCTTTCACAACTCTGAACAAATAGTGTATAAGAGTTCTGCACTTGCCATCCCCACATGGATTTATCAGCACTGTGTCTAAGTTAAGAACGAAGATCTTTCGAAACCATTCACCTCCAGACTTATACTTCAAAACCTCTTTGATAAGGTCTTCTGGAAGAATACGACCAAAGTTTTTTTCCAATTCTTCGAGCAACCTCCTCAAAGAATGGTTTCTTTTTCTGCCTTTCAACGCGGTTGATCAACGTCCCCCCATAGGAAGCCCCAAAGTCATGTAGACATATTCAGGGTAAATAGGCAATCGTCCGGTGTCCAGCTGTATTGTGCAGTCTATTTCGCGGAAACCTCTGACCAGGTCATAAGCCATTTTGCCAGGGACCTCAGCGATGCAAAAATACTTCAACTCTCTAAAACCCGTCTCTACCACTTCATTCATCTGCTCTTCGTTTAGAGCTTGTAATATCTCTATGATTTTCCGCGGGCTGGCTTTGAGCTTCAGCGTCCCGTGCCTTATATTCTCTTCACCTGTCTATGTTGTTCCAACAACCTCCTCGACCTTTTCCTTCCCTTTGCTATCCTTCTTCTTCCCAGGTGCATTTTTGTGTACCTCTTCTGATTGTATCTTGTCTTTATTGTCTACACCTAAACAGTTTGTTTCCATCACAGATTCACGAAGGCGCTTTGAGCCTGCAAACATAAAACCAAATCAGGTAATATTACTTTTAGTTAATAATATTAGTTGTCTTATAATGGAGTAATACCTTTAGACATATCAGGTGATTCAGTTACATCGCCAGTCGCATTGGAGGTATCTGCCTTATCTCCCTTATCTCTTGTTGTTGTCTCCAATTGCATAATTTTGAGGCTCTCCTTAGCCCTGGCTCTTTTTCCTAATTTAAGTTCGTTTGCCTTGTTTAACGACATACAAGTCCTGCCAACACCTACACAGATATGGGCAAAATTAATTATGTTTAAAATGATACAATACTTAAATATGATATCAGAGTGAACATTCTATGACATGTTCCACCTGGTATATTTATATAATTTCAAATTCCAAGGTGTCTAACAAACAAAAGTCAATGTATAACCTTTTGCAGCATTTATTATGTTTGTTGCCCCTTCTTTCCCTTTTGTACTTGTGTCTAATTCCCCTATCACTGCATTTGTGCAATTAAATGATGTTAATATTAATAGGTAACCGTCATAAAACATCATTTGTGTTAAAGATATATCATCACAATAATAGCATGTTATGCTTTGTGTTAAAGTAAGCACCTTTTCCAGTAATGGAAGCAGCTTCACCCGTTTCTTTACCTTGTTCTACTTCAGCAATGTCATTTGTAGGTGGTACTATATCTGAAAAATAAAAACATTAGTTTCTCAAAAAGGACAGGTACATAAGGTAAATAAATATAACTTTAACCCTGTTTAAACGACCAGAGGCTTAACATACTATGACATGTTCCCGCTTAAATTTTATATTTACCACTTTAACCCTGTTTAAACGACCAGAGGCTTAACATACTATGTTATGTTCCCGCTTAAATTTCAAAAGTTTCAACCAAATAAATTCATATTTAACAATTTTTCCAGCAGTGTGTACACTACCTTCTGGTTCCATCCCTTTGGTATTTGCCTCCAAAGTCGCTGCATAAAACCGAGGTTAATAGTGCAGCCTACTCATCAATAAAAAATAATTGTGTAGTTGAGATAAAAAGAATTTTTTTTTTTTACGCACCTGCTCCAAGATTCTCAACATTTTTTTCTTTTCCTATCCATTTTTCAATAGCTGCAAAGGTATTTTTTTGTGGTGCAGTATATGAAGCATCAATAAATTAGTGTTTAAACATTTACACAAACAAAGCATTAAAGTATGACCTTTTTCCATCAAATATATCTCATGTTTGTCCTCTTATAATAGTAAATCACATCTATCTTCACTCAATCTTCTGAAAACAGAGGTGAATAATGTAAATACATATATATTTAACCTTGAACTTTTAAAATTCAGATTGTGGCAAAAAACCCACGAACAAAAATCAGTGCTCACAGAAAGAATTAAAACAAATTCCTTCAAATAATACACCAGTAAAAGGAATTCGACATACCTTTTTGTTGATTAGGTTTTTGTTGTGCCTTCTTCTTTCCAGTATTTCGTTCATAGACTAGGTTACATCAAACCAATGGATTAGATTTTTTTGGTCAGATTTGAGTTGAGTTACGCTAATATTGTAAAAAAATAAAAAAATAAAAAAATAAAATTCAAACTTTTTCCGTCATCAGCCGCGTTTCCTAATGATCTTGTGTCCACCATGGTTGGAGAAGACGGGACCAAAATCTTGCTTCGCAAGTTGAGGTGTGAAGTCGATTTCGCTGCCCAGACAAGACCCTCTTCGCCGATAATGTGCCTAGAGTTTTGTAGGTTTTTGGTGAATTTGATTCTCAGTCGATTTGGGTGATATTTCGTCCAAAATGTAGGGTACTGTGGTTGTTGTGGTGAATTGAATTGGTGAGAGAGAAGGAATTGAATGGCGCGGGAACCGAAGAATCAACTTAATAATGGGTGGAGTATTTATTATCCCAATAAATCCGCTCTTAAGAAATGGAAGGGCGGTTCATAAGAATTTCAGTTCATGTTCTACCCTTACGTGACCCAGAATGCTCTTATTATGACCGACGGAAATTAGAAACCAATCCAGATCGTGGCCATTCATCTCCAGATCTAACGAACCATATATGGTCTGTATTTCTATAGTTAAGGGGCTTCTTTGGTAGATGAAAACAGACCATATACCAAAGTTAAGGGGCTCCATTTGGGGAAATGGAATAGTTCTGAGCACCTTGGTGCTCGACATTCTGATATTTAAAAATATTATAGCATTCTGTATTTTTTTGGTTGAATGGTTAATAAATTATATTTCAATTTATTGTATTTTCCTAAATTAGTTGTAATAATTAAATAAATAAATTAAACCAACTAGAAATAATATTATATTGAATTAAATTAAAATGTTTTACCATCATTTGAATTTGAAATGCAAAAAAATTATTAATTTGAATACAGAGCATGATCCCAGGGGGACGAGGACGAGCACTGAGCCAGGGTCAAGACCTAGAATCCAAGCCTTGCTATGCATCTCGAACGGTAGCGCTTCAACGTCCCATAGTGCCAGCCATACACGTACATACATGATGAAGAGGAAGGCATCAGCTATCTCGAACCGGGTCCAACCACCTTGATAAACCTTGAAAGCATAGCCGAAAAAAGCACGCATTCCACCACGAGCGCAACAATCAACGGGAGGAAGATCCAGTGACACTGTGGTGACAAGCATATGACCATGACGACAGTGGTACCTGTTGGTACCATAGGTCGTAGAGATGATGAAATCAGAAGGAATATATCATTATTATCAATATTTTCTTAACAAGAATCAACAAACATTATACTGGAACAAGAAAAAATCAAGCAAAAACAATATATATGAGTCGAGCATGAATACGCACCGAAAGCATTGCCAATTTGGCTCTTGTTTCTGAATCCTGCAGTAACTCTGATATATGTTGAACACTGGATAACTCTGAAAGAAAATGAATTTATATCTGTTAACTGTTGAATTATGAATAATTTGTTATGTCTCGTGCAAGATATAGTTGGCGTGCTTATTTAGGGGCAATTACGTAAACATATGTGAAATTATCCGTTGATATGTGATATTCAGTGTATTTTTCGGGTGATTATGTGATTTAGAGCAAGATAAATGAGAAAAGATACACTAATGTTCAGTTTTGTGGTTATACACTAATGCTTCTGTCCATGAGATTTGGAGTCCAATTAGTGATTTATGCATATCATTCTCTTCCTCTTCGAAAGAGCTTCGCGTGGATATCTCGCACGTCTCAATCGGAGTTCTGTGGAGAAAGTTATGACTATTCTACGAACGCTGCGCAGTGCAGTCAAAGCTGGCGGCAATTCACGGAAGAAAAGAATTATTATATTGTGAAGCCCAATCTCTCCTATTTCTTATAGGCCACGAAAATGATCAAAAATTAACCCTTTTTCCAGCCTATAAATACCTCCTTAACCTAATTCATAATCATCTCAGATCCTCCAATCCTTCCCCCTCTCTACCTTCTTCCATCCCACAATCCACACATATAATCATCCATCTTCCATTGGAGCGGAGCTCTGCAGATCCAGGCAAGAGAAGACTGGAGATTGAAGATTCAACCTAGGGTTTTATCTATTTCTTTCATGTCTCGTACTTTATTTGTAGTTTTTACTTGTCTATGCGTAGAACAACTTTTGTGGATTTTTTTGGTGAAGATATTAAATTGATTTTCCTTGTTAGCTCTTGCAGTTATTTGATTTATCCTTGTGCCTTCTATATTCAATTGATTAGCTACCTTTTGAATACATGTTAGAGTTGACTAGAGTACTCGGAAGACGAAATAATTGACTTGGACGAGGGATAATTCACACTTTAATTCAATAGAACTCGGGAGAGTTGAGGTTTCACGTGAGGTCATTGGTCTTACAATCTTTTAGGAGTTAGGTCTAAGAATTAGAAGAGGACTTCAATTATTACACCTAATCTACGGATTTCTCACCTCGGGAGGGGGTTTAATCTAGCTAAGTGACCGACTTAATAACTCTAGAGACCGTAATTCAAGGAAGCCAATTGTGTTTTGAATCCTAAAATTCTACTTTCTTACGCATGTTTTGTATCATATGTTTTTATGTTTTCTGTTATTTGTTTGTTTATTTTCTGTCTAGTTTAATTAATCCAAAACCAAAATCTCTGTGTCTCTAGATAGTATGTGATGCTTAGTATATGGTAGTCAGTTGCAATCTTATTCCATGTGTTCGATATCCCGGTACTGACCTTTAGCTATACTAGATCTACCATGTATGCTTGCAGGTATTTTTAGTGCTAATAAATAGTGCATCAAGTTTTTGGCGCCGTTGCCGGGGAATATTATTGCTTTAAGCTGATATTGTAGAACGGTTGATAATACTAATTTGGAGTGTAATATTTTGTATAGTTTTGTTTTGATTTTTTCTTTGTTTTATTTGTTTTGCAAGGAGCACGAAGCGCAACAATGGATTACTCTACGCTCGTATGGAAGATGCAATTATCTGCTACAACATTTGATATGCTCCGTAGAGCGTGGGTGAATATGCTTGCTCTCTTGTTTTTATTTTTTTTCATCTTTAGTTTTCTCCTCCGTACAGCTGAAGTTTTTCTCCGTAGATCTTAAGTTAATAAAAAAATATATTAAAAAAGACCACTTTTCTTTGAACTTTTTTTCGTTTACTTTTTTCTATTTATTTTCCTTTACTTCTGATTTTCGTTTTTTTTCTTTTTTACAATTTTTTATTTTTAAAAAAAGAGAGAAAATCTAGAATCTCATTTCCTCTATTTTATTTTATCTCCACATAATTCTCATACACACTTCAAGTTTACATCACTTAATCAAATTCTTTGGATTCTACCAATTATTCATGTGCTTAAATGGAATCAACACAAGGTGCGTTCTCTTTTAATTTTTGAGCTTTGATCTTGAATTCTTTCATTGAATGACTTTGTTGTTGATATATATATTGGGAGTTTGGATAGGAGTTTGATGAGTGGCGATTTAATTGGGATTTATTCATGGTGAATTTGTGAGTTTTGGATTTTTGTAAGAAATAATTGTTGGGTGTGCTTGGGTATGTGGGTGAAAATTGAATATCACTTTGGCTTGATTGTTGATACACACAGTTCATGTTCATAGCAATGCGAAGTTATTTTATCTTGCATGAATTGTGTATAATTTCAGATCTTAATTGTTTTGCTTGATATTGGTATATTGTTGAAAATTTTTGCAAATAATTGGGGGATAGAGAATATTACGGAGGATGAAAAATGATCACGTTAAGGTATATAATTTGATTTGCGTATTTTATGCCTTGATATGATTAAAGTTTGGGGGATTACCACATATTATGCATTGTACTACAATTTTCTTCATTCTATACTCACATTGCGAAATTGTTGGTACAAAAGGCATCCCAAAGGAAGTCCCGAGAATGCGGGCTAACTTATGAGCTTCAAAGAACGTCAAGCTAAAGACGCTAACCAAGCGCTTGTTGGGAGGCAACCCAACATTGGTATCATTTTTTTTCCTTACTTTTTTTTTTTTTAGTTTACTCACGTTCCTACCGACTTTTTAAACTTATTCTTAATGTAGTTTTGAATAAGTTTGCGGGGATGAAGTGGTGAACTGTGAGTTTAGTTGTTTTTGTTATTTATTTATTTTTTTTATTAAAAACCCGAGGTGAATCTTGTCACGAGCATAACATAGAAAACTTAGAAATACTCATGTTTAGGGACATCAGACTGAGTTGCCTATGATAAAAATTCCGTTTATGTGTTGGTTGAGTTGACTCGATGCATTGATTTGAAGGTTTAGTGAAAATGTGCACAATTAATGAATTGCTTGTTTGCCTTGAATTATGCTTATACCTTGTGAGACTTGAGCCATAAATTTCTTTCTTGTGTGATTTATCTGCATTCATGTATTTGTTTCTAGAACTTGCTCCTAGTCTGCCTAAGTCTACATAGTATTTAAATGATAAAAGAGGATGTTAGGCCATCCTTCTTAGCTACTTTATATATCCAAATTTATGTGTTTACTCAAAACATTTTTTTCCTAGCTAGCCACTTTGAGCCTTTAAAGCCTTTTTCATTGGAAGCTTAATAAAAGGGAATATTCATACACTCTTGGTGAATTTTAGTTTATATTTTGTGAAAAGAGTTGGAGAGATAAGGTAGAGAGAAAAGTAGTGTGCTTACTTGTGAAAAGTGCATAGACATCTGTGATATGAAAAAGAAATTTGGTTGTGCATTAAAGAAATAAAAAAGGATGTACAACAGAAAAAAAAATGAAAAGAAAAGAAAAAAAAATCAAAGGAATTTTGAAAGTGGGAAGAAATTTAGACAAAGTCTAGAAGTTACTGAGATTCGATTTGTTGGTGGGGTGCTAAGTTTGATGTAGTAGAACTTGATCACTTTTGCTATGTTTGGGTTTAGTCACTTTTTAGCCATATTTCCTCACCTTACCAAAAAGCCTACATTATAACCTAAAATAAGACCTTTCGGATTTTTGATTTTAATCACATAAAGTAGAGGAGGGATTAGACTTCGAGCAAGCCTATGGTAAACTTTGCATGTTGCATGATCTGAGAGCATACGCTTTTTCCAGTAAACACTTTGAGAGTGAGTGATAAACACACTTCTAAACACTTGTGAGCGCATGTATTTCAAGGTGATCAACGAGCTAGTAATGAAAATGCACTAATAAGCTTTGCTTGATTTGATTTGTGTTATTGTCAAACTCTTTATTTCTTGTTAAAAATTTTGAGGCAACTATGAAGTCTAGTTCTTAGCATCCGTGTTTTCTTTATTAGTTTTTCTCTTGTTTTGTTTGAGGACAAACAAATAATTAAGTTTGGGAGAGTTGACAAACACGGATTTTGCATGTTTTTAGGGGTTAGATTTGACACGTTTTAAATGTCAATCATGAAAATTATGTTCTTAAATAGCATATGTTATACATTTGGTATTTTTAATGTGTTTGTTGATAAATGATCGAAAAAGATACAAAAAAAGGTGCAAAAAGGCCAAGGTGCAGCAGCCTCTGTTCGAGCCCATTCTGCCATCAGATTTGGAGTCCAATCAGTAATTTATGCATATCATTCTCTTCCTCTTCGAAAGAGCTTCGCGTGGATATCTCGCACGTCTCAATCGGAGTTCTGTGGAGAAAGTTATGACTATTCTACGAACGCTGCGCAATGCAGTCAAAGCTGGCGGGAATTTAGGCGGGAATTCACGGAAGAAAAGAATTATTATATTGTGAAGCCCAATCTCTCCTATTTCTTATAGGCCACGAAAATGATCAAAAATTAACCCTTTTTCCAGCCTATAAATACCTCCTTAACCTAATTCATAATCATCTCAGATCCTCCAATCCTTCCCCCTCTCTACCTTCTTCCATCCCACAATCCACACATATAATCATCCATCTTCCATTGGAGCGGAGCTCTGCAGATCCAGGCAAGAGAAGACTGGAGATTGAAGATTCAACCTAGGGTTTTATCTATTTCTTTCATGTCTCGTACTTTATTTGTAGTTTTTACTTGTCTATGCGTAGAACAACTTTTGTGGATTTTTTTGGTGAAGATATTAAATTGATTTTCCTTGTTAGCTCTTGCAGTTATTTGATTTATCCTTGTGCCTTCTATATTCAATTGATTAGCTACCTTTTGAATACATGTTAGAGTTGACTAGAGTACTCGGAAGACGAAATAATTGACTTGGACGAGGGATAATTCACACTTTAATTCAATAGAACTCGGGAGAGTTGAGGTTTCACGTGAGGTCATTGGTCTTACAATCTTTTAGGAGTTAGGTCTAAGAATTAGAAGAGGACTTCAATTATTACACCTAATCTACGGATTTCTCACCTCGGGAGGGGGTTTAATCTAGCTAAGTGACCGACTTAATAACTCTAGAGACCGTAATTCAAGGAAGCCAATTGTGTTTTGAATCCTAAAATTCTACATTCTTACGCATGTTTTGTATCATATGTTTTTATGTTTTCTGTTATTTGTTTGTTTATTTTCTGTCTAGTTTAATTAATCTAGAATCTCATTTCCTCTATTTTATTTTATCTCCACATAATTCTCATACACACTTCAAGTTTACATCACTTAATCAAATTCTTTGGATTCTACCAATTATTCATGTGCTTAAATGGAATCAACACAAGGTGCGTTCTCTTTTAATTTTTGAGCTTTGATCTTGAATTCTTTCATTGAATGACTTTGTTGTTGATATATATATTGGGAGTTTGGATAGGAGTTTGATGAGTGGCGATTTAATTGGGATTTATTCATGGTGAATTTGTGAGTTTTGGATTTTTGTAAGAAATAATTGTTGGGTGTGCTTGGGTATGTGGGTGAAAATTGAATATCACTTTGGCTTGATTGTTGATACACACAGTTCATGTTCATAGCAATGCGAAGTTATTTTATCTTGCATGAATTGTGTATAATTTCAGATCTTAATTGTTTTGCTTGATATTGGTATATTGTTGAAAATTTTTGCAAATAATTGGGGGATAGAGAATATTACGGAGGATGAAAAATGATCACGTTAAGGTATATAATTTGATTTGCGTATTTTATGCCTTGATATGATTAAAGTTTGGGGGATTACCACATATTATGCATTGTACTACAATTTTCTTCATTCTATACTCACATTGCGAAATTGTTGGTACAAAAGGCATCCCAAAGGAAGTCCCGAGAATGCGGGCTAACTTATGAGCTTCAAAGAACGTCAAGCTAAAGACGCTAACCAAGCGCTTGTTGGGAGGCAACCCAACATTGGTATCATTTTTTTTCCTTACTTTTTTTTTTTTTAGTTTACTCACGTTCCTACCGACTTTTTAAACTTATTCTTAATGTAGTTTTGAATAAGTTTGCGGGGATGAAGTGGTGAACTGTGAGTTTAGTTGTTTTTGTTATTTATTTATTTTTTTTATTAAAAACCCGAGGTGAATCTTGTCACGAGCATAACATAGAAAACTTAGAAATACTCATGTTTAGGGACATCAGACTGAGTTGCCTATGATAAAAATTCCGTTTATGTGTTGGTTGAGTTGACTCGATGCATTGATTTGAAGGTTTAGTGAAAATGTGCACAATTAATGAATTGCTTGTTTGCCTTGAATTATGCTTATACCTTGTGAGACTTGAGCCATAAATTTCTTTCTTGTGTGATTTATCTGCATTCATGTATTTGTTTCTAGAACTTGCTCCTAGTCTGCCTAAGTCTACATAGTGTTTAAATGATAAAAGAGGACGTTAGGCCATCCTTCTTAGCTACTTTATATATCCATATTTATGTGTTTACTCAAAACAATTTTTCAAAGCAACATTTCAAAGACCGACGTCTGATGCATCTGTCTCTAGGTAGAAGGGCTTGTTAAAGTCTGGTAGATGGAGAACGGGTGCTGTTGTCATCGCAAATTTCAAAGCAATGAAGCTATCCTCGGCTGATGTAGACCAATGAAATGCATCTTTTTTAAGCAGCTCAGTCAGTGGTGCTGCAATCATAGCATAATGTCGGATAAAACGACGATAATAACCTGTAAGACCGAGAAATCCACGCAGCTGCTTAATATTTTTTGGCGTTGGCCAAGCTGACATTGACTCAATCTTTATCCCCGATCTGCTTTGAGCACACCATCCATAATAAGATGTCCCAAATAATCAACGGAGTTGCTGCAGAAGGAACATTTTGAGAGTTTTACAAAGAATTTATGTAAAGCCAAAATTGATAAAACCTCCGAAAGATGGATAGCATGTTCCTCCAAAGTTGCACTATAAACAAGGATATCGTCAAAAAAGACGATCACAGATTTCCTCAAGAATTGCTTGAAAATAATATGCATTGTTGCTTGGAACGTTGAAGGTGCATTGTCAAGCGAAACGGCATCACTAAGAACTCATAATGACCCTCGTGAGTACGAAAGGCTGTCTTGAAAACGCCGTTGTGATGCATCCGAATTTGGTGGTATCCCGATCGAAGATCTAGCTTTGTGAAAAAACATGCCGCCCCTAACTCATCAAATAATTCATCGGCGGTAGGAATGGGGAAATTATCCGGAACGGTGGCTGTGTTTAGAGCTCTGTAGTCAACATAGAATATAAAAGTGCCATCTTTCTTGCGAACCAAAAGGACAGGAGATGAAAACGAGCTCTGACTGTGGCGAATAATACCTTGATCCAACATTTCTTGCACCTGATGCTCAATCTCATTCTTTTGAAAGTACGGATATCTGTACGGACGGACATTGATCGGTTTCGTGTTGGGTAGGAGATGTATACGGTGGTCAAATTGTCGAGCTGGTGGCATACATGCAGGTAACTGAAAGACTTCACAATGAGATTGCAAAGCATTGCTGATTAAATCAAGCAGATCAGTTGGAAAACAATTATCCGTGTTGCTCTGCGATGAAGTGGTGTCGTCGGGCAGTGAAAATAGCTCATAAATATCATAGTCAGATGGCTGCCTGAAAATCGCGGACATTGGATTGAGAGAGATCCGACGTGGTCTCGGATAGTCTGCCTTTAAGCATATATGAACATCCCCTCTAAGAAACTCCATAGTGCGTTCCACATAGTCATGAGTGACCCGCCCCAATGATACCAACCAAGTCATGCCCAATATAATATCCGGTCCGTGGATAGGCAAAATATACAGGTCAACAAGAAAAAGAACATCATGTATCTTCAACTCAGTCACGCGAGTGACGTGGTAGCAGAGAAGTGAAGCCCCATTTCCAACGTACACTCGAAATGGTGAAATGGATGTTAAAGGAATACTGAGTTGTTCGGCAATCCGAGGGTGTATAAAGTCATGAGAGCTTCCTGAATCGACTAACACTCGGACCGTAGTACTTCTGATGTCGCCAATGAGACTAATGGATTTAGACCGTACCTGGCCGTCAATGGAATGGACATGAGAAATATCGGTTGTGATCAAGTCAGGCTCATCTTGATCCACATCTATAGGAGGATCTGTTTCTTGAATATCATCATCCGTTCCCATATAAGCCAAAAAATTGCGTTTACACGAATGACCGGGAGTCCATCGTTCATCACAATACCAACAAAGGCCTTTCTTGGATCTATCCGCCTTCTCTTCACGTGACAGACGAATGACAGGCAATTTAGAATGGTCTGGACCCGAGTTTGGTTAATACCCCGATTTGCCTTGATAAAGTCCGGCAGACTGTGGAGGACCTTGAGTAGATGATGATCTAGTATTGAAACGCGAATCTCTAGATTGCCACGGTCGATGTTGAAAACCAGAAGAATGTGTCAACCGATCGTCATTGCAGGCTGATAATTCCTGTGCCAATGCAAAAGCCGAAGCAAGTGTAGGCGGACGATGCAACTTTACTTGTCGCTGGGTTGGTTGCTTTAAGCCAGCTATATAAATTGGCAATAGGGTTGACTCCGGTACACCAGAAATCTTATTCAATAATTTCTCAAATGCCGCTTGATATTCAGCTACACTTCCCGTCTGGCAAAGTTTGGATAGAAGGCCAATATAACTCTCATAGCAATGGGGATCAAAACGTTGACGGACGTCCTCTAAAAAATCATGCCAGGTAACAAACATATTATTAGCACGATAATTAAATATCCAGTCAGCAGCCGGAGGGTCGAACATCATGACAACATAATGTAGTCGTTGCACATCAGGCATCTGCACAAGATCAAAATAATATTGAACACGCGCTATCCAGTTTGCTGCATCGGAACCGTCAAAACGCGGTGGATCCATTCGGACACGAGGTGTGAAATCAAATCCCTGTACGTTCTGTGGTCGAACGGGTGGCAGATCCCAACAAGATGGACCGAACGAGGGGTTCAGATTCGGCAAATCCCAACTAGTGTTATGGCGAAGAGGACCTGGTGTAGAGTGTGGAAGAGTAGCAGTTGAATTCCACCCAGAGTGAGGATGATTTCCACCGTAATTGGGATGTGGGCGATTATTGGTGGAGTATGGTAGTGGCGGTTGAGTGTGGGAGTCAGGTATGATGTTAGAAAAACGGTTTGGAATCATATCGGAGTGGGCGGTTGGGTATATAGAATGTCGGTTATCTGAAAAACCGTAAGGTTGTGGAAACCCAGAAACTGCAGCATTGTCTGGTAAAGGCATCTGATCAGAATGTCTGAATCGCGGTAATCCGTATGGTGGGTCAGGATCGGGCAATGCCGATGGACGGTTGATCTCGATGCGACGATCGGTGTTATCCATTCGAGCTTCTAATTGTCGAATAGTGGAGAGAATTGTGTTCATCGTGACAGCGTTGGAAGCTAAAGATTGACCTTCTTCAAATGAAGAAATTGGTGGAGGACGCTCTGTTTCTGATGATTGTGGCATTCCCACCTGTTCGATTCGGCCAACTCCTGAATTTGGGCGAGACATAAGAACCAATGAAAGCACCAAAATGATAAGGTAAACGTCCTTATCAGAGATCAGCGGCTGGATTCTGATGAAAAATGGAAAGAAGGAGCTTCGCAGACTCTAAATCGGTCGAACACTCTTGTGTTTGTAAGCTTTTCAACGAGAGAAAAAGAAACAGAGAAAACTGAAATAGAGCTTGTTATTTTCATAAAACTTAAGTAAACAAGTCAAGTCTCTATTTATTTATACTAAGGACCCTAGGGTGGTTCGACTCTCTTTTGCGATCCAGGAAAGAACCACATAGAAAACCCGGAAATGAGCTTATAATTATATGCTCAACACTCTATCCTATTACAACTTACATAATTAAAATAAACTAGAGTACTTATATAGAAATATGACTAATAACAACTTCTATCGTCGAACATAATCTTGATAGCGTTCGGGCGGCTTGATTGCACGACGAGGCCTCTGGTTCTTCATGTTGGCTTCCAGCTCGGTCGTCTCCGTTGGTGGCTGTGTAAGGTCTTCATCTCTGTCCTGTGGTGGAATGGTTCTAGACGTATCAGAACATCATATCCTATCGTTAAACTCAGTGGATTCATGATAAGGGTATTTCCCTTATCGAATTATGGGCATCCGGCGATCAAACCTAGGTTTTCTATCACGGACGTTGGGTCAGTCAAGGATAATGACAAACGCAATTAGGTTTCTTGTGGAAGGAAAGACGATAAGGACATTAATAAAATAGATTTGTATTTCTTGATTGAGTGATTATATGGAATAACCAAACATATTTATAATATGTGTGAAACAATAGCCTACCAAAATAAAGTAAATCGAATCTGATACTCCATTTTCCCATTAAAAATGAAACGTTTACTAAAATGGAACCACATTATTTCATAAAACAACGCTACGTAAAATTTCGCGTCAAAAGCAAAAAATTCATATTTAAAGGGACGATGAGAGTAATATCCAGGAAAATACGGGATTAATACGATAAATAAAAAATAGATTAAATAATAGAGATAGGTGGGATAGGCTCGTATCATGTCACCTATGTTTTAGAAAGTGAGAACATATAAATAACTCGATGCAAAAAATTGTGTTGTATTTCCCTTTCGATGATGTGTACAAAAAACCTTCTATCAAACTATCAAGTATTGATTTCAGAATTGATTGTCCTTCAATTTTAATAGGGATCTTTGTCGCTCTGCCCAATCTGTAAAGACTAATTTCCTCAAGACATCCTCATTGCAATCACAACATAATCAAAAAATTTATTGAAACGCATACCACTCACTTAACATAGAAACAACTTATTAAAACACATTCCACTCGCAATACACTCTTAACAATTAATTAAAACTTGTGGCATAACCAACAAGGTCATTAGTTCAACGGAGAGAGGACACACACATAGTAAGGCTATATGGAACTTAAGAAAAGGAAGGATTAGGAGGTATGGAAATCTCGAGAATACCCTCCAACATTAGCAGAACGTTCTTCATTGTTGGACGTAGCGACGGCTCATCTTGCACACACCATATCCCTATCATCACCATCCTCTCCACTTTACTCTCATCCACCATTTCATCCCCCACCACACTCCCAATCTTCCCAGTTACAAAACACTTGTAAACCCATTCTTCAAGAATTGCCTCATCCTCACTCCTGCTATGATCAACACACTTCCTACAACATATGATCTCCAGCAGCACCACTCCGAAGCTATACACATCTGCTTTTACCGTGATCGCCTGCTTTTGGAACCACTCTGGTGCAACATAGCCCTTAGTGCCTCTTATCCCAGTAATTGTATTAGTCTGATCTTGTTTCAGGAGCTTTGCCAGCCCAAAATCAGATATCTTTGCACGCCAATTGTCGTCCATGAGTATGTTCTGAGGCTTTATATCGCAGTGAATGATCTGCGTCTCGCACTCTTGGTGCAGATATAATATCCCTCTAGATATATCACGAGCGATCTCCATCCGTTCCTCCCATTTCAGCTGTTTCTCTTTATTGAAAAGTATGTCAGCGAGGGAACCGTTGCTCATGAACTCGAACACAAGCAGTTTGTTGTCCCCATCGAGGCAATAACCTAGGAGCCGGACTAGGTTCCGGTGATACATCTTTCCAATAGTCTTCAGCTCTGTCTGAAACTCTATCTCTCCTTGTGCGAATTCCTTCTCCAACCTCTTCACCGCCACCATTTTCTTGCCATTCTGCATAACACCTTTGAAAACCGTGCCAGATGCTCCTCTCCCCACCTCTTCCTTGAAGCCATTTGTTGCTTCGGATAGATGCTTGAATGTGAACACTTGCAGTGAAATTCCCTCTACGAAGTTAGCTCCATCTTCTTTACCGATCTTCTTGTAGTCCTTCCGCCTCTGGCGAACAAAGATCACAGAAATTGCCAACGAGAAGACGCCTATGGACATGAGAACAATTCCGATGATGAGGACGTCCATATGCCCCTCATTCTTGATGATTCTTTTACGGTTGGAATCGCCTCCAATGTCGGGTACCATGTTTGTACCAAAGCGAATGAGAGTAGCCACGTTTGAGTCTTGTAGAGACCTTCTCCCGAATCTTAACGGAAGCTTCTGCTTTTGGCAGCTGTCATCTTTGAAGAAGGCTGCCTCACAGTTGCAGTCATCAAGGCATGCTTTGCTGCATTCTTCTTCACTCATCTTCATTTGCAAGATCTCATAAGAGCTATCCTCCCATACGGTGCTTTCGACTGTTCTCATATCGTACTTCAGTCTATTGTCTCTATTGGAACAGCCCTGCGCCGAGAAGTTTCTCGAACAGCCCGCTTTGTGGTTTCCGGATTGAGCGAAAAAGAAACCGGGAAGACACTGACAATCCGGCTTATTATCCAACAGAATGCAGAAGGCATTGATTCCGCAGATACCTTTGGGTTTACATTCGTCTTCTGTGGAGGACCATCTCCTGGTCAAGTTGAGATCACCGAGGGAGAGAGAGTAGATGCGGAAGATTCCTCCGACATCGAGCCTCATGAAATTGATGGATCTCTGCGTAGGGAGTCCACCATTGTATATATTCAGCAGAGTCACTGTATCGTTGAGCAGCACATAGAGTCGGCCGTCGCTGTCGAGGTTGAGAGAGACGTTACCATCTGTGTTTGTACTTGATCCATAGTAAGCGTAAGCTGGTGCGTCCGGCGTATTGACAGGATACTGCACGAGGTTTCCATCGGTCTGCATCTTCAGCCTGAAATTCCCTCTCCCGTAGTCGGTCTCCGAGGCGCTGGAGACGATCTCTTCCCCTTCCACGAGGCGCTGGCCGGGAAGGAGGGTGTCTGTCGGGTTGTCAAAGCTCTGCCAGATTATCCTTGAATTTGAATCATAGAGAACGAAGTTGCCGTTGTCATGCATTGATGCCAACGCGATGGTTGCGTTGAGGCTGAAGACGTCTACGTCTTGGCCTTGTCTCCGGCGCAGGACTAGCCGGCCCTCGGGCGTTAGTAGCAAGGAGACGACGTCGTTGGGGACAGTCGGATCGCTGTCCCTGTCCCTATTCGCTGTCCAGACGACGGTTTTGTCGGGAAGAAAGATGCCGACAGCGTAGCTGTTGAAGTGTTGGGGGAAGAATCCGAAGGCGAAGATGCCGGAGGGGGAAGGCCATGTGGCGTTGGAGGTGAGTGTGAGGTTAGAGCCTAAGGTGAAGTTGGATGATCTTCTTTGAGCTTGTGCTGATGTAGAAATGAGAAGGAGAAACAAGATTGTGAAGATGGACATTGCTGTTTTTCTGAGTATTGGTTTGAGGCTGCTAGTGCTTTATCTTAAACAATACTTTTATTTATCTATGAATAGTTATTATTATTGATTTTACATAGAGTTGGTTACTCAATGCTTTATTTAAGGGCTGCACTCTCCCTCTGGTAAATAGATGCCGTGGATCACGCGTTTTATTTGAAGGATAGAAAAATTCACTCTTTTGTCGTGTCTGTTACGTAGACTTTGAATCGAATATGACAGAATAAGAGCTGTAAATTTCCATGGTCCACAAATGTACTAGATGTTTCTTACCGTATGAAATCGCATAGTAATTTAATTTTTGGACATATCAAGACTGATTCATCTCCTCCAATACCATCACCATCTAATGTAGCGATCGACTGTGTAAAATACAGTGACACTATTAAATTCGCCTCTGGCCGTCGCAATAATGGTGTAGAATACGATTCCCTCTCTCTAATGGTGTAGAATACGATTCCCTGTTATGTGTATTCTTCAGTTGCGGACCGGAAAATTTTGTTGGCAGGGCTCTATACAATATTACCGGTGACTTTGTCCCTAAAAAATACTAGTCTCTTTTTACTATTTTGATTCGTCCATGAAAAACTATTCAATTTTATTTTTAGATATTTTTTTTACCACTTATTGTATGATTGATGGTTATCTACTAATATTAACTTATTTTTTTCTTCCTTTTCTTAAAATGTATATACTCTTCCATGATTAAATGTCTCAAATTTGACTAACACGGGTTTTAAGAAATTATTTGACTTTATGTAGTAAGTGGATAGAAAAGTTAGTAGAATTTGAGGTCTATTTTTATATATTGATTATAATCAAATGTGAGTGGGATGAGCTAGTAAAATGTAGGGTCACTTACAAAATATAAGTGAACTGAGACATTTATTGGTGGACGGATAAAAAAAAAAATAATGTAACATTTTATGACGGACGGAGAGAGTATATAATTATGATCAATTAATAACTAAACTAAAACCGGACGGAGAGAGTATATAATTATGATCAATTAATAACTAAACTAAAACCAGATTTTAAGAAATTATCGGTGTGTTGATTAATTGATATTGATTGCTTTTAATATTATAAATTTCAACTGATATGGATCAATCAACGAATTATTATTACCAAGAAACAGATACATATTGTGTTGTCAACTTATATTTACTACCTCTGTCCCTCAAATATTGACACACTTTATCCGGCATGGGTTTTAAGAAATGTAATGTAAGGGTGTCTCCACCGGCGGACGTCCCGATCGCCCGTCGCCGACATCCGACCGGACGTCCGCCGTAGTGGGTGGGAAGGGCGCCCACGCCCGTCCCGAGTGCCCGTCGGATGGCCTCGCCCTCGCATCGACGTCCGACCGGACGTCCGCCACTGTGGCGAAGGTCGGACGTCCGCAATTTATAATTTTTTTTTTTTAAAAAAAAAACTCTATAAATAGGGCTCCCCCAACTTCATTTCATTCACACCACTTGTGTTGACAAGTTTCTCTCTCTAACCTCTTCTTTCAATTATCTATAATGGCGAGTAGTAGTGCGGGTGGTAGTGGCGGAGGCGCTAGTGATAGTAATGGTGATAGTGATGATGAATTGGATCTCGCTGTGCAAGAGGCGATTAATCGATTGCTCCGGCAGAGGCAGCAACGGCGGCAGTAGGTGGCGGCGGCGGTACGTCGGCCGATCCATCGCCGACGGCATGTACCCCGGGACCACAGTGCTTGCACATATTCGGTTGTATGAGGACTACTTTGCTCCGCAGCCGCGTTTTGGGGATGCCTTATTCCGCCTACGTTTTAGGATGCATCGTCCTCTGTTTATGCATATCGTGGGTGCTTTAGAGAGAAGATACGAGTTTTTCAGGATCAGGGAGGATACGGCTGGCGAACCCGGACACACGCCCTTACAGAAGTGCACTGCCGCAATCGCAACTAGCGTACGGAGGCCCGGCCGACATCCGACATGTTCGACGAGTACCTCCACATTGGCGAGTCTTCAGCCGTCGAGTGTCTGCTGAATTTTTGTGCGGGCGTTAGAGCGATATTCGGGGATCAGTATCTTCGGCGTCCGAGCACCGAAGACCAGCCAACGGCTGATTAATATGCACGGGTCGGTGCACGGGTTCCCTAGGATGTTGGGCAAAGATCGATTATATGCATTGGGAGTGGAGGAACTGCCCCGCCGCCTGGAAGGGGATACACACTTCCGGCTTCCAAGACAAGTATCCCACGATGATCCTTGAAGCCGTAGCTGACTACCGGCTGTGGAAATGGCATGCTTATTTTGGAGTGGCCGGGTCAAACAACGACATCAACGTCCTCCAGTCGTCGCCCCTGTTCAACGATCAGTGCAATGGCGTTGGTCCCGCCATCGTTTCGCCGCCAACGGCAACCAGCACAACATGGGATAATATTTGGCGGATGGGATATACCAAAAACTGGCTCGTCTTTGTGAAGACGATCAACAATGCGATCGGGCCAAAGAAGTCCTACTTTGCGACCCGGCAGGAGGCAGTGCGCAAGGATGTTGAGCGCGCATTTGGTGCGCTCCAGAGTCGATGGGCGATGGTGAGGGGTCCGGCACGGCAGTGGTATATTCCCAACATCGGCGACATCATGTACGCGTGTATCATTTTGCACCACATTATTGTCGAAAGTGAAGGGGACGAACTGACTCAGTGGACCAGCGAAGATGACACGGGTGCCGGTCCAAGCCACGGCGTGGCCACCGCGAATGTGAACATGAGGGTACCTCATGGAGAGGTTGAGCGGTTGCGCTCATTTTCCGACATGCGGCAAAGAAATGCCCATATTCGACTTCAAGAGGATATCATCGGAGAGGTTTGGACGCGGAGGGGTGGACACTGATGTGGTTTTTTTTTTTTGTCTATCTACTATGTAATTTTTTTTTTCGAATGATGTATGTTTTTTTAATGAAATATTCGTATTTCCCGTTCGTACTCATGTCGAATTTTAATTCCGTGAATTTTAATTTTAATTGTGAGCTAATTTAATTGTGGGAAGGGCTAGTGATGTGGCAGTGGAATGGGGAGGGCTAGTGCTGACGTGGCAGGCAGTTTTTGTGGAAAGGGCTAGTGGAGGTCCTAGTGGCAGGGGTGTCACCGGAGACACCCTAAAGTGAGTTGAAAAAGTTGGTGGGATGTGGGTCCTATTTTTAAAGTATTAGTTTTATAATAAAATGTGAGTATGATTGAGTTAGTGGAATATGTGGTTCACTACCAAAATGGTAAAAAGTGAAGTGTGTCAAACTTGCAGGGATGGATCAAAATGGTAAACTGTGTCAAACTTTCAGGGATGGATGTAGTATAAATTAGCAAACTAATTAATATGTTATCAAGATTAACCATGATCCCTATATATATATATATGATACTCCAATACTTTTAAATCATGGAATTTACATAGATTACATGGAAAGAAAATTAAAACTATACTTTGTAAATGATGGTTTTTTCCGTGAAAAGCCCTATAATTAGATTTTCTGTTGGTCATTTTAAATTTTGTGTATAGTTGATTTTGCGACTCTTATTATGGGGCAAATGGAAGAAATCGCAAAATGTAATTTTACTGTGAGACGAAGAGATTTAGTTTACACGGCATTTTTTTTTTGTAAAGGGACGCGGCACCGTTCTTTGTAAAGTTACACGGCATTCTTTTAAAGTTACACGGCAATTTTTAAAGCAGCACTGTATCTATTGGAGCATATAAGTCAACAGTCATGGGCGGAACTACATATTCATGGGGAGGGATTTAAGTTTAACCCCTAATGAATTCTTTCTTTAAACTTTTTTTGTTATAAAATTATAAAATATATTCATTATTTTATAAAAGTCCTTATTAATAAACTAAATTACCTAAAAATTTATTTTAAGTAAAATTTTGAAAATTTAGGCTCAACTTACGTTCATTTTTGTGTTCGTCACTGGAACATGACTTCATTTTAAATCTGTCAACATTTTCACACATTGCACATTTTACAAGATGCTTTAGTAATAAGAGTTATTAATAACGTTTTATTCTTCTTCAACACATGGTATCGATTGTTGCTACATTTTCACCTTTGTAATTATCGAATCTTTAGAGCACTCCCAATGGGCTCGGCGTTAAACTCGGCGATTTTTCGCCGAAAATCGCCGAGTTTTCGCCGGCCAATGGAACGATTTCGGCGAATTCTCGGCGTTATTCCTCCCGAATTAAGGCCAACCGGTGATTCATCGCCGAATCATCGCCGCCCACTGTGGCCGCGATTCGGCGATATTCGGCGATATTTTTTTGTTTTTTTTTTTTTAAACGGCTATATCTATAATTCCACCACTATAAATACTTCCTCTTCCTCCTCCATTCATCACACACAATTCTCTCAATTTTTCAATCTCTTATCTCAATCTTCAATCTTCAAAATTATGAGCTCTAGTAGGAAAAATTCTCGAAAAAGTAAGGGTAAGGGCAAAGAGTCGAGTTCGCAAATTCCCAACACTGATGAAGCAAATGAGCAGTGGATGAGCTCGTTGTTGTCGATGGGTTCTCCTCCCGGCCAATATCCATATGTGGGTCCGTCCCCATTGCAGACTCCTACGCCACGCAGACTTTCTCCGTACTTCCAGTCTGCCCTCAGCATGCCCTCTCCAGCCGACGATGTGTATCGCCCCCAGATAGTCACATCGTTGTTCGACACCCCTGGATCAACACCAGGCGATGAAGAATCTCAGGCCGCGACGTACACAACGGATCCGACACTCGGCACGGATGACTACGAGGTGGAAGAAACGCCCGCCGAGCCGCCTTCCAGGAGCAGGAAGGAGAAGGCGCCGGCGTCGACGGCTGCGACTAATACGGGTTTCGATGAGAAGCCGAAGCGGACAAGGACTACTTACACTCTCGAAGAGTCCGAGCTGATAGCCAACTGCTGGACGGACACGACGCACGACGCGGAGCGCAGCAACTACCGGACTGAGATCATGTTCTGGGCGCAGGTTACGGAGAAGTACACGACCAACAAGACTGCCTCGATGAAGGACCATGGCAGCGAGGCGATCCGCCGGCATTGGGAGCGCCTCATGAGGGACTGCGACCATTTCAACGGTATATATTCTAACTTGATGACGAACATGACGAGTGGTCAGAACGAGCACATGGTCCGAGATGAGGCCATCCAGATGTATAGTAGCCAGTTCTTGTCGAAGGGCTTCAAGTATTGGAAAATCTATGATAGGCTTAAGGATCTCCCCAAATTCCGGACGGAGATGCACAACGCGCTGCACGGGAAATCGGTGCGCACGCGACTTAGCGGTGGGGAGAGTGAGGGAAGCGCGACCCCCATCGACTTGACTGGGGATGGTCCGCACGAGCGCCCTGTGGGAGCGAAGAAGGCGAAGGGGAGACGGAAGGGGAAGGGCGCATCGTCGGATGCCCAGTCGGAACCCCAGCTCATACAACAAGCCACGCTTTCTGCCAATGTCGTCAATCTGACGCAGCTGTACACGCTGTACTTCACCGGCGGTGGAACCCCAGAAGAGAAGCAGTCCCTCCGGTCGACCATCCAAAATATGAAGATCCCGATGGGCCTCCCGCCGGACGCCCCTCCCTCTTAGTTTTTTAAATCTTTGTTTTTTATGATTTTTTATTTGTAGTTTTTTTTTTCTCGTTGTATTATATTTTCCAATGATTAATACAACGATGAATTGTTCATTATAAATCTATTTATTAAACACATTTGTAGGGAAAATTAAACAATATTAAAAATGATGATGTAAAAATGAAATGTTGAGTTAGGGAAAAATAAGGGAGAAATCATTAGAGCAGTTGGCTAAAAGTTGGCTAAAAACTGGAGATAAATTTTGGTGCTGATGTGGCGCTGATGTGGCAGAAGTTAGAGAGGAATAAGAGAGAAATAAGGGAGAGCATTGGGAGTGCTTTTAAGTTACCTCCTTCTTATTCAACATCTGATCATTTAGTCATCTAAGATAATAGGAGTATCTTAGCGAGGGTTGAAGATTATTTTAGAATTCCAAAAAATTTTAGAAAGTAGAAAAATCAAGAAAATGGAACTCTTGGGAAGGGCACCTCTTACTGCGTCCACCACTCACTGGTTGTGTCTGTCATTACAAATCTTATTTAATTTTATTATATTACTAAATAGATTTTATATTTTATTAATTCATTTCATTTATATATTATTAAAAAATTAATTCATCTTTCGTTCCATAAAATTAGTCAGCTTCCATTTTAGCAAGTTTTTGTCATTTTTGAGGTTGATATCATTTTTCCTTAACAATACTCTAATAACATTATTTTTCTCATGCTTAACCAATTTCATATCAAAATTTGTGTGGTCACAAATTCCATATTTTTATACTCTAAATCACAAACAAATGAATCATAGGAGTATTATTAAACCTAACTTATTTAAATTAAATATGATTAAAAATGTAAAAGTGGAATAGAAGACCTCATTTGTCGTTCCCGTTGCGATGGCCGGAGATGGGTTTAATTACGTCGATGTGAATTTCTTGAATCTCGGTCGACTCTTTAAAAAAGGCATTTGTTTCACTTCCAAATCAAAGTATAATTAATAGACCAGAGTGAATATATTTAAATAAAGAGTAACTACAAATATAGTCCATGGATAATAGAATTTGTGTATGTGCGGCCCTCATTGAATTTTATTAGCATTGATATTTTAGGTCTTTTAACTACTTTCGTGATATTTTTGCCATTTTTCAAACTTTTTGTCCATTTACTATATCCACTAACATGCTAGTTTAGAGGACAAATAATTTAATGAGTATTTTGATGTGATTTTTAGTTTAGGTCCCAAACCACAACTTTTACAAGGTACAACCTCTTCCCACGCCTTTCCCCAGACAAAATATTTAACTCCCCGGATCATAGCTTTTAATTTACACTATTTATTATTTTGATTTTAAAATTAAAATACAGGAAAATATATAGTTCAAAAGTATTTCATAGATAATAAAATAAAATAACAATCCTAAAAATTAGAAAATTAAAATTTCTAAATATTGAAAACCACAAATACTAATAAAATATACGGGGAGAAGAAGTGAAGGAACGAGAAGAAGTGGAAATGTATTTATAGTATTTTTTTTAATAGATTAATAAAATTGAAAAACCCCACCCACCCCTAGACATATAATGCTGGCACTAGAATCTTCAGACCACTCATGAAAATTAAAGCGTTACGTCCACTTCCATATAATGCATGTGCCTTCTTTTTCTTCCAAATTACACCCACGCAAAGAAAACTCTATACTGTATATCTATAATCAAGTGTCTGAATAAAAAAAGATCTGATTATAAATTCACCCATACTTGAATCTTTCACTCCATAAGATAACCAAACCTTATTATCATTCATTACTAGATTAACAGCAATGTCCATCCTCACAATCTTGTTTCTCCTCCTCATTTCTACTTCAGCAAAAGCTCAAAGAAGATCCTCCAACATCACCTTAGGCTCTTCCATCACACCCTCCTCCAACTCCTCCTGGCCTTCCCCCTCCGGCGTCTACGCCTTCGGATTCTTCCCCCAACATGTCAACAGCTACGCTGTCGGCATCTTTCTTCCCGACAAAACTGTCGTCTGGACAGCCAATAGGAACAGCGGTCCAACCGCCCCTGACGACGTCGTCTCACTTCTACTATCCCCTGACGGCCGGCTAATCCTGCGCCGGAGGCAAGGCCAAGATGAAGACGTCATCAGTCTATCCGCAACCATCACATCAGCGTCAATGCTCGACAACGGCAACTTTGTTCTCTACGGTTCCAATTCCGTAATCATCTGGCAGAGCTTTGATCACCCGACCAACACCCTCCTACCCGGCCAGCGCCTCCAGCCAGGGAAAGAGCTCTTCTCCAGCGCCTCAGAGACTGACTACGGGAGAGGGATTTTCAGGCTGAAGATGCAGACCGATGGAAACCTCGTGCAGTATCCTATCAACACGCCCGATACAGCGCCTAACCCTTACTATGCAACAGGCACAAACGGAGCAGGTAGTAACGTCTCTCTCAACCTCGACAACGACGGCCGACTCTATCTGTTCAACGGTAGCTTGCCTCTGCGGAATATATCTAATGGTGGATTCCCTACACAGGGTTCCATCAATCTCATGAGGCTCGACGTCGGAGGAATCTTCCGCATCTACTCTTTCTCTCTGGTTAATCTAACCATGACCAGGAGATGGTCCTCCACCGACGACGAGTGTGTTCCCAAAGGTTTCTGCGGTGTCAACTCCTTCTGCATTCTCATGGATAGTGCGCCGCAATGTCAGTGTCTTCCCGGTTTTGTCTCTGTTCAGTCCGGAAACTACACAGCTGGCTGTTCAAGAACCTTCTCGGCGTATGGCTGTCCCAAAATGGACGATATGAGAACAGTCGAAAACACCGAATGGGAGGATAACTCGTACGACATTTTGGACAAGATGACAAGTAAAGAAGAGTGCAGCAAAGCATGCCTGGATGACTGCAACTGCGAAGCAGCCTTCTTCAAAGATAACCGATGCCGAAAGCAGAAGCTTCCGTTAAGATTCGGCAGAAGGTCTCTGGGAAACTCAAACATGGCTCTCATTCGCTTCAATACAAACACGGTACCACCCGACATTGGAGGTAAAAGAATCATCAAGAAAGAGCAGCGGACAGACATTCTCATCATTGGCATTGTGCTTATGTGTATAAGCGTCTTGGTATTATCGATTTCTGTGATTTTTATTCACAAGAAACGAAAGGACTACAACAAGATCAATAAAGACGAGAGAGCTACCTTTGTGGAGGGAATTTCGCTGCAAGTGTTCACATTCAAGCATCTGGTTGAAGCAACAAACGGCTTCAGAGAAGAGCTCGGGAGAGGAGCATCCGGCACGGTGTTCAAAGGGGTTCTACATAATGGCCAGAAAACGGTGGCGGTGAAGAGGTTGGAGAAGGAAGTTGCACAAGGAGAGATAGAGTTCCAAACAGAGCTGAAGACGATTGGGAAGATGTATCACCGGAACCTAGTCCGGCTTCTAGGTTACTACTTCGATAGAGTCAACAAACTGTTGGTGCTCGAGTACATGAGCAACGGATCCCTTGCAGACATACTTTTCAATAAAGGGAAAAGGCCTAGCTGGGAGGAACGGGTGAGGATTGCTCGAGATATATCAAGGGGGATACTGTATTTGCACCAAGAGTGCGAGACACAGATCATTCACTGCGATATAAAGCCTCAAAACATACTCATGGACGATAACTGGCGCGCCAAGATATCGGATTTTGGGATGGCGAAGCTCCTGAAGCAAGATCAGACTAAAACGTATACTAGGATAAGAGGCACAAAAGGATATGTTGCGCCTGAGTGGTACCAGAAGCAAGCGATCACAGTGAAAGCGGATGTGTATAGCTTTGGAGTGATGCTGTTGGAGATCATATGTTGTAGGAAGTGTGTTGATTCGGGCATGAATGAGGATGAGGCAATTCTTGAGGAATGGGTTTACGACTGTTATGCAACGGGGAAGATTGGGAGTTTGGTAGGGGATGAGATGGTGGAGGAGAGGAAAGTAGAGAGGATGGTGAAGATAGGGATATGGTGTGTGCAATATGATCCGTCGCTGCGTCCAACTATGAAGAAAGTTCTCCTAATGTTGGAGGGCACTATGGAGATTCCCATACCTCCTAAACCCACTTCTTTCTTAAGTTCCTAGTTTTAAAAGAGAGTGATCTTATGTTTTTTTCCTTTTGTTTTGAATAACGTCTTGTAACTTGCTTGTCATAATGCAAATCGCATCATTTCTCTTAAGTCTAACTATTCATTCATAGGTATAGATGTATAGTTGTGGAATTTTCTTTTAGACCAAGACTTCAATATGATAGCTACACCAAAAATTGAAAAGAAACAAAAAAAACATTCGTGGAAATTAGACTGTCACCTTTGTAGAATTTCGGTCCACTCTTGGAAAAAAAAAAGGCATTATGTAACTTACTTTAATTAAAACCAGAGTGCATACTTAAATACTCCTTCGGGTCCCCGATTAAAAATCACACTTTGACCGGACACAAATTTTAAAAAATGTAAAGAAAAGTTGGTTGAAAAAGTTAGTGGAATGTGAGATCTATTTTTTTATATTGGTTTTATAATAAAATGTGAGTGAATTGAGTTAGTGGAATCTGAGACCTATTTACTATTTAGGGTAAAAATTAAATGTGACTCTTAATTGGGGACGGACCGAAATGAAAAAGTGTGACTCTTAATCGGGGAGTAAGTAAGTTTGCCATTCTCCAAATTTCGGTTGAACGAAATCTATGCTTTTCACTGCAAAGAAGATATATATGTATAAATAGGACAAGAGAAATATTTCGCAACTCTAATTTTCTTTTTTTAATCAGAGAAGAACAGAAATTGAATATATTGAGATTAATTCAAGTATTAAAAATATTTTTATTTAAAGTAAAATACTATTTTAAACGTTATACTCTTTACCCATAACAATATCTAATAATCTAATACAAATAGTAATTCCTGTCCCATAATAAACGTTATACTCTACCCATTCGAGTCTGTGGAAATTAACAGCACTAGAATGTAAGTCCACTCTTGGAAATCAAAGCGTTACGTTCACTTCCAATAAATGTATGTGCCATTTTTCCAAATTGCGGTCCTACAAAGAAAATGCTGACTCTTTCCCTACAATAAGATCCAATGAAATCAAAGAAAAAGAAAATCTGATGAATTTTAAAATCATTCAATTTAAAATATCAAATAAACAGATCCCAGTGTCCCTTGTTTAAACTTCTAATCATAAGAATAACTATTACTCAATTTGTTCATCAATAAATGTCATATTTTGTCATTTTTGTTAGCAATGTCCATCGCCACAATGTTGTTTCTCCTTCTGATATCATCAGCAGCAAAAGCTCAAATAAGATCACCCAACATCACATTAGGCTCTTCCCTCGCACCCACCTCCAACTCCTACTGGACTTCCCCCTCCGGAGTCTACGCCTTCGGATTCTTCCCTCATCGTGTCAACAGCTACAGCATCGGCATCTTTCTTCCCGACAAAACCGTCGTCTGGACTGCTAATAGGGACAGCGATCCAACCGTCCCTAACGACGTCGTCTCCCTGCTACTATCTACCGATGGCAGGCTAATCCTGCGCCGGAGGCAAGGCCAAGACGTAGACGTCATCAGCCCCTCTGCAGCCATCGCATCAGCGTCAATGCTCGACAGCGGCAACTTTGTAGTCTTCGATTCTGATTCAAGAATAATCTGGCAGAGCTTCGACAACCCAACCAACACCCTCCTACCCGGCCAGCGCCTCCAGCCAGGGAAAGAGCTCTTCTCCAGCGCCTCAGAGACCGACTACGGGAAAGGGATTTTCAGGCTGAAGATGCAGACAGATGGACACCTCGTGCAGTATCCTATCAACACGCCCGACACAGGGACTTACTCTTACTATGCATCAGGAACAGCCGGAGCAGGTAGTAACGTCTCTCTCAACCTCGACAGCAATGGCAGACTTTATCTGCTCAACGATAGCTTGCCTCTGAAAAATATATCCAATCGTGGATTCCCTACACAGGGATACATCAATCTCATGAGGCTCGACGTCGGAGGAATCTTCCGCATCTACTCTTTCTCTCTGGTTAATCTAACCATGACCAGGAGATGGTCCTCCACCGACGACGAGTGTGTTCCCAAAGGTTTCTGCAGTGTCAACTCCTTCTGCATTCTGATAGATAGTGCGCCAGAATGTCAGTGTCTTCCAGGTTTCGCCTCTGTTCAGTCCGGCAACAACACAGCGGGCTGTTCAAGAACCTTCCCGGCGCATGGCTGCACCAAAACTGATAATAGATTGAAGTATGATATGAGAGCAGTCGAAAACACCGAATGGGAGGATAACTCGTACGAGATTTTGGATAAGATGACAAGTGAAGAAGAGTGCAGCAAAGCATGCCTGGATGACTGCAACTGCGAAGCAGCCTTCTTTAAAGACGGCCAATGCAAAAAACAGAGGCTTCCATTAAGATTCGGGAGAAGGTATCTGGAAAACTCAAACATGGCTCTCATTCGCTTCAGTACAACCATGGAGCCCGACATTGGAGGCGATTCCAACCGCAAAAGAATCAACAAGAAAGAGCGGTGTATAAACATTCTCATCATAGGTATTGCGCTTATGTCTATAGGCGTCTTAGCATTGTCAATTTCTGGGATCTTATTTCACAAGAAGCGGAAGGACTACAACAAGATCAATAAGGACGACGGAGCTAACTTTGTGGAGGGAATATCGTTGCAAGCGTTCACATTCGAGCATCTTTCCATAGCAACAGACGGCTTCAAGGAAGAGCTCGGGAGAGGAGCTTCCGGCACAGTGTTCAAGGGGGTTCTGCAGAATGGCCAGAAAATGGTGGCAGTGAAGAGGTTGGAGAAGGAAATTGAACAAGGAGAGATAGAGTTCCAGACAGAGCTGAATACGATCGGGAAGATGTATCACCGGAACCTAGTCCGGCTCCTTGGCTATTGCTTCGATGGAGACAACAAATTGCTGGTGTTTGAGTATATGAGCAACGGAACCCTCGCAGACATACTTTTCAATCAAGAGAAACGGCTTAGCTGGGAGGAACGGATGAAGATTGCTCGAGATATATCGAGGGGGATACTGTATCTACACCAAGAGTGTGAGACGCAAATCATTCATTGCGATATAAAACCTCAGAACATACTCATGGACAATAACTGGCGTGCCAAGATATCGGATTTCGGGGTAGCAAAGCTCCTGAAGCAAGATCAGAGTAATACGTATACTGGGATAAGAGGGACTAAGGGCTATGTAGCGCCGGAGTGGTATCAGAAGCAGGCGATCACGGTGAAAGCGGATGTTTATAGCTTCGGAGTGATGCTGCTGGAGATCATATGTTGTAGGAAGTGTGTTGATTGGAGTAGGAGTGAGGATGAGGCCATTCTCGAGGATTGGGTTTACGACTGTTATTCCTCAAGGGAGATTGGATATCTCGTGGGGGATGAAATGGTGGAGGAGAAGAAAGTGGAGAGGATGGTGAAGATAGGGATATGGTGTGTGCAGTATGATCCGTCGCTGCGTCCAACAATGAAGAGAGTTCTGCTAATGTTGGAGGGAACTGTGGAGATTCCCATACCTCCAAGACCTTCTTCCTTCTCAAGTTCCCCCTAGCTTGATTTACCACACAAGTGTGCTCTAATGTTTTTTTTCTCTTTTTCTTTCTAAGAATGTCCTGTATCTAGCTGGTCTAAATCTGTATCATATTCCAAATCAAATCATTTCTCTACAAACTAATACTATCATAATTCAGCAAACATCACTCACATCAGATGAGATGAGATATCATTGAAAAAAAAATTCAATACCAGAAACTAACTTAAGTAAATAAAATTAGCCACAGATAATTATAAATTCTAATCACCGAATATCAAAATAGATAATTATTAAAAAAACGTGTGCATAACAAAATCTTACAATTTTGGTTTCTGCGCGATCACAAGAGGAATTAGAATACAGAATCTCCGGCAATGGCTGCTTCTTCCGCCTCAACATCCTCTTGGATTTTTGTGCGGATTGAATTAATTTGGGCAATCGCGTGACCTTCACATTTCGGGTGAGTAAGAACCTTGTGGTGGACGGTGATGATGCGGCGGAAGGCGCGACGGAGAAACTGAGGCTGCAGTTGGCACTTGGCACTTGGCAAACGCATCAGGCTGGATTTATGCCATTATCTCCCTTCATGATTAATTGGTCAGTGAAATGCATATTCTATTTTAAATATAATAAAATATTAAACGTGCAGTGATAAAATGCAAACTCGAATATTGTACAAGCTCTAAACTTTGGACTGTTAGAATACTAATATATGGCAAAATAATAGCAATAAAAAATTTCAACACAGAATCAACCGTTGACATTGTGTTGTCATTTGTTGTAGCTATATTTTGTCATCTATTCACATCTTTTAACATTTTTTAACAGTTCAGATCATAGTTTGGAGTTTGTACAATATTTAGAGTTTGCGTTTGATCACATCCCATAAAATATAAATATAATAAATTAGTGAAAAGGGGAAATCATTATTAAAATAATAGAAAATTATATAAATTAATTGTAGACGGACGAAAAAATAAATTAGAGGCAATTAATCATGGCGGAAGGAGTAAATATTTAATAAGTACTTCACCCATCTCATAAAAATAAGTTAATTGGAAATGCTACTGAGTTTTAATATGTAATTGGTGGAGTAGGAGAAAAGGAGAAAATATAGTTAAAATAATATACTTGTGAATATTAGAACTCATAAATGATAAAGTAAAAGCAAAGATGAAAAAGTTCTCATCAATGGATATGAACTATTTGTATTGGACGGACGAAAAAAATGCCTATTTCTATAGAACAGGAGAGTAGGAACTATTTCCTCTTAAAAAGTATGAACTTTCTACTTTTGAGAATAGTTAAACAATAAATTACTCCTACACATTTTCTTATTTACAACTTGAACATTACACTATACTATTAATAATATGGAACTCACTTTCTACTAACACTATTTACACTAATTTTTATCTTATCTCTTACTTTACTAATTATACATTAAAATTTATATTAAAACAAATGTTCGAACTATTCAGGGATAGATGGAGTGAGTATATTCCTACTCTAACATGATTAGCTTTTCTGAGTATTTAATGAGTTTGACTAGTCATCCAAAAAAAGAGTAAGATATATACTTCTTTCTTCTTAATTAAAGTGACCCACTTTTTTTTTTACAGTTTGTTACAACCAAGATGACAATAGTGGCGGATTCAAACGTCAGAAATGGAGGCGAAATAAAATAATTAAATAATTATAAAAATGACAAAAACAAAACATATTAAATATAATTCTTCGATATTTTGTTGGACTTGGGTTTATAACTTTCATTTCATTTGTAGGCCTGCTTATTCGGCCAATTTCGGTTCTAACCGGATCGATTGACCAGTTAACCAGTTTTTAATTTTTCATAAATCCTAGAACCGGAACCGGAACCGATCGGTTCCGGTTTGGAACCGGCCGGTTAAGAACCGGTCGATTCCGGTTCCGAACCGGAACCAATGTGTAATTTTAGTCCAAATTTATTTATAATTTAAAATAGTTCAATACTAAAAAAATAATAATCCAACATCAAGAAATATAAAAAAATAATACCTAAAAATTTAAATAAATACACAAAAAATACAAACCAACAATACAATAATTTCATTTATGGATAAGAGTGATGCCAAGTGTAGTAGGTCGGGTCGGACTAGTTTATGTTAACAATTTTTAATACCAAAATCGGAGTCTTAAACTTTAGCAACTTTTTTAAAAAAATGAGTTTTAAAATTGAATTCCATTTTCCCTTTTTTGGCTAAACAAATATTCATTGGAATTTCCAATACTAATTGATCTTGTTGTGATTTTTTTGTTTATAACGGAACAGTTAATAAATTATTCACAAATATGTTTAAATCGTATGTTAAATAAATTTTTACATAAATTTGTTATAACGTTAAATTTCTATCATATGAAATGATATTGTATTTGTATAAGTTCTTTAAGAAATTAAAAAAAAAAACTTATGATGTCCTACTCATTGTAGTTAGTTCATAAAAAATGGATTAATCTAATAATTGTAGATTCAAAGTATCACGGTTTAAACATTTTAAATACTTCAGAAAACAGAGCTCGCAAATCGAACACTGTTTAAATCTAAAAATCACTCAATGTTTCAAATTTTTTACTTTAATTTAAAATTAATTCAATTAAATTAAATTTATTAGTATATTAAATTATAAAAAAAAAACTGAATTATAATCCGGTTCCCGGTTAGGACCCAGTCGGTTTCGGTTTGAAACCGGAACCGATTTTATTTAAAAAGTTGGAATCGGTTCCGGTTCCTCAATTAACCAGTCGGTTCTGGTTCCAATTCCGGTTAACCAAGAACCGGAGAACTGTTTAAGCACCCCTACTCATTTGGATTTGATTTGGGCAATTATAGTAATGTTATTCTATTTTCCAGGGTGATACATAGGCAGATGGAGAGGGCGAATATGGAAAATTTTACATCCGGACGGTATTTTGGGAAGTTAAAACATAAATTGACTTGACAAAAATTATTGCATTTTTGATGATATGCACAAAAAACATTCTTTTAAACTATCCAGCATAATTAATTTAATGTTTTATTGTTCTCCAATTTTTAAAGGGATCTCCGTCACTCATCTCAATCCATAAAGACTAATCTCTTGAAGACATCGTCATTCCACTCCAACACACTCAATTGCTCAAACAATTTACTAAAAATCATGTCAAAACCAACTAGGTCATTAGTGTGTGAATGGAGAAGCACACTCATAGTAAAAAAGCTAGATAGAACTTAAGAAAGAAGTAGGACTTGGAGGTATTGGAATCTCCACAGTTCCTTCCAACATTAGGAGCACTTTCTTCATAGTTGGACGCAGCGACGGATCATATTGCACACACCATATCCCTATCTTCACCATCCTCTCTACGTTCCTCTCCTCCACCATCTCCGACCCCACGAGATTCCCAATCATCCCCGTTGCATAACAGTCGTAAACCCAATCCTCGAGAACGGCCTCATCCTCACTCCTGCTCCAATCAACACACTTCCTACAGCATATGATCTCCAGCAGCATCACTCCGAAGCTATAAACATCCGCTTTCACTGTGATTGCCTGGTTTTGGTACCACTCTGGTGCAACATAGCCTCTAGTCCCTCTTATCCCAGTACGTGTATTAGTCTGATCTTGCTTTAACAGCTTCGCCAGCCCAAAATCTGATATCTTGGCACACCAGTTCTTGTCCATTAGTATGTTCTGAGGCTTTATATCGCAGTGAATGATTTGCGTCTCACACTCTTGGTGCATATATTGTATCCCCCTCGATATATCACGGGCGATCTCAATCCATTCCTCCCAGCTCAGCCGTTTCTCTTGATTGAAAAGTATGTCTGCAAGGGATCCGTTGCTCATGTACTCAAAAACCAACAGTTTGTTGTTTCCATCAAAGCAGTAACCTAGGAGCCGGACTAGGTTCCTGTGATACATCTTCCCAATCGTCTTCAGCTCCGTCTAGAACTCTATCTCTCCTTGTGCGAATTCCTTCTCCAACCTCTTCACCGCCACCATTTTCAGGCCATTCTGCAGAACCCCTTTGTACACCATGCCAGATGCTCCTCTCCCCAACTCTTCCTTGAAGCCATTTGTTGCTTCGAACAGATGCTCGAATGTGAACACTTGCAGTGAAATGCCCTCTACAAAGCTAGCTCCATCTTCCTCACTGATCTTGTTGTAGGCCTTCCGTTTCTTGTGAGCGAAGAACACAGAAACTAACAAGGCCAAGACGCCTATAGACATAAGCACAATGCCAATGATGAGGATGTCTATACGCTGCTCTTTCTTGGCGATGATTTTAGTATCAGAATCGCCTCCCATGTCAGGTACCGCGGTTGTACTGAAGCGAACAAGAGCCATGTTTGAGCTATCCAGAGCCCTTCTTCCATATCTTAACGGAAGCCTCTGCTTTTTGCATTGGCCGTCTTTGTAGAAGGCTGCTTCACAGCTGCAGTCATCGAGGCATGCCTTGCTACACTCTTCTTCACTCGACTTATCTAAATTCTCATACCAGTCATCCTCCCATTCGGTGTTTACGACTCTTCTCATTTCGTACTTCAATCTATCGTCAATTTTGTGACAGCCCTGCACGGAGAAGGATCTAGAACAGCCAGCTGTGCGGTTGCCGGCCTGAACGTTGACGAAACCGGGAATACACTGACATACTGGCACAATATCCATGAGAAGGCAGAAGGAGTTGATTCCGCAAAAACCTTTGGGAACACACTCGTCGTCCGTGGAGGACCATCTCCTGGAGATGGTGAGATTACCGAGAGACAGAGAGTAGATGCGGAAGATTCCTCCAACGTCGATCCTCATGAAATTGACGTTTCTTTGCGTAGGGAATCCACCATTGGTTATATTCCGCAGAGGAAAGCTTCCGTTGAGCTGATAAAGTCGGCCATCGCTGTCGAGGTTGAGAGAGACGTTAAGTGCTCCGTCTGGCTTTTGAACATAGTAAGCGTATGGATCTATGTCCGGTGTGTTGATAGGATACTGCACGAGGTATCCATCGGTCTGCATCTTCAGCCTGAAATTCCCTCTTCCGTAGTCGGTCTCAGAGGTGCTGGAGAAGATCTCTTGCCCATTAGAGATGTGCTGACCGGGGAGGAGGGTGTCTGTCGGGTGGTCGAAGCTCTGCCAGATGATTCTTGAATAGGAATCATAGAGAACAAAGTTTCCGTTGTCATGCATTGATGCAAAGGCGATGGATTCCCTGACGCTGATGACGTCTACGTCTTGGCCTTGTCTCCGGCGGAGGACTAGCCGGCCCTGGGGGGTTAGTAGGAGGGAGACGACATCGTTGGGGACGGTTGGATCGCTGTCCCTATTCGCTGTCCAGACCACGGTTATGTTGGGAAGAAAGATGCCGATAGCGTAGCTGTTGACGTGTTGGGGGATGAATCCGAAGGCGAAGATGCCGGAGGGGGAAGACCATGTTGAGTTGGAGGTGAGTGTGAGGGAAGAGCCTAAGCTGATGTTGGATGATCTTCTTTGAGCTTTTGTTGCTGTAGAAATGAGAAGGAGAGACAAGATTATTAGGATGGACATTGCTGTTTTTATAAGTATTGTTATGCTTTTTTCACTACTTGTTTCTTTAGACTTTAGAGGGGTTTAACCTTTAATTTATACTCCCTCCGTTCCTTCATAGTTGAACTATGAGACGGAACTTTTCGGCACGGAGTTTAAGAAATGAATGTTGAGTGTGTTAAATAAATAGATAAAAAAATAAGAAAGAGAAAAAGGCAGAGAGAATAAAGTAAAACGTGAATAAAGTAAGAGAGAGTAAAGTAAAAAAGAGGAAAAAGTTACTATAAATGGAAATGACTCAACTATGAGAGAATTTCCCGAAATAAAAAAATGACTGAACTATGAAGGAATGAAGGGAGTACTATGAAGGCGTAGTGCTTTTTTTCCTGCTGTACTAATTGATTTTTATTTCTGGAAGGCGTAGTGCCTTTTTCCAATAGTTCAACAATTCTACAAATTAAATGTGACAAATTTAGTCCCGTCAATTTCCATGATGTCTTTGTCTTAAGAAAAGACTTGGTCTTACATACTTGGAATAAGTGGATGTTATCATGTGAATAGCTTTCTTTATAATAGCGTAAAATCAATATTTTATAATGTAATATTAATCTTATTATTTATCTACTATACAAATTTTTTATAAAAATCTCTAATTCATATTCACTGTTTCATTTCATACTTCTTTACTATTTATAAGAGGCAAAAATTAAATTATTCATATTTCTTATGTAATGATTAATTCTAATCATACCCATCATATCCCGATATACCAATATTTTAATTTAATAAATATAAAAAAATATGAAAATAAAAAAAATTCATCTAAAAAGTTCACAATATAATTTTCTATTTTATAAAAAAATTCTTAATCATAACCCTATAACGTCTAATTAATTTCAAAATGTTGAAAAAGTCAAAACCCATTATTTTGCCACCCACCCAACCGATAGGAATCTTCAAATCCTCCTTTCTGTTTGCTTGTGTTCAGCTTCTAGATTATAACATTACTCCATATTTATATACTTTTTATTTGTAAATATATGTAAAGAAAGTATAGAGTATTCCAATGACTAATGAGTGAACACTCCTACTCAGAAAAGATCTCTGACTTTTTTTAGAATTTTTTTCCTATTTTTCACACTGTTTTAGAATTTTTGCTATTTTTCACTTTATTTTTTTGTTTCGAGAGCAATTTTCGTCCTATCTGCATTTTAGAACTTTCATGGTGGTAATCATGTAAAGTGATAAATTTAGTGCTGAATATAAATAATAAGAACATTTAATACATCTGTCCATGAAATGTTGTCCAGTTTTTTCATTTTGATCTGCCCGTGAAAAGTTGTCCAATCAATTTTTTTGTTTTTTTTTCTATTTTTGACTTTCTACTAAATCTTTATATTATATTCACATTCTATTATAAAACTAATGCTCCCTCCATTCCATAGTAATAAGTCAACAAATTTTTCCACACCACTTTATTCTCTCTTACTTTTTTCTCTCTTCATCTCTCCACCTTTTTTCATTTTTCACTTTATTCTCCTTTATTTAACTCACCTAACACATTCTTAATCTCCATACTGAAAAGAAACGTCTCTATTACTATGGAACGGAAGGAGCATATAAATATGCGACTCTCATTACACTAACTTTTTCAACTCACTTTTTTTTAAACTTCTTAAAATCCGTGCCGTGTCAAACTTGGATAATATTTCGTTGACGGAAAGAGTAAATGGTTTATCAAGCATAGATTAGCGGTGTTGCCCAGAATGAATAGAAACACACTACAAAGGGAGAGATTTGAGTCGTTGGCCCCATGTGACTCTACGAGAACATGACCCATTTCGACGGCAAGAGACCGCTTACTAGCATCAATATATTCCATCGTTGACATGCGACATACCCCATTTCGACGGCAATAGTGTTTATCCTCGCTAATATGTTCAAACATTACATCACACGATATCATATAGTTGTGGAATTTTCTTCAAGACCACAAGTATACATACATGTTGTGGAACCATGACTTTAATGATTATTACATGTGTTGTGGAATTTCTGCAAGACCGAGACTTTAATGATTGTTGCAACGAAAATCGAAAACACAAAAGCATTGGTGGAAATTGAAGCACTAGAGGTAAATATTTTGCAAAACTTTTTCCTTTATTACTACTATATTCTTACAAAAACAAAACAGAAAGTAAACTATTGAGTTTAATTCAATGAAAAATAGCAGCAACAGCATATCAATACACACACAAACAGCAATGGCCATCCTAACAATCTTGATTCTCATTCTTATTTCCACAGTAACAGAAGCTCAGAGAAGATCATCCAACATCACCTTAGGCTCTTCCCTCATACTCACCTCCAACTCCACATGGCCTTCCCCCTCTGGCATCTTCGCCTTCGGATTCTTCCCCCAACACGTCAACAGCTACGCTGTCGGCATCTTTTTTTTTCCTGACAAAACCGTCGTCTGGACTGCTAATCGGGACACCAATCCAACCGTCCCCAACGATGTTGTCTCCCTGCTACTATCTACCGACGGCAGGCTAATCCTGCGCCGGAGGCAAGGCCAAGACGTAGACGTCATCAACCCCTCCACAGCCATCACATCGGCCTCAATGCTCGACAACGGCAACTTTGTTCTCTACGATTCCGAATCCAGAATCATCTGGCAGAGTTTCGACCACCTGACCAACACGCTCCTCCCCGGCCAGCGCCTCCCGCCCGGGGAAGAGCTCTTCTCCAGCGCCTCAGAGACCGACTACGGGAAAGGGATTTTCAGGCTGAGGATGCAGACCGATGGAAACCTCGTGCAGTATCCTGTCGACACGCCCAACACAGCGCCTTACGCTTACTATGCAACAGGCACAAACGGAGCAGGTAGTAACATCTCTCTTAACCTCGACAGCGACGGCCGTCTTTATCTGCTCAACGGTAGCTTGCCTCTGCGGAATATAACCAATGGTGGATTCCCTACGCAAGGATACGTCAATTTCATGAGGCTCGACGTTGGAGGAATCTTCCGCGTCGACTCTCTGTCTCTTGATGGGATCAGGAAGACGAGATGGTCCTCCACCTACGACGAGTGTCATCCCAAAGGTTTCTGCGGTGTCAACTCCTTCTGCATTCTGATGGATAATGTGCCGGAATGTAAGTGTCTTCCCGGTTTCGTCTCTGCTCATTCCGGCAACAACACAGCCGGATGTTCTAGAACCTTCTCCATGCAGGGATGTCCCATAGTTGATGGTGGATTGAAGTACGAAATGAAAACAATCGAAAACACGGAATGGGAGGATAACTCGTATGAGAGTTTGAAAATGATGATAAGTGAAAAGGAGTGCAGCAAAGCATGCCTCGATGACTGCAGCTGCGAAGCAGCCTTCTTTAAAGATGGCGAATGCAAAAAACAGAGGCTTCCGTTAAGATTCGGAAGAAGGTCTCTGCGAAACTCAAACATGGCTCTTGTTCGCGTTAGTACAGCCATTGTACCCGACACGGGAGGCGATTCCGACCATAAAAGAGTCATCAAGAGTGAACAGCGTAGTGACATCCTCATCACCGGCATTGTGCTTATGTTTATAGGCGTCTTGGCCTTGTCGATTTCTGTGATCATCGCTCACAAGAAACGGAAGGAATACAAGAAGATCAGCAAGGAAGATGAAACTAATTTCGCGGAGGGCATTTCGTTGCAAGTGTTCACATTTGAGCATCTGTTCGAAGCAACAAATGGCTTCAAGGAAGAGGTGGGGAGAGGAGCATCTGGCACGGTGTTCAAAGGGGTTCTGCAGAATGGCCAGAAAACGGTGGCAGTTAAGAGGTTGGAGAAGGAATTCGAACAAGGAGAGATAGAGTTCCAGACGGAGCTGAAGACTATTGGGAAGATGTATCACAGGAACCTAGTCCGGCTCCTAGGTTACTGCTTTGATGGAGACAACAAACTGTTGGTGTTTGAGTACATGAGCAACGGATCCCTTGCAGGCATACTTTACATTGAAGAGAAACGTCCGAACTGGGAGAAACGGATGGACATCGCTCGAGATATATCGAGAGGGATATTGTATCTGCACCAAGAGTGCGAGACACAGATCATTCACTGCGATATAAAGCCTCAGAACATACTGATGGACGAGAACTGGTGTGCCAAGATATCGGATTTCGGGCTGGCGAAGCTTCTTAAGCAAGACCAGACTAATACGTATACTGAGATAAGAGGGACTAAGGGCTATGTAGCGCCAGAGTGGTACCAAAAGCAGGCGATCACGGTGAAAGCAGATGTTTATAGCTTTGGAGTGATGCTGCTGGAGATCATATGTTGTAGAAAGTGTGTTGATTATAGCAAGAGTGAGGATGAGGCAATTCTTGAGGAATGGGTTTACGACTGTTATGCAACAGGGAAGATTCGGAGTCTGGTGGGGGATGAAACGGTGGAGGGGAAGAAAGTGGAAAGGATGGTGAAGATAGGGATTTGGTGTGTGCAATATGATCCGTCACTGCGTCCAACTATGAAGAAAGTTTTGCTAATGTTGGAGGGAACTGTCGAGATTCCCATACCTCCATGTCCGACTTCCTTCTTAAGTTCAATCTAGCTTTAGTTTACAATACGAGTGTGCTCTAATGTAATTTGTTCTCTTTATTCTAATAATGTCCTATAAATCTTTTAAGGTCTAATAATAATGTAAAAGTATGCACTAGAAAATCTTTTTAATTTGCCTGGGTTTAAGTATTTAATGAGTTTGACCAACCAATCATCTAAAAAGAGTAGGATAGAAGATAGATATTATTCTGATAAGACTTCTACTTAATTAAATTTGTTCAATTTATTATTAATATTGTCGGAATATTAATCAATACTTTATAAACTAGGGCTGGGGAAAAATACCGAAATACCGGTGTTATCGTACCGAAAAAATACCGAATATACCGAATTTTCGGTATACCGTGACTTTTGGTATGGTATGATACCTTACCGGAATCTTTCGGTAAGGTAACTGTACGAATTTTCAAATACTGCGGTATACCGCTGCACAACGAAATTCGGTATATACCGTAATCTAAGGTATGTACCACAAAAATATAAACACAATTATATATAAAATATATTTTATATATTTTAAAATTATAAAATCTATTGTGTAATATAAATATAAATTATGAATAAATTATATTTAATTTATTTTTAAAATTATAAAATATAAATAATATTCTAAATACTCCTATTTTCTATTTTAATTGATGTTGAAAGTCAGGTATACCGCAAAAGTAAGGTATACCGAACTTACGATACGGTATACCGAAAATGAGGTACGATATCGGTATGGAAATTCGTCATACTAAAAATAAGGTATACCCAAGTTCGGTATACCGAAAACTTTGGTAAGGTAAAGGTATGACTTTTTCGCATACCGTATTTACGGTAAGGTATACGGTATGGTGGTTTCGGTAAGGTATACCTTACCTACCCAATCCTATTATAAACACAAAAAAAAGAGGCGGGTTTTAGTGACTGAAAATTCCGTCAGTAATCCCGACAAATCCGTTCGTAATCACTTTTAGTGACGAGATTAGTGACCAATGGTCACTACCGGTATATACATTGACAGTAAAAATATTATGGGGACTGGTGACCGTCAGTAAATTGTACTGACAGAGTACTGATAGTAAATATCGTCATTAACATCTGGTCTGAACGTTGACTTATGTAAACATTAGTGACGGATTTCGTCCGTCGGTAATTTTAAAAGGAATGTAATAAAAAATATAACGCCCACCCAGTGACCAAAAATTAGTACTCCCTCCGTCCCACAAAAGATGTCACATTTTCTTTTTTAATTTGTCCCACAAAAGATGTCACATTTCATTTTTTGAAAAAAGTTCTCTCCCACATGAATATAAAAATTATATTTTCTCTCTCCATTTAACACACAAAACAAAACCTCCTAAAATCTTGTGCCGTCCTACAAGTATGACATCTTTTGTGGGACGGAGGGAGTACTATTAAAATAGAATTTAAATTTTTTAATTAATTAGTTTTATTCTCATCAATCAACAAATTGGATATTATATTCCACTGAAATTAGGCCTGCTTTTATTTGGACAATACATCAGAAAATGGTGAGCAAAATCAATGAGCATCACAAAATAATTCTACTTACAAATGAGAGAGAAACAACAACGAAGGTGCGCAAGTAACAACGGCAGGCAGGTGTTCTCACACCCAATAGCATCATCAGTCCATCCAACCAAAAATCAATTCCTCCAGTGGAAAGAACTCTATGTAGATGTAAAACAAGACAATGCAACATTCATATAGATTGAACTCATAATAAACAAATCCAAATATAGACCTGAATGGACTGAAAAAATAGAACTGCAAGCTGAAATCCTAATACCACATCCAATAAAACAAGCTGAAATCTCACAACCGAAGTCTCCACCTATTTTACTATCATTTTCATATAGGCATTGTAACCAATATTTAATTCGAGAAATTACATTCCATACCATGAGAGGGGGGCACATATGTCCAGAGCCTGCAATAGATACCCAAACTTGTTTTCAGCCTACACATCTTCCACGAAAATAAGAACCACAGATATGAATTTTAATGGTTATTATTAAGTTTTTGTAATATCAAATCAAGGGACTGAACATTGTCAAAATAAAAGCAGTATCCACGTAGCTCAAGTGCCTCCTCTAAAATGATGTTTCCCTTGCAAATCTAAATCTCTCTGGATTTGCCAAATTCATGACAAACAAATCATTCTAACTTGGGTACATTATGCCTCTAACATGAGATGTACCATTAAATCGGTGGTGGAGCCGCATATTGGAGAAGAAACGGCAGCCTACAAGATAAACATAAAAGCATTTTATGATAAAATATGGCCTTTAATTAGTGAGGTTTTATTTTTAGCATTTTAAAAGGGACAAACTATTGGAGACAATCTAAAATAAATAAAAAATGTAACTAACTTCAGGGACAAAGGGATGGTATTTTGGGAAGTTAGAACATATGAATGACTTGATAAAAATTATTGCATTTTCGATGATACTAAAGAAAAACCTTCCTTTAAACTATCTAGCATAATTGATTTAAGCTTTTATTGTCCTCCAATCTTTAAAGGAATCTCTGTCACTCAGCTCAATACACTCAAACAATTTATTAAAATTTGTGTCAAAACCAACTAGTTTGTGAATGGAGAATGCACACTCATACTAAAAAGCTAGATGGAACTTAAGAAAGAAGTAGGACATGGAGGTATGGGGATCTCGACAGTTCCCTCCAACATTAGCAGAACTTTCTTCATAGTTGGACGTAGCGATGGATCATATTGCACGCACCATATTCCTATCTTCACCATCCTCTCCACTTTCCTCCCCTCCACCGTTTCATCCCCCACCAGACTCCCAATCTTCCCTGTTGCATAACAGTCATAAACCCATTCCCCAAGAATTGCCTCATCCTCACTCCTGCTATAATCAACACACTTCCTACAACATATGATCTCCAACAACATCACTCCAAAGCTATAAACATCTGCTTTCACTGTGATTGGCTGCTTTTGGTACCACTCTGGTGCAACATAGCCTTTAGTCCCTCTTATCCCAGTATACGTATTTGTCTGATCTTGCTTCAATAGCTTTGCCAGCCCGAAATCCGATATCTTGGCACACCAGTTCTCGTCCATTAGTATGTTCTGAGGCTTGATGTCACAGTGAATGATCTGCGTATCGCACTCTTGGTGCAGATACAATATCCCTCTCGATATATCTCGAGCAATCTCGACCCGTTCTTCCCAACTAAGCCGTTTCTCTTGATTGAAAAGTATGTCTGCGAGGGACCCGTTACGCATGAACTCAAACACCAGCAGTTTATTGTCTTTGTCGAAGCTGTAACCTAGGAGCCGGACTAGGTTCCGGTGATACATCTTCCCAATCGTCTTGAGCTCTGTCTGGAACTCTATCTCTCCTTGTGCAAATTCCTTCTCCAACCTCTTCACCGCCACCATTTTCTCTCCATTTTGCAGAACACCTTTGAACACCGTGCCAGACGCTCCTCTCCCCAGCTCTTCCTTGAAGCCATTTGTTGCTTCGGACAGATATTTGAATGTGAACACTTGCAGTGAAATGCCCTCGACAAAGTTAGCTCCATCATCCTTACCTATCTTCTTGTAGTCCTTACGTTTCTTGTGAGCGAAGAGCACAGAAATGAACAAGGCCAAGACGCCTATAGACATAACCACAATGCCAATGATGAGGATGTCTATACGCTGCTCTTTCTTGGTGATTAATTTAGTATCAGAATCGCCTCCCATGTCGGGTACCACTACCATGGTTGTACTGAAGCGAACGAGGGCCATGTTCGAGCTATCCAGTGACCTTCTTCCATATCTGAACGGAAGCCTCTGCTTTTTGCATTTCCCGTTTTCATAGAACGCTGCTTCACAGTTGCAGTCGTCAAGGCATGCTTTGTTGCAATCTTCTTCACTCAACTTATCCAAATTCTCATACGAGTTATCCTCCCATTCGGTGTTTTCGACTCTTCTCATTTCGTACTTCGATCTATCCTCAATTTTGGGACAGCCCGGAACAGAGAAGGATCTAAAACAGCCGGCTGTGCGGTTGCCGGCCTGAGCGTTGACGAAACCGGGAAGACACTGACAGTCCGGCTTATTATCCAACAGAATGCAGAAGGCGTTGATTCCGCAGATACCTTTAGAGCACACTCGTCGTCCGTGGAGGACCATCTCTCGGTCAAGTTGAGATCACCGAGAGACAGAGAGTAGACGCGGAAGATTCCTCCAACGTCGAGCCTCATGAAGTTGACGTACCCTTGCGTAGGGAATCCACCATTGGTTATATTCCGCAGAGGCAAGCTTCCGTTGAGCTGATAAAGGCGGCCGTCGCTGTCGAGGTTGAGAGAGACGTTAAGTGCTCCGTCTGGCTTTTGAACATAGTAAGCGTATGGATCTATGTCCGGTGTGTTGACAGGATACTGCACGAGGTATCCATCGGTCTGCATCTTCAGCCTGAAAATCCCTCTTCCATAGTCGGTCTCGGAGGCGCTGGAGAAGATCTCTTGCCCATCAGAGATGTGCTGGCCGGGGAGGAGGGTGTCTGTCGGGTGGTCGAAGCTCTGCCAGATGATTCTTGAATCGGAATCATAGAGAACAAAGTTTCCGTTGTCATGCATTGATGCAAAGGCGATGGCTATGGAGGGGTTGATGACGTCTACGTCTTGGCCTTGCCTCCGGCGCAGGATTAGCCTGCCCTCGGTAGATAGTAGCAGGGAGACAACATCGTCGGGGACGGTTGGATTGGTGTCCCGATTAGCAGTCCAGACGACGGTTTTGTCAGGAAGAAAGATGCCGACAGCGTAGCTGTTGACGTGTTGGGGGAAGAATCCGAAGGCGTAGACGCCGGAGGAAGAAGGCCAGGAGGAGTTTGGAGTGAGGGAAGAGCCTAAGGTGATGTTGGAGGGTTGTCTTTGAGCTTCTGCTGATGTAGAAATGAGAAGAAGAACCAAGATTGTTAGGAGGGACATTGTTGTTTATCTAAGTATTGTTTTGCTCTTACACTACATGTTTCTTTAGGGGGGTTCAGCCATTAATTTATTTATATATGAATAGTTTAGTACTCCTAATTGATTTGATTTATTTCTGGAAGACGTAAGGCTTACAAATGTGACAAATTTAGTGCTGTCAAGTGTCTTGGTCTTGCATATACTTGGAATGAATGGTTGTTAATAGCTTTCTTGTAATAGAGTAAAATAAATGTGTTATTATAAAAATCTATATAATTCATATCACTGTTTCATTTCATACACCTTTACTACTATAAGAGCCAAAAATTAAATTTATCATCTTTCTTATGCATGTAGGGATTAATTCTAATCATAAAACTAGAATTAATATAAGTATATAACTATACCCATCATATCCCGATATACCCATTTATATTTTACTTTATTAATTATAATAAATCTGGATATCTGAAAATTCATCTTGAAAAGTTCAATAATTTTCTATTTTACAAAAAACTTCTTAATCATGTCTTCTTTAACGTCTAATTAATTTCAAAATGTTGAAAAAATCAAAACCCTTTATTTTTCTACACAAATGCTTGGAAAATCCTCCTTTCTGGTGTTGTGATCATGAGTTTCTAGATTATAATATTAATTTTCATTTGTGAAATACTCCTAGTATTTATTTATTCCACGGTAATGAGTGAAATACTCCGACTACAAAAAGATCTCTGACTTTTTCAGAAAATTTACTATCTTTCACATTGTTTTAGAATTTTTTGCTATTTTTAACTTTTTTATTTATTTTGAGAGCCATTTTAGTCCTATCTGCATTTTAGAATTCACCTATTGGTAATCATGTAAGGTGGTGATAAAAGTAGTGCTGAAAATAGTAATGCAATAATTAGAGCATTTAATAAATGGTTTATCAAGCATGGGTAGACCGCGTCTCACAAAAAATGAACGTTGTTGGAGAGGTACAGATAAAGAGCAACTCCTACTTTTATAGAGAGAGAATAAGAATGCATCGAAATACACTACAAATAGAGATATTTGAGCCATTGCCCCTATTGTGACGTTATTAGAACGTTTAATAATATTGATAATTCTACTCATAGACTCGCAACCTGCCCCATTTCAACGGCAATTAACTAACTAACGTCGATATATTCCTTCATTGAAACGCAAAACAAGACGGAGATAGTTTTGGGGGAGATGACTTATCCTCCCTCGTACGTTCAAACATTAAATCACACGATATCATCTAGTTGTGGAATTTTCTTCAAGAACACATGTATACATGATGGTGTGGAACCAAGACTAATGATAATTATGTGGAATTTCTTTAAGTCCAAGACTAATGATAATTATGTGGAATTTCTTTATGACCAAGACTAATGATAATTATAATTATGTGGAATTTCTTTAAGACCCAAACTTAAATTGAAAACACAAAAGCATGCTTGGAAATTGAAGCAGAGATAAATATTTCGCAAAACTTGTTCTTTATTACCATGTTCTAACACAAAAAACAGAAAGTAAACTATTGAGTTTGATTCAATTAAAAATAGAAGCAGCAACATAGCAATACACATACAAATTTACAGCAATGTCCATCCTCACAATCTTGTTTCTCCTCCTCATTTCTACAGCTGCAGAAGCCCAAAGAAGATCGTCCAATATAACCTTAGGCTCTTCCATCACTCCCACCTCCAACTCCTCCTGGCTTTCCCCCTCCGGCGTCTTCGCCTTCGGATTCTTCCCTCAACATGTCAATGGCTACGCTGTCGGCATCTTTCTTCCTGACAAAACCGTAGTCTGGACAGCGAATAGGGACACCAGTCCAACCATCCCCAACGACACCATCTCCCTTGTACTATCCCCCGAGGGCCAGCTAATCCTGCGCCGGAGGCAAGGCCAAGACGTAGACGTCATCAACCCCTCCACAGCTATCGCGTCGGCCTCAATGCTCGACAACGGCAACTTTGTTCTCTACGATTCAAATACAAGAATAATCTGGCAGAGCTTCAACCACCCGACAGACACCCTCCTCCCCGGCCAGCGCCTCCTGCACAAGGAACAGCTCTTCTCCAGCGCCTCTGAGACTGACCACGGGATAGGGATTTTCAGGCTGAAGATGCAGGACGATGGAAACCTCGTGCAGTATCCTTTCAACGTGCCTGACGCAGCGCCTTACGCTTATTATGCAACAGGCACAAACGGAGCAGGTAGTAACGTCTCTCTCAACCTCGACAGCGACGGCCTTCTTTATCTGCTCAACGGTAGCTTGCCTCTGAAGAATATATGCGATGGTGGATTCCCTACACAGGGATACGTCAATCTCATGAAGCTCGACGTCGGAGGAATCTTCCGCATCTACTCTTTTTCTGTCGGTGATCTCAACTTGACCAGGAGATGGTCCTCCACCTACGATTTGTGTCATCCCAAAGGCTTCTGCGGTGTCAACTCCTTCTGCATTCTGATTGATAATGTGCCGGAATGTCAGTGTCTTCCCGGTTTCGTCTCTGCTCATTCCGGCAACAACACAGCCGGATGTTCTAGAACCTTCTCCATGCAGGGCTGTCCCATAGTTGATGGTGGATTGAACTACGAAATGAAAACAATCGAAAACACGGAATGGGAGGATAACTCGTATGAGAGTTTGAAAATGATGATAAGTGAAAAAGAATGCAGCAAAGCATGCCTCGATGATTGCAGCTGCAAAGCAGCCTTCTTTAAAGACGGCGAATGCACAAAACAGAGGCTTCCGTTAAGATTCGGAAGAGGGTCTCTGCGAAATTCAAACATGGCTCTTGTTCGTGTTAGTACAGCCATTGTACCCGACATGGGAGGCGATTCCGACCATGAGAGAATCATCAAGAAAGAATGGCGTAGTCACTACCTCATCGCCGGCATTGTGCTTATGTTTATAGGTGTATTGGCCTTGTCCATTTCATTGATCATCACTCACAAGAAACGGAAGGACTACAAGAAGATCAGCAAGGATGATGGAGCTAACTTTGCTGAGGGCATTTCACTGCAAGTATTCACATTCGAGCATCTGTTTGAAGCAACAAATGGCTTCAAGGATGAGTTGGGGAGAGGAGCATCTGGCACGGTTTTCAAAGGGGTTTTACATAATGGCCAGAAAATGGTGGCGGTGAAGAGGTTGGAGAAGGAATTTGCACAAGGAGAGATAGAGTTCCAGACGGAGCTGAAGACGATTGGGAAGATGTATCACCGGAATCTAGTCCGGCTCCTAGGCTACTGCTTTGATGGAGACAACAAACTGTTGGTGTTTGAGTACATGAGCAACGGATCCCTTGCAGACATACTTTTCAATCAAGAGATACATCCGAACTGGGAGGAACGGATGCACATTGCTCGAGATATATCAAGAGGGGTATTGTATCTACACCAAGAGTGCGAGATGCAGATCATTCATTGTGACATCAAGCCTCAGAACATACTGATGGGTGAGAACTGGTGTGCCAAGATATCGGATTTCGGGCTGGCGAAGCTTCTTAAGCAAGACCAGACTAATACGTATACTGAGATAAGAGGGACTAAGGGCTATGTAGCGCCAGAGTGGTACCAAAAGCAGGCGATCACGGTGAAAGCAGATGTTTATAGCTTTGGAGTGATGCTGCTGGAGATCATATGTTGTAGAAAGTGTGTTGATTATAGCAGGAGTGAGGATGAGGCAATTCTTGAGGAATGGGTTTACGACTGTTATGCAACAGGGAAGATTCGGAGTCTGGTGGGGGATGAAACGGTGGAGGGGAAGAAAGTGGAGAGGATGGTGAAGATAGGGATATGGTGTGTGCAATATGATCCGTCGTTGCGTCCAACAATGAAGAAAGTTCTGCTAATGTTGGAGGGCACTGTCGAGATTCCCATTCCTCCAAATCCCACTTCTTTCTTAAGTTCTATCTAGCGTAGTTTACTATACGAGTGTGCTCGAATGTAATTTGTTTTCTTTTTCTTTCGAATAATGTCCTGTATTACAAACTCATTATGAGTATTACTAAGAGTCACACTTTGACTAGGCACGAATTTTAAGAAATTAAAGAAAATGTGGTTAAAAAGTACGTGGGACCCATTTTTTATATTGATTTTATAATAAAATGTGAGTGAATTGAGTTAGTGGAATGTAGGACCTACTTACTATTTATGGTAATAATGAAGTGTGACTCTGAATTGAGGACGGATCGAAATGGAAATATTTGACTCTTAATCGAGAACGGAGGGAGTACTACTTAAAGTTATAGTAAGTCTTTTAAGGTGGAGCCTGTGTTATCATGAGATTTGATAGAGGTTCAAATTTTATCCAATTGATAACAAATTTCAACACACTATTAAAGATGATATGGAAGATCTTCAATCCAATTATAATACACAGCATTCGATTTTTCTAGCCTAATTTGTTAAGATCAATTTGAAGCGACACATTCTTCAATCCTTAAGAAAAGTTTTCCTTCATGGTGTGGCATCACACTAGTAGTTGTTCCTCAAATTTGCCTATTTCAAACTTCACTCTCTACAAATAATTTTCTTTGTTCAAAATTTTTTTGCCATCATCATACTATAATGCATCAATTAACAACATAATCCATCAATACATTCTAAAAAAATCTAACAGCTAAGTTTAAGCATAATAAAACGTGCATAGTCAATGTCAAACCGATGGTTCTTGAACCGAAAACATCTCAAATTTCCACCAATAGAATTTGAGAGAAAGAGACAGAGAGTAACATTGAACAGCAAGTCAAAACCCCAACAAAACATGTAGTAGCCGGTCAATACCCAAGCTATAGTTGCAATCTTCAATTATTCTTACATGCAAAAGCAGTCAAAACCCCAACTACAGTTGCAAGATGGAGTAGTATTTCATCATTTCAAGGCAATTGTAAATCTAATTATCCAAATATAAAAAAAAATCTGCAAATGGGGAACGCTCTAAGGTTCCTGTCCGCCAAACTCTGCGAACGATCCGATTCCGGCGACGTCACCGTCGGAGTTTCCGCCCTCGCCCACGATCTTTACAACTTTGAAATCACCAACCAGGTAACCCCAATTTCGACATTTATTCGAATTTTCCTTTTGTTTTTCTAGAAATAGACCACAGATTTTAATTTTTGGTGTTTCTGGATTTTAGGTTCCTCGAGAACTGTGTAAGCATGTTGTTTCCTCCAGAAAAGCTCAATGCAAGTGGTAAATCACTCGATCCATTTTTTTCACTTAATCTATTTCTTTCGCATTAAATTGATATGAGCAACAATATATGAAAATAAAAGGTACAAGAATCTAGCCGGAGCGTGGAGAGAGACAAAACCACCACCTAAATCAGCGGAAGAAGCCTCCCGGCTCGTGATTCGGACTCGCAAGAGACATCAAAAGGCCGATGTCGAGGTTTCTTAGCTCATTAGCAACCACGTGCATGCAAAAACACTTAAACTTTGAGCACTTGCACTATTCACGTTTTAGATGTTTTTGCACTTTTTTGGACTAAAATGCCCTTTAAGCATTAGATGATGAAAATGAAAAAAGTGCAAAAGTACCTGAAAGGTGTAAAGTTAAAAACATCCGTGACGTTATGTACTAAATGTGCGCATCGGTTGCGTGCTTAACGTGTTTTTCCCTTTCTTAAGCACGGAAACTGACGGCCTTACAACCATTTTTGCAATACTGAGTAGTAGAAAAATGTGGATATTTGTAATCTTGGTTGCTTTGCTTTTGAAGGGTCTCTTAGCTTACTATGGCCTTCCTCTGCCTCACTCTTTGGTGGAGCTCACCACCTGGGCTCCTCCGTCCGAGCCTCAAGGTCTCATGTTCGAATTACATACGATACCAGTAAGAAAAAGAAAGATGCTTTCTTTCGACCTTTCCTACACTCTGAAATCAGTAGCTGTTTCTGACTCAGTAACTATACAATCGGAGCAGGTAGACCCGAGGGCTGTGGCGGATGGCGATACAATAACTGTGTACGTAAGTGTTGCGGACCCTAGGGAGTCTGCTAATGTTCCTAGACTAGTCCAAGTTGCAGCTGATGAAAAAGCTAAGGCTCGTGCGAGGAGGAACTATGGTGATGCTGATGAACTCCACAAGCTTATTATTGATGCTGGATACAGGTTGGATGTGTAATCTCTTGTCTTGCAGGTAAATGTTGAGATTGGATGATCGATGCTGATTAGGCTTTGTATGCAGGGTGATAAAACTTCAAAATGAGGAGGTTCTTGCCAAAAAATACAGAATACAGCTAAGGTAGTGATTTCTTGAATGCATTTGGTGTTTGTTGAGACATTTCTGATGTGTGTGGACTTACTTAAACAGGGGAATTGATGCACCCGAGCGCGAAATGCCATTCGGACAAGAAGCCAAGGAAGAACTGGTGAAAATTGTGCAGAAAAAGTGTCTAAGAGTGCTTGTGTTCGGTGAAGATCGTTATGGTAGGTGCGTAGGAGATGTATATTGCAACGGCGTCTTTGTTCAGGTAGTGTGATCAGATTCTTGCACCAGTCTTTTGAATAAAATCTTAACACAGTGTCATATAAAGGTGTTGGATTTCATCGCTTTGATAGGAGTTGATGATTAAGAAGGGGCTAGCATGGCACTACAAAGCCTATGATCGACGTCCGGAGCTGGATAAGGTTATCGTCCTAGTACACGTTAACTTGCTGTCCTGTTATTTTGGATAGGCCTTTATATTTAGGAATTTCTTGTGTTGTATGTAGTGGGAGAAAGAGGCTCGTGCAAAACGGGTGGGTTTATGGTCGGCTCTGAACCCGGAGACGTCGTGGGAGTGGAGGAAGGACAGACGTGAAAGCAGATAGATTGCTTTCCATCTTGGTCTAAGGAATAGAATGTGATTATGTTGCACTTAGGAAATGGTATTGAAATCTTTTGTTTCTCCTAACATATTAGAGATATGTAATTATGCTCAAAACCTCGCTCATTTTCAAGATCCACATGAGGTTTGGATTGCTTATTGATCAAGTGTTGTTTTGCAACAAAAATGTTATTTTCCTCTCTTTGCAATGCATGCGTGAGCGCAATATAGGAAAGATATGATAGTAGTTTCTATAGTTGAAATTCAGTAAATATAAACTGAATAAATGATTTCCCATAGGTCTTACTTAGATTCGTTTTCAATTGTCCAATTGATATAAAGTGACTAAGGTAGTCAACTTTGGAGAGTTGAAACCAAAAAAATATACTAGCCGTGAGTATTGATAGTACCTCATCCAAGTGATTAGCATGAGACTAAAGATATGGGTTATACGCCACTCGAATATCATCAAAGAACATGATCACAAATTTCTTCAGAAAAGTATTCAAGATACTATTCATTGTTGTTTGAAACGTGGATGAGCTTTAGTGAGGCCAAAACATGACCAAGAAATCAAAGTGGCCGCCATGTGTACGGAATGTTGTCTACATTCTTGTGCTTATATTATGCGTATTTAGAATTACTATGTTAAAAGTGGTTTCATAACCATGGCAGTTACTTCCTCCTCTCACAAAAATAATCTCACTTTTCCATTTTGATCAATCCATAAAAAATAATCTAATCTAAAAATGGGAAAGTTTCTCTCAAATAATTATTTACAATTTATATCTATCATTTATCCATCTTTTCTTTTTTTTCTCTCCTACTTTCTCTACTTCTCTCGTCTAATTTATCCACCTTTTTCTTATTCTCTCTTATTTTACTTATTTTTCAACAAAACTCGTGTATCCATCCATTAGACTGTTTTTGGTGACGGGGGAAGTATTTTATCATTTTATGCTAAAAATAACTATAGTGCTGAAACTAGTAACAAAATAAGTAGAGTATTGAATAAATGATTTATCATGGCTAAAAAGGAGAATAATTGAGTTGTTGGAAAAATACGCGATAACAAGAGGGATTTTCTGCAATCTAATAGTAAGACTATTGGTTGTGGAATTTCCTTAAGACCACAAGTCACGTATATGTTGTGGAATTTCCTCTAAGACCAAGACTTGATGAAAGTTACACCGAAAATTGAAAAGACAAAAGCGTTTGTGGAAATTGAAGCACTAGAGATAAATATTTCGTAAATTATTTTTCTATATTTTCTTATAGAAAAACAGAACGTAACCTGTTAAGTTTATTAAACTAAAAACAGAACCAGCAGCAAGGCAATAATCAGCCAATTTAAACAGTAATGTCCACCCTCACAATCTTGTTTCTCCTCCTCGTTTCTACAGCAGCAGAAGCCCAAACAAGATCATCCAACATCACCGTAGGCTCTTCCCTCACACCCACCTCCAACTCCACCTGGTTTTCCCCCTCCGGTGTGTTCGCCTTCGGATTCTTCCCCCATCATGCCAACACCTACGCTGTCGGCATCTTTCTTCCCGACCAAACCGTAGTCTGGACAGCAAATAGGGACACCAATCCAACTGTCCCTGACGATGTCGTCTCCCTGCTACTAACCCCCGAGGGCCGGCTAATCCTCCGCCGTAGGCAAGGCCCAGATGTAGAGGTCATCAGCCCCTCCACAACCATCGCGTCGGCATCAATGCTCGACAACGGCAACTTTGTTCTCTACGATTCAAATTCAAGAATCATCTGGCAGAGCTTCGACCACCCGACCAACACCCTCCTCCCCGGCCAGCGACTAACATCGGGGAAAGAGCTCTTCTCCAGTGCCTCCGAGACCGACTATGGGAGAGGGATTTTCAAGCTGACGATGCAGGGCGATGGAAACCTTGTGCAGTATCCCGTCGACTCACCGAGCTCAGCGCCTTACGCTTACTATAACACACAAACAAGCGGAGCAGGTGGCAATGTCTCTCTAGAACTTGACAGTGATGGCCGGCTTTATCTGGTCAACGGTAGTTTGCCTCTGAAGAATATATCCAGTGGTGGATTCCCTACGCAGGGGTCGATCAATCTCATGAGGCTTGATGTCGGAGGAATTTTCCGCATCTACTCTCTGTCTCTCGGTAATCTTGCCATGACCAGGAGATGGTCATCCAAGCTCAACGAGTGTGATCCCAAAGGTTTCTGCGGAGACAACTCCTTCTGCATTCTTATGGATAATAAGCCGGAATGTCAGTGTCTTCCCGGTTTCGTCTACGTTCAGCCTGGCAACAACACAGCTGGATGTTCTAGATACTTCCAAGCGCAGGGCTGCCCCCAAATTGACGGTAGATTGAAATACGATATGAGAAAGGTTGAAAACACCGAATGGGAAGATAACTCTTATGGAAATTTGAATATGATGATGAGTGAAGAAGAGTGCAGCAAAGCATGCCTCGATGACTGCAACTGCGAAGCAGCCTTCTTTAAAGACAATCAATGCAAGAAGCAAAGGCTTCCGTTAAGATTCGGCAGAAGGTCTACGGAAAACTCAAACATAGCTTTCGTTCGCGTCAGTACAACCACGCTATCCAACATGGGAGGCAATTCCGACAATACAAGAATCATCAAGAAAGAGCGGCGTATAGACCTTTTAATCATCAGCATTGTGGTTATGACTATAGGCATCTTGGCCTTGTCAGTTTCTGTGATGCTTGCTCACAAGAAACGGAAGGACTACAACAAGATCAGCAAGGGAGATGAAGCTAGCTTTGCGGAGGGAATTTCGCTGCAATTGTTCACATTCGAACATCTGTCCAAAGCAACAAATGGTTTCATGGAAGAGCTGGGGAGAGGAGCATCTGGTACGGTGTTCAAAGGGGTTCTGCAGCAGAAAATGGTGGCAGTGAAGAGGTTGGAGAAGGAATTTGCACAAGGAGAGATAGAGTTCAAGACAGAGTTGACGACGATTGGGAAGATGTATCATAGGAACCTAGTCCGGCTCCTAGGTTACTGCTTCGATGGAGTCAACAAACTGTTGGTGTTTGAGTACATGAGCAACGGATCCCTCGCTGACATACTTTTCAATCAAGAGAAACAGCCGATCTGGGAGGAACGGATGGATATCGCTCGAGATATATCGAGAGGGATATTGTATTTGCACCAAGAGTGTGAGACGCAGATCATTCACTGCGATATAAAGCCTCAGAACATACTCATGGATGGAAACTGGTGCGCAAAGATATCAGACTTTGGGCTTGCGAAGCTTCTAAAACAAGATCAGACTAAAACATATACTGGGATAAGAGGGACTAAAGGCTATGTTGCACCAGAGTGGTTCCAAAAGCAGGCAATCACAGTGAAAGCGGATGTGTATAGCTTTGGAGTGATGCTGCTGGAGATCATATGTTGTAGGAAGTGTGTTGATTCGAGCAAGAATGAGGATGAGGCAATTCTTGAGGAATGGGTTTACGACTGTTATGCAACGGGAAAGATTGAGAGTTTGGTCGGGGACGAGATGGTGGAGGAGAGGAACGTGGAGAGGATGGTGAAGATAGGGATATGGTGTGTGCAATATGATCCGTCACTGCGTCCAACTATGAAGAAAGTTTTGCTAATGTTGGAGGGAACTGTCGAGATTCCCATACCTCCATGTCCTTCTTCTTTCTCAAGTTCCTTCTAGTTTTACTCAACTACTCATGTATCCTTTTACATGATAGTATATTTTATCTTTTTCTTTCTAATAATGTCATGCATCATGCATCTCTAAGTTCCATCTATATATATCATAATGCAAATCATGTCGTTTCTCTAAAATTCAATATTATAATTCACGTATTCTTAAATCTTTCAATTTTATTCGTTTAAGTATTAATATACTCTTAGTTTGTTTAAATAGGACTTATCTCAGTACTTGTATTAATAAGTCATGAACTTTGATTGATATTCAATCTTTTTCCTATTGATAACAAATTTCAACTGATTAAAGATGATATGGAAGATGATCAATCCAATTAGAACACACAACAACACAATTACAAACTTTAGCATTCGATTTTTGTAGCCTAATTTGTCAACATCAATTTGGGAAACACATTCTTCAATCTTTAGGAAATGTTTTTCTTCAAGAACACCTACTTCATTGTTTGATCCCACTTGTTCTTGAAATTTGTACATTTCAAACTTCAATCTCTATAAATAGTTTTCTTGGTTCAAAAAAATTTGCAACATCATACTAATGCATCATAAGTAACAACATAATTTATCAATCAATTCAAAAATAATTCTAACAAATAAGTTCCAGGATTAGAATTAGTTTTGGACGTCACAAGCTCGGCTTCGAGACGGTAGTTACAAACCACAACCCTCATAGGAGACCAACTGCAATTCTAGCCGGAGCATGGAGAGAGACAAAACCACCACCTAAATCGGCAGAAGAAGCCTCCCGGCTAGTAATTCGGACTCTCGAGAGAAATCAAAAAGGCTGACGTCGAGGTTTCTTATCGCATCAGCAACAATGTTCAAGCAAAAACACTTTAATTTTGAGCACTTGCACTATTCACGTGCTTTTCTGCCTATCTTCTTACACTAATCATATGCTTTTCTACACTGGATTTTGATTTTGAGGTTTGCACGTTTGAGATGTTTCTGCATATTTTGGACTAAAATGCCCTTATTGTTGAAATGAAATAAATTGAATAAGTACCTGAAACGTGAAAACTAGAAATGCTTATGCACAAAATGCACGCATCAGCTGCGTACTTAAGGATCTCCAGTGGCGTGCTTAACGCCTTAGCACACACGTGCATGTTGTTTCCTTTCTTAAGCACAGAAACTGACGGCCTTACAACCATTTTTGCAATAATTAGTAGAAAAATGTGGATATTTGTAATCTTGGTTGCTTTGCTTTTGAAGGTCTGTTAGCTTACTATGGCCTTCCTCTGCCTCACTCTTTGGCGGAGCTCACCACCTTGGCTCCTCCGTCCGAGCCTCAAGGTCTCATGTTCGAAGTACATACTGTACTAATAAGAAAAGAAAGATGCTTTCTTTCAACCTTTCCTACAGTCTGAAATCAGCAGCTGTTTCTGACTCAATAACTATACAATTGAAGCAGGTAGACCCGAGGGCTGTGGCGGATGGCGATACAATAACTGTATACGTAAGTGTTGCAGACCCTAGGGAGTCTGCAAATGTTCCTAGAGTAGTCCAAGTTGCAGCTGATGAAAAAGCTAAGGCTCGTGCAAGGAGGAACTATGGTGATGCTGATGAACTCCACAAGCTTATTATTGATGATGGATACAGGTTGGATGTGTTATCTCTTGGCTTGCAGATCAATGTTGAGATCGGATAATCGATGCTGATTAGGCTTTGTATGCAGGGTGATAAAACTTCAAAATGAGGAGGTTCTTGCCAAAAAATACAGAATACAGCTAAGGTAGAGATTTCTTGAATGCATTTGGTGTTTGTTGAGCCATTTCTGATGTGTGTGGACTTACTTAAACAGTGATGCACCCGAGCGCAAAATGCCATTCGGACAAGAAGCCAAGGAATAACTGGTGAATATTGTGCAGAACAAGTGTCTAAGAGTACTTGTGTTCGGTGAAGATCATTATGGTAGGTGCGTGGGAGATGTATATTGCAACGGCGTCTTTGTTCAGGTTGTGTGATCAGATTTATGCACCATTCTTTTGGTTAACATCTAAATACAATCTGATAATAAGAGTTTTGGGTTTCTGACAGGAGTTGATGATTAAGAAGGGGCTAGCATGGCACTACAAAGCCTATGATCGATGTCCGGAGCTGGATAAGGTTATCATCCTAATACACATTTTCTTGGTGTGTTATTTTGGATAGGCCTTTATATTTATGAATCCATTCTTGTGTTGTATATGATGTAGTGGGAGAAAGAGGCTCGTGCAAAACGGGTGGGTTTATGCTCATCTCTGAACCCGGAGATGCCATGGAAGTGGAGGAAGGACAGACGTGAAAGCAGATAGATCGCTGGACATCTTGTCTAAGGATTAGAATGTGATTATGTTATTTAAGGAAATGGTATTGAAATGTTTTGTTACCCTAACATGTTAGGACTCAAATGGAGTATAAGTTATCTTCTTGAGTCCAAGCTATTTATAGAGCCATGTAATTATGCTCAAAACCTCACATTTTCAAGATCCACATGAGGTTAAGAGTGCTTATTGATCAAGTGGTGTTTCGCAATGAAAATATTATTTTCCTGTGTGTGTGCACGAGTAGTTTACATAGTTGAAACCCAGCAAATATAAACGGAATAAATGTTTTCCCATAGTAACCAGAATCCATAGATATACGGCATATCAGCCAAACTCGGAAGAATCAAAAGAAAAGGGATGGAGTGATCCAACAAGGCAACAACAATGAAGAGCTGTGTTAAGATGCATACAGATGACCATAGAACAAGAAAACGCAATTTGGAAATTGAGCACTTGAAGATGATAAGATCCAAACAATAGCTTAATTTGAAGGAAAATGTGTGAGGTCAGAACGAAGCAGTTACAGAAGCATGGCAGCCAGAGATTCCAGGCAGCATAGAAGTACACTGCAATAAAACAGGTTTTACTATAGCTTAAACAAGTATTGATATCCTTCTTTCACAGAGTATATATGTCTGGGAAGCTGAAACGAATACATATAGTATTACAGTAGTTGTATTGGTTGTGTTGCACCTTGTGGAGCTCTACTTAAAAGTTAATGCGAAACTTTGTGCGCTATGTACAATCAATCAGACCTATTGTACCCTAACATTAAGCCTCCTTTGTTGGTTGCATTGCATCAATTCCATTAATAGCAAATATCATTCCATTCATTACAAAAGTATGGTTATAACATTAAAGTGAAAAGATGCTCATAAATGATAAGTAGATAAGAAAAGGAGAGAAGAGATTACATATCTTAACAAGAAACCTAAACACAAACCAATTTCAGTAAAACACTGTTGATAACAGGGGGAACAAGAAGAGAGAGCTCGATGACTTGTGGCGAGAAGAGGACTCACATTATCATTGATGTACACTCATTTAACTATTTGAGACTTCTTCTGCTTCGTCTGAATCTGAATCACTAGCATTATAACCTTGACGAGAACAAAAACACGACAAATCAATCAAGAGCAATAGCAAACGGCTGGAACCACTAGTAATTGAGTTTAATGACAGCATGGCTAAAATCAAATACCTGGACGTTTATCGCCTACTTTCCATACTGAAGACCGACTTCTTGCTGCCCTGTTAATCCATGCTCTTCCCTGAAAACCAAATGCAATAAGAAACTTAGCTACTCCAAACAGATAAAGAAAGCTACTTTAATCCATCCTCTTATCAAAGTATACATTGCATTATTAAGATATTACATTATTAAACCATATTCCTCTGAAATTTCGCACTTCAATTCAATTCCCCGATGGCAATTACCACAAGACTTACCTGCATCAATCCCCCATTCTCCCAACTCAATTTACAAATATATGCTTGTTTCTTGCTACAAAGTAAAATCTTTCGCCCAAACATAAAGTTCACACAATCAGAAAGTATCAAATAAACAAACTACAGTAACACAGGCATAAAATCAAACACCTTCTGGGCATCTTTGGCAACCCCATATCCGCTGGTATACATCTGGCCCACAAGCACCTGCATGGCGGTATCGCCAGTCTTGGCCTCCTTGAGCGCGTCTTGAAACCACCGCCTTGCGCAATCCGACACAACATCCGCCAGCGGCGTCCTCCGCTGGCGCTCAGAGTTCTCGGCCGCTTCCATGAGGCGGGTGCGCACCCTTAGCTTGTGCGGGTCGGGTACGGGCTCGGTCGGGTCGGGGGAGGAGGCGGGTCGAGCAGTGGATTTGGGTTTCAATTGGGCGGCGCGGCGTGGCTCGATTTGAGGGGAAGAGATGAATCGAACAAATTGCTGGATGTTTTGTGCAGATTGAATTGATCTTCCCATAAACATAAAGGGTGATTGATGTGAATTGCGGGGAAATTTTCCAGTTGGGTGTGTGGGTAGGGCGATGCTTTCGTCCAAATTGATTATCTTTATTTGGGGTTTTAGCCAAGAGACATGATTTCAGAGATTTGATTTTTTCGAAGTAATTACACAATTCATACAAAACATTTTATTTTAATAATTATATTGGTATAAGACATTTAGAAATTGCATAAATTATACTTCCTCGCCCTCAGTAAATCCGTTTAACCATACGTGGCCAATTTCTTTTCGACATTAAATTTAATAAAAAAATACTTCTATTTATTAAATCAAATAAGAAAAATAAAATAAAAGATATGAGAAAATAAGAGAAACTAAAATATAAAAGAGTAAAGTAACTGATTTTAGATATTTTGTTTTTAGTTAAAATTGGAAAATCAATCATATATGGTAGGACGGAGGAAGGGAAATCAATCACGTATGGTAGGACGGATGGAGTACAAAAAATTTCATAACGTTTCAATTCAATACATTCTGTCATATGAGTTTTAACATAGCAAAACAAACATAAAACAATAATTCATATGTGTTTGAATATCGTTAGCCAAACATAAAACAATAATGAAATTTTTTGTACCAACATAAAATAATAATGAAGCATTTTGTACACGTTAATAAGCAAAAGATGTAATGGTATCAAAACATAAAAAAACACGAAAGATAAACAATAATGAAACTTTTTGTACCGACATAAAATAATATGACAATTTTTTGTACTAACAAAAAACAATGATGAAACATTTTGTACTAGGCAAAGTGATAATGTCGTCGAAACATAATTAATACGAATGAAACTCTTTGTATAATTTATATAAACTTCATATTTTTTGTACCAATATGAAACAAATATGAAATATTTTATATGAGCTATGCATATATCGCAATTTTTTCAATTTTTTTTTTCTTTTTTATATGTTCAAAAAAATTATCTAAAGTTAAGCGGTGAAATGCTAGTAAAAATTTAGAGATTTGAAGTTCATAATTCATACTCCATAATACTCCCTCTATTCGTTATTAGGAGTCTCATTCCTTGGCGGCACTGATTTTAAAAAATGTTAAGAAAAGTGGTGGAAAAAAGTTAGTAGAATATGAGTCACACTTGTATAGTACTATTAGTTTTAAATGAAATGTGAATGAACTAAGTTAGTGAAATATGAGATCCTATAACCATTTATGGTAAAAGTGAATCGGGACTTCTATTCGTGGACGGACTAAAATAGAAAAACAAGACTCTTATTCATGGATGGAAGGAGTATCATATATTGTATTTAACCAATTATAATTGTATAATATTTTTCTATTATCAGTTTTTCTTCTTTCAACATTGAAATGTCTGATGAATGATCTATATCTTTGGCACTTTTTACATAATCCAACTACATATTGCATTTGGCATGATATATAACTTTAGCATGTAGATGTAGAGTGGGTATGGCTCACCAAACTGAAATGAAAATTGTATTCACTTAGCTCGTATTGCATCCGATTTGGGCCTCCAGTATGATGGTAAGTAACGAAAATAATGATGCCAATTTTGACTAGGTTTGATTGGTTATTTCGTATATAATTTACTCATTTTTTGCCTCTCTAAATATTTATCACAAATTTTGGAAGAATTATATATGAGAAAATATAATGAAAAGAGTGTTGCCCGTTGGCTGCACCTTAAACTTGGATTTTGAAATTTGGAAGTATTTAAACTGAACGCATGACTTGATTTGAACCCTTAATTGGCCATTTTAGATAAGCCAAACAAATTCTCGTTACATGAATCATGCATATAGATCTCATATCTTTTGCATTTCTCACACATGGACCAGAGTAATTCATATGTTTGTTATTCATAAAACAAATTCAAGTGAATTCTTTACATACTCATATATGTTTTGCACTTCTTAACTATATGGACTTGATCACTTCACCACTTCACAACACAAATCATTATAGCTTTGTTAGTTTGTGCATATGTGAATTCATTCTTTCTTAAATATTTGTGTGTGTAGGTGTACATTATAGCTTTGTTAGTTTGTGCATATGTGAATTCATTCTTTCTTAAATATTTGTGTGTGTAGGTGTACATTATTACTTTGTTAGTTTGTGCATATGTGAATTCATTCTTTCTTAAATATTTGTGTGTGTAGGTGTATGTAAGAGTAGGTAAAAGGCTGCGATTAGTTGTATGCAAAGGCGGATAAAATGTTAATGATTTCTACAAGTGTACATATTACAAATAATTATTCTAAACGAAACCTAGAATTTTGCAGATTTCATCTATTAAAACTCCAACAATTTTACTAAACCATTTACTAAGAAATTATCAACCAAAAGTTACCAATAGATAATTTTGTTGCTTGCCTTCGAACTTTATAATAAGTTGTATTTCATACTACCAAGTTTTTAGGGAGAACAACATATGATTAAAAGGACAAAATTTGTAGAATTCATAGTTTAAAACATGAGTAGTTTCTTTCAAACCAAGTAATCTCATAGGATTTTGATAGAACCAAGTTGTAGGCATTTTTATCGACAATTTCCTTTCAGCTCTGAGTATGCCAAATTCAATCAACAGTGTTGAATATCCTAAAGCTAGCCCTTAATACACATTTAGATATTATCTATTCGGGACCCAGTTCGAGCGAGAATTTTTTGAAAGGAGAATTTTAAGAATTGAAAATTATATTAAATTTATGATACATTCATATTAGCTGACACTTTGTATTAAATCATAAACTGATATTCATGAATCAACGGATTAATATCGAATCGAAAACTGATATTTTTGTGGTATCAATGTAGTATAGTTATGTTTATTATATCTACCCAAACTCTCACTAATAAATATAGTTGTTGAATATTTTACACAAATATTCTCACTGAATTTATTTCAAGATTATTTGTGTTCCAACATCTAATGTTTAGAATATTTTGGGCGTTCAAGTAAAAGAAAACATTTGTCCAATAAAATCAAGAATTAAATTTTTGTTATATAAGTCAATTATGGTATGGTCACAAATTTTTTTTTAAAATGTATATTATGAATGATTTGCTAGAATGAAAGAAACCTGGCTTGATATTTCAGAGATATAATGTATGTCACAATCTCACAAAAAAGCTCCACTGTCGTCAGTGTCACATATTTCCAACAAAAGTTAAAATTTAGACATCACAAGTCAAGACCCTACTTAAAATATAAAGTTTGATACTTACTTTTTTCTTAGTTAATACTGATTAATTAATACACAGTTACAGTGGACGTGGTAAATTGATACTGCAACAACTCAATTCAGCCACATTATTATATGTATATTGTCTATGTTGCGCTGTCATGTTTATGTGGTTTCTCATGGATCGATGTACAAAGTTTATTAATTTTATACTCCATCGATTTTTAAGAAATTTATAAATAATATAAATTTTAATATGCAATTAATAATTAAAAAGAGATTAAAAAAACCCAGGAGAAGGAGGAAAAACATAATGGAATATGTTAGTGTGGATTATAGAATCCACATTATTTATCCACTATAAATAATGTGTAGAATTATTATTTGTTGAAAAAACTTTCATATTTAGATTTTGTCTAATTTTAGGCATCCCAAAATAATAAAATTGGACTATTTTTTGGGGACAAGTGAAATATAAAGAGGTATTAATGATCAGTATAACTTGTATTTATATCAGTTAAAATAAAAACTTTTATTTATAGAGTATCACGTAAAGATTTAAAATGGATTGTCGATATTATATTTAATTATATACTACTCATATCATATAGTATTTCGGCTCAATTAATGATTAAATTGATCTGAGCTAATGAATCCTGAACCGATAGCTAATATTTGCTTACCTATTTAGTTTTTAAAAGATTGGTGAAAACCGATGATTCTTATTTGCTTAATTATACTTACATTCAAAGGGGGAAAGGAGATTTTACAATACCGAAAGCAACGTAGATCTATATAAATAAACACTATTTTATGGTAGACTTCTTAACGTTGCTAACATAAAGTGGAGGACATGTCACACCAATAAAATTGACCAATTAATTAAATAGAATATTGCTTATAACATAACGATGTTTCCAACTAGACATACTAAATTATTCGATGCACGTAGGTTTCGGGTATATAATAGCAATTTTACTTAGTGGAATCCAATTCTTCGATTCACCATATTATCAAATGAAAGTGGTGTGTTGGTCCATTATGCTTCAACTAAAATATCGTAAATTACAACTCCATTGATACTGACTTCATTACTACTATATAAATACGCTTATGAAATTTATTTAATATTTGCTGGAATTGATATCTAAAGATTTAAGACCTAGTACTTATAGTATCCTTTTAAATAACATTGAAGTAACATATATCTTGTACGTAACATTTAATGGCGAAATCAGAATATAATTCAAGGGATATTTCATTAACTTGTTACTATATGTACCATTTGAACCACATCCCTATGCATATATTCATATCTACTCATGTTTAATTTTCTTCTATTTTGATTTTTTTGTAGGTGATACAGTGATACTTTTCTTTTAATGGTGGATATTGACATGATTTTCATATATAACATATTTAATTCATTAATTACAATCAGTTGGACCTGTATGATTATTTGGCCGACCACAAAAAAGTAATCATATGGTATGTCAAATAATTGATATTCTTTAAGAATGCTTTTTTATATTCTATAATAGTACTACTTTTTAACTCCTAAAATCACTACTTCTTTTCTTGTAATTAAAGATGATAGCTTATCAAAAAATACATTTAAAAAGAGAAAGGAATACTAAAGGAATCAAATTATTCGAGGGATCAAAATATACTGTGAATTTAGGATTAATTCGAATTTGATGACATCTTAATTCGCATCAATATATACCAATTTGGTCCGTAATTCATTATCTGATAATTCCTACTATTGAATTTTAGTGTGACATTTGATGGAATAAATCATATCCATTTAAAGGCATAAAGGAATATAATTTTACAATATCCCTCTCAGAAAAAGGAAACATAAAATAATAAAAAAAATTATTGGAATATGCTCCTAACTGAATATGGAATAAATCAATAAATACTCATGTTTCACACATGACACTAAACGACCATATGATGATGCTGATTAATGATCATGCTATGACTGCTCACACAAGATTTATAAAAAACTATTTTATCAAGTAAATTTGAAGATTGAGATTTTAAATTATTGAAAAATTATTAAAATAGAATAATTCAATAGTAAAATGATTTTCTAAATAATTTATATTGCATAGAATAAGACCACCATGAACTAATACTATATATGGAATAATGCATAATTACTAGTAATACTTAAGTATTTTGCAAAAGTTATAATGTGCACGGCATGAGCACTAATTTTTCCCAATTCCACCACTGATATACGTATGATATAGACTTTTATTACTCTGATCATGACATTAGGAATACTTTAATATTTCAAATATTTATTTATTACTTTCAACGTTAAGATGTCATTTAGCTGAAAAATCTTGCTTATCGTCCAATAAACGCTCCATCTTATCACCAAATATGATAACAATTTTTCTACATGGAGTTGGATAAGTTCTCCAAATCATATCGACTATGACTAGCCACATAATATCTTAATATTTATTATTATGCAATTCCTCCAAGAGAAGAAATGGTAAAAGAACTTGTTTTCTCTTGATCTAAAAAATTCAGCAAACATGCTAGTTCAGCTGCGAATTGATGTTATCCATTATGAATTTCAAAACGATTAATGATTATTGAATATCATGTTTAGGCTCATAGTGTAATTTTTAATTTGTTATCATACTAAGATATTTTGAAAAAAGTTACTGTATTTATCTGTATATTTATGCACTTACTGGCATCTGATGTAATATGATTCAAGAACCAATAATCACATCGGTCCAATCTATTGACTCAAGAACAGATAATTTTGCTGCGATATTGAAAATAATTGATTATAATATAGCTGTCAATTATTAGATTATCTAACATTTAGGTCCAAGACAAAAATCATCAATTCGTTTGAATAGCTTATGCTCGAAATTATCACGTGTGGTTTATGTCGACTAGACTCGGGCCCATTAAAAAGGAACAATATATTCATTAACCAATCACACAACACTTCATTCATCGCAAATTCCACTTCACACACACAATAAAAGGAAAAGAGCCTCCAATTCGACATCGTATTGGTCGACTCCACAACAAGCGACAAGCAGCTGATCACCACCACCAAGATCAATCCTAGCCGTTGATAGACGGATAAAAAAGAGATCGACGGTGCCACCTCAGCCCATGCCTATTTATTCCTCACACACACACTGCAGTATTTAAAAATTGAAAAAAGAAAAAGTCGAAAAAGGCGGCGATTGGATTCGGAAACCGGACCCGGGAAACGGGTCGGGTAATTTAAGTTTTTTAAATAGCGAGGACGAGACCGGGTACCGACTTGCCGACCCGACCCGGGAGGCTGCTCTCCCAGACGGAGGGGCAGTGGAGGGTGGCAATGCTGCAGTCGGATTGGGCGGAGAAGCGGGTGACGGTGAGGGAGGTGTTGAAGTACTCGCGGACCTGGGTGATTATCCCATCGGTGACGGTCCAGGCGTGGACCCAGGCGATGGAGCGGGTCGGGTCGAAACCCTCGGCGAGGACGGTGGGGCCGAAGGCGGCGATGCTGAGGGGGGCGAAGGTGAATTCCGGGGAGGAGGAGTCCTTGTTGCTGCCGGTGAGGAGGTGCATCAAAAACTGGTGCGACGGGGGGCCGTGGAACCACCACTCGAGGTCGGGGGCGAGGATCTGCTGGATTGCCTCGGCGTCGCGGCGGCTCAGGGCGTCATACAGGGCGGTCACCACCCCTTTGTTTCGAGAATCCTCCAGAATTTCCGTGGGTAACGCCAGTTCCTGAGAATTGGGGATTTTTTTTTGTGATTTTGCTGAAATGAATGGAGGAATTTGGGGGAATTGGTAGGAAATGGGGAGAGAGGAGAAGGATTTTATAGAGATGAGTGTGAGGGTAATTTGGGGATTTGGAGGGATTTTGAGTGTGGAGGGTAGTTTGGGAATTTTGGATGTGGAGGGCAGAATGGGGAATATGGGGATCCCATATTCCTAGTCAGTCGCATGAAAGCTACGTGGCGCTTTGCAAGTTGGTGAGGTGTATGGAATGGGATTTTTCAGACAGAAGAGGGTGTGTGGGGCCTGCTCCTTCAGTTCTGTATTTCTGGATCCTTACAATTTTGGTCAAAAAAATTAGTTCATCCTTCTCAATATAAGAAATGTAAAATAAATTAAATTGAATAAGTCAGTGGAATATGAATTTCATTTATGTTATATATTATTTTTATAATAAAATATAAATAGAATAAGTTGATAGAATATGAGTTCTATTTATTATTTATGGTAAAAGTGAAGTAAGATTTTTAAGTTGGGATGGACGAAAATGACAAAACATGACTCTTAAGTTGAGACGAAGGGAGTTATATCAAATTAAATGAATAAATTCATTTTTACAAGTGGAAAATTGTTTTGAAATAATAATATGCAAGTCAAACTGTGTGTTCTATATCGAAGTTTGGAGAAATCGTAATTGTTCCATGGACCATGACAACTGTTTCCGGCAAATCCAAAAATAATGTGGCTCAAGCGTTTAATGTTTTGGATGATAGTATAAATGAGCAGTAAATGAAAAAGGAAATGACATAGAAGTTTCCTAAATGTCCTTCCGTCTTCATCTTCATAATTTCATTAAGATCCTATTCGTTATATGTAATACATATTGAGTTCATTTGTAACGATAAAGTTTTTAGATTGATGATTATCTCCGCATATCAATATAAGTCGATCCGATTCCCAAATTGTCGATTATTCCACAAACCAATTTAAATCTTTCTAATATATTTGTTTTCACTGACACGTTTCATGAGAAACTTCTCAATAGGCCATCCATCATAATTAATTGCACAAAGCACATATGTTAGAAAAGAAGATACGCACTTGTTCACATGAGTAACGCATATCAGATATATTTTTATTCATTCATGTCCTCATCCGCTTCAGAAATAGAAACTACTCTTTGTCTTTGCACTGCGATCACTCCATACTTTTGCCTAAAGCATCACATCATCTCAGCATGATCGTTGGCATGCCAACTGGGACTAATTTTCCTTAAATTTGGATGGTTGGTGCAGTTGCAAGTTATTGTGAATTCCCGATTTGTCATCAAATTCTGAAAAGTGCGAGAAAAATCATTATTCAACCAACCTTCACAATTTTACTAGCAATTTTACCTCTTCACCTCTCAAATTGATCGTCTAAGAAGAGATTCGGATTCTTATTTCTTCTTTTTATAGTCCCTGATTGTTTAGGAAGTATGCTATCAAGTTCAACCTAAATATACCTAATAAAATTGATTTCAAATACTAGAAATAAGACAGATCATCAACCGCAAATTCTATTTTGTTTGTTTTAGGAAATAAATTCTGTTTCTAAAATCTGTCAATTATTACGGTTTAATGATGATGCAAGGACAATCACATAAAACCTATCATCAATCATCAATTAAAATAACTTTTGAATTATTGATAAAATAGCTTCGATGTCTAACCAAATAATTTCCCCTTGCTACTAGAACATTCCATTGGATGCATATGAATAAAGCATATTTTCTGTTTTTGCCGGTTTTCTTATTTAGTTTAAAGTTAAATGATACTCCATCCGTTCCACAATAGGAATAATAGGGGTTATTATTATTGTGTGTACGAATTTTAACAAATGTAAAGAATAATGGATTGAAAAAATTAGTGGAATATGAGACCCACTTTTTCATAATGGTTTTATAATAAACTGTGATTGAAATGATTTAGTGGAATGTGATACCTACTTAGTACTTACTCCCTCCGTCCCAGATAATTTGACCCAATATTCCATTTCGGGCCGTCCCACATAATTTGTCTCATTTCACTTTTACCATTTTTGGTAGTGGACCTCATATTCCACTAACTCATTTCTACTCACATTTTATTATCAAACTAATACTTCAAAAGTAGGACACACATCCCACCAACTTTTTCAACTCACTTTCCATTAGATTTCTTAAAACCCGTACCGGGTCAAAGTGTCCCAAATTATTTGGAACGGAGGGAGTACTATTTATGGTAAAAGTGAAGTGTGACTTTTATTGTCGAACGGACCAAAATAAAAAAGTGTGACTCTTATTGTGAGACAGCAGGAGTAAATAAATAATTTTACTTTTACTACTAATTAAATGAGTAAATAAATAATTTTACTTTTACTACTAATTAAATGAATAAGTGTACAATTGTACAAATAAGAAGAGTAGAAACAAGTTTCGTAAAGTAGTTTTTGTATTCGAATAATGGTTGGGTTCCTATATTTGTATGGATTTTAAGATTTTTATAGTAGTACATATTATTAATTGGGTGGGAAATTTTCGTACAACTTTCGATGATCATTAGTTAATTATCACAGTCATAAGTCATTTTGCATGTACCTTCTAAGAAAAAAGGGGTATTCTTGTTGAGATTCAAATTTTCTGATTTTTAAAGCTGAAAAATTACAATTTAGGGTGATATACAACTTACACATGTTTTATAATTTAAAACCATACATTATAAGACTTCAATCAAGAAACTCCAACCTAAGAAACGCTGAACTAAATTAACAATACCATAAGAAGCTACAACTAATAACATGTCAACTCACAAACACAACTAACAGCAGAGATAGGAAAAATTGCCCGCACGGGCTAGCTCAGTTGACTCCAGAGGTGGAGATCTGTAACAATAAGCGGGTGTTCGAATCCCACTACCACCGTGAGGAGACTGCCACCTTTCAGGCACAAGCGTGAGGCCTCTGTGGAGGTGGGTCTCCGGTGGGACAGTGGGTTGAACTCTCCCCTCTAGTGAGCCGCTGAGTACCGTGATTTAACTCCCTTCACTGATGTCGGGCCGGGGGTGGGGGCGCCTGGGGTTGGCGATACAACCTTAATGTAACAAGGAAATGAACACATGGATCATACCACCAAATATAAAAAGAAGGAAAATATGCACCAGGGAAAAGTAGAGTGACAAAATGGATATTGGGTATCAAATTATACCCCGTACTGACCTGATACCCGCCAGTCATTGAATATCCGAGACCTAAATTTACCGGTACCGGATCGGGTAATAAAGTTTAGAATGTATTAGATATCAGGTAACCCGATTGGATATCGAATATTTGGGTTGTTATGTTGAAGGGGCAGGATGGTTGGGTACGTACGAGTAATGGGCATTAACATTTAATCACAATAATGGACTAAACTCTCATTATGTCATTTCATGACATATAAATTTTCTCAGTCCTAATTGCCAGTTCAGTGTTGAATTCTTAATAGTATTATTAATAGGAGTAGTATTTTTTTCAATCACTTTTGAATTATATAAACAACTTATTTATTTTAGTTAAATCAATTTTTACACCATATTACTCACTTAAAATTTTTGTCCAGTGAGTAACTTGAGTGCAATTCTCTCACCATTTTATCTCTTTTTCTATAGATTATACTTATTGAGTTGGGCACAAACTTATTAATTTTTGGTGTTCATTCTTTATGAATTTATTTGATGTTATATAGTTTAATAAATTTATACGAGAAATGAATATAAACTGTTATTAAGTTTCAATAAGTAGGAGTCACAAAATTAGGAATATGGAGTAAGTTAGAACTCCCTCCATCGCCGTTAATTGACGCTGATTTTTTTTTTTCATCCGTCGCCTATTAATTGACACCCTTACTTTTTACTACTTTTGATAATGAATCCCATATTTCACTAACTCATTTCACTCACATTTTATTATAAAATTAATATATATAAAAGTATGACTTATATTCTACTACCCTTTTCAACCCACTTTCCACTATATTTCTTAATACCCGTGTCAAGTCAAACAATATCAATTAATGGGGGACGAAGGTAGTATCATTATATCGGCACAAAAAGTCAGGTTCTTCGACTATCTAATTGTTCGAGTTCGGATATCTGCAGATATAGTTAATATACATGCACCGGATGATCAGGTACCTAATTATATTATTGAGTTAGGTAACAAGGACAACCATTATTCGGGTGTGGCTACCCAAAATTTTCGAATCAGGTATCCACTGATATCCGATTTCCATTTGGAATTAAAAGTAACGTGTCCACGGTATCCGAGTACCTTGTTAAGACGTCATCTCACGTACCCTTGATCAACAATCATATGGCTCATGACTCCTCGAGGCTATTTGGGTTCATTTCCCCCTCTAACCTTACTCAAATCATCATATGTTGATCCCATTGAATAAAGTTAACAGTTATATTAATAAAAATAGTAGTACTACTAGTTTTTATGAACGATGTTAGTGCTTGTCCATATAAAATTGTAGCCTTTATGAGTTGAGTGCAGGGAACTTATTACTATATGCTAAGAATTCTAATATTAAAATATTTCACATAGGAATAACGACAAAAAAATGTTACGAAACTTTCATTGAACTAATACTATACTATTCCTACATAGTTTTAAAAGTAATATATCAAACTAACAACTAGAGTATAGAGTATTATTGATTCAATCGCTTTTTTCCTAAAAAAATGATTCAATTAAATATTACAGTAATGCAACTTTTATTCCACAACAGCCATTAAACAATTATGAGAAAATATCAACAGTACTGCAAAATAAAGTCATAAAAATTAAATATAAACCACATCTAAGATATTCAGAGAAGCTCAAACAACTAGAAAGCGATTTTAAACACTTCTCCATCATTTTTTTTTAAAATTAAGAAAGTTGAATTTGAGAAGGAAATAGAGAATAAATGATAATTGGCCTAATTAATTAATATTTGGTGGATTTGGTGACTTGTTGAGGTTCCATTACCTTACATGCATTACTATAAATATTGCAATAATATTAGCAGAAAATGACAAACACCTATCAACAGACTCGAAGAGTGTAAAATCCGTGGCTGCCATTATAAAAGCAAAGCATATGCTATAATCTCAGCATCTAATCATTAATTAATATCTTAAGTTCCTTAATTGAACCCATCATTTTTTAAAGATATAACAATAATTTGTGGTTAAAATTTGTTTAATTCCGTTTCTGTGCTTGATTTTTGTAATGCCAAATTGCCAACCACTTTAATTATTGCAAATAGAACGCGATATATATAATGCAATAATACACGTTTAGTCTGATATAGTTCTTAATGAGAGAATGATATATATACTATATTTCATCTTTTGGAAAAAATATTCATTTTAATTTTTATCACTTTATTTACCCTCACTTAATTCGCTAAACTCAAAGGAAATAACTTAGTTCAAATTTGTTTTAGATTGGTGCAAATTGTTATATTTTGTATTATACTGATAAAATATAACATTTCGATTTTGATCTATATCAAATGAGGTTTGATTGTGCATGAAGTGGCACCTGATACATGAATGAATGATCTAATTAATGGAATCCTAGTAAAGGTCCATCTTAAAATATGAATCAACACAAATGTGAATATTTCAACAACGAAAAAAAACTGGTGAGATGAAATGGTTATAAGTAATTGTTATTGACCTTTCATTTGGGCAGAGGGCAATAGTAATCTTTGTTCTCACAAAAAAGCAAGAGGCAATTTTGATTCAAAAGTCATTCATATGTATTTAACTAAAGAGGGAGTAGAGCACGAATCACACATCCTACATTTACAAACATATATAGCTAGTCATATAATTTGTTTCTATTGGGAAAATATGTAAATGAAATTATGTCATGTTTCTGTCGTTTGTCGCACAACCTTTTTTTTTTTGTGGCTGCCATATGATTTATGAATCAATTGAATTGTTAGTAATTATAATCATGCTTATTTTGGTTTATATATACACGAATGATTCTTTGTACAAAAGATTTATTTTTTATATCACTTTTTTAATAGTCTACTTAACATCTAGTAAAGCTTATTAGTATTTCATACTCGATGGAGTAATATTTTAAATTTCAAGAACCACGCTTTATATGACGATATATAGGAAGTGTTATTATATGTGTATTAAACGCAGTAACAAATACGAATATAACGAAATACGATTACTTAATCTTTCCATACATTTTCACCAAAACAAGACAATGCTGATTAAGAGCCCACTAAAAATGACAAAAGAAACATAGGGGTATAGATCAGTTTAAAATTCTTGGGCCCACTGATGAAAACCCTTGTTCTAAATAAAAAAATAAGAAATGATAAATAGAAAGTTTATAGTGGAGTAAATAAAAGTGATTTGAAAAAATTAGTGGAATATGGGTCCTACTTTTATAAAAAAATGTGAGTATGAATGAGTTAGTGGAATATAGAGTCCACACCGCCAAAAATGTTAAAAGTAAAATTGGACAAATTTTATGTGACGGATGAAAAAGAATAATTGGACAAACTTTAAGGGACGGAGGAAGTATTTCTTTGTAAAAGACAATGTTTATGAGGAAACATACATATAATTAGCAGAAGAAAAAATATTTATTTCTAGCCACCGTCCTTGTCGAAAAATGGAAACATATGTGGAAGCAAATCTAAGGACAAATCTAAGATTGGTCGAAACAGAACTTAATTTATTCATTAAAAACAGTGTTGTGAAGCTACACATTGAAAATCTGGCATTTTATGCCGAAAGAGTTCGAACCACTGAACTCATCAACTACTTTATTGTCTTTCATCAATTATAAAAATATGTTGAGGCTAGTTCTTTCACCCAATTTAAAAATTGTGAAAATGTCTCTTGGTGATGTTGTCGCAAATAAAAAGTTACAGAATCTGTTGTATGAAAAGATAGTCATAAAACTTTACTGCTTGATTGATAAAACATTTTGTCTTTTCGATTTATAAATTAAGATTCGAATTTTCAAAGGTAAATCAGAAATCATTCAAGAAATTTGAGCAAATTTTAGTCTCTTCGGCAGTTCTAAAAAAAGTAGCTGCAAAATCATAATTTAGAATTTGTTCACAATATCTCATTAAATTGTGGAGTATCTAATTTGAAGCCGTTGAATCATACGTTGACATAACCGCATATGAGAACGATGTCATCTATCCATGAAAAAATCAAGAAGTTTGGATTTGTTCGTTTAGCATACTAACATAAAAACTACTATTCCCTCAATCCCCTAAAATAGTACTCCCTCCGTCCCAAGATAAGTGACCTACTTCTTTTGGGCACGGGATTTAAGGAATGATATTTAAATAAGTTAAAGTGGAGAGAGTAAAGTATGAGAGAGGGAAAAGTAGAGGAGAGAAGAGAGAATAAAGTAGGTGGAGAATAAAGTAAGAGAGATGACTTTTTGCTAAAAATGGAAATAGGTCACTTATAGTGGGACACCCCAAAAAGGAATACAAGTCACTTATCTTGGGACGGAGGAAGCATGAGTTTTAAAGCAAAAAAATGGTAAAGTAAGATAGAAAGAAAAGTGTATTAGTGAAAAATGAGTCTCACCTCGTTAAAGAGAGATAGATTTTCTAAAATAGAAAGTTCGTATTTTTAGGAGACAGACAAAAAAGAAAAAGGTTTCTAGTAGAACTATATTGCACGTAGGTCGTTTGATTTTTTCCCATGAAATAATTGCGCGGACATTCCAATTTTTTAACTAAACTTGGTGATTTTTTTATTTTTCTTGAATTGACGTTGATCTGATTAAAAACTCATTTGAATTGGGCAAGTCATTATCCAGCCCATATCCATCGGGCCAAAAGTTAAATACATGGGTTAAGTTGAGCCTACGATTGGCCGCATAAAGCTTAATCCAGCCCAATCATTCATGGCCCACCAAACCAAATCAGCATTATGCACTTCAATTTAAAAATTAAATTTGAAAGAGTTAATTTGTTTTGGATTAAAGATAAAAGAACTATAGGTTCAATCATTGCACCACGAAAACTTTTTAACGTCCTCAGTCAAATTAAAAATTTTCAAATTGATTATAATTATCATGGACCATTTGATGTCAAATGCATCAATATAAATTCTCCAACTGGATATACAATGAAAGACTAAGCTAGTTGTATCTTCTTCTCTAACATTTTATTTTAGTAATTTGCTTGTAAATTTCTTTATTTTCGCCCTATTCTAGTTTTGCAACCAACTTTAAATCTGCTTGTTAATAACTAAATTTTTTGTTGTTCTTTTTTTTTACTAAATTATCAATCTATTCAGATTTTACAACCAATTAAAATATCATCACTAATATAACTTATGGCTTACTTGTACGACACAATTTTACATCAACCAAAACGATATCACGTTTTTAGACAGCGACACAATATAATACAAGGTATCATATTTACTAAATTAAAGCTATCTTACACAAAAATCTTGATTGGTTGCAAAATCAGAATAAATCAAAAGTTTATTAGTGGATTTTAAAGGTGATATACAAAATCAAAATTTGTTGAAACATTGAAATTGTACAGTCAATTATCCCTTTCTTCTATCAAATTTATATACTCCTTTTTATTAATTTAGGTAGTTGGCTACTCTATATAATGTGAACATCTTAATTCATCCTAAAAGCAAATTCTCTTTGAAGAGAAGAAGGAAACCGACATACCTACCAGAAACAAAGACACACTTGTAAACATACATTCTCTCTACACTTTAGTGTCTGATAATACAAGCAAAACTTTATAGTAGTACCTATTTTATTTAAATTTTGATATGCATCACATCTGTCACACTCTCCTTTTCTTTTTTTAACCCTTGCATAGTACTTTGCTTTTGGCTCAAATCTTCCCTCCCTTGCCAATTAAATATTTCACCTCATTTTGAGTGAGTGGTTGCTTCCACCTTTTTCTTTAAATTTTAATTTAATTCAACGCAGCCAAGTTATATTATTACTACTACTCCTACCAACCATTATTTTCCTTATTCCCTTTTCTTGCATTAATATTTTTTATTGTTGACTCGTGCGCCATTCAATACACCCCTCGCTCTTGCTCATGCTTTTCTCATCATCATTCTTCACATTTTTTGTGATCTCACTTTGAAATTTCAACTTTGAATTTTAGTGAATATAAATAAACAGCAGCTTCTAAGAGAGGGAGAAGGATGGAGAATTATCAAGTGGTGGAGCAGATTGGAAGAGGAGCTTTTGGTGCTGCTTTTCTTGTTCATCACAAAGTTGAAAAGAAGAGGTAAATAATCATCCATTTCAAGATTATTTTCTGTTTCTTATTTGGTGTTTTGATGAAGTTTTGTGAAATGCAGATATGTTTTGAAGAAGATTAGGCTGGCAAAGCAAACTGAGAAATTCAAGCAGACTGCACATCAAGAGGTCAATATAATTCTTTATTTTTGTTATGTTTTTTCTTGCAATGAATGAGATAAGGCACTTATTACAAATAGATCATTGAACAAGTTGTTTTGTCATTATGTTATGTAGTTACATTGTGTCGGATCAGATGCACCTACCACTCTTTCTTGATTGACATTGCTCATTTATTACATAACTACCTACCACTCTGTCTCTGGCTCTATAGGCAACTTATGATGCCATCTCTTAATGCCAAAAGAATTTTTTTTTTAAGATTTGTCGAAGCTCTATTTCCGGTTCCATTATTTTCAAATTGAAACCATCCATTTTGGCCTAAAACCGTGGAATGCTGGGAAAACGTTGAAAATTCGGAATAAACTGTTGGTTTTGAACCGGAATTCAAAATCCGAACAATCAAATATGTTGCTAGGTCGGATATGATTCCGCTTTTGTTAAAACCATAACTGCCTATTCTGAACCAGTATCGCGGTTCTTGAACTGAGGGCACCGTATTCAATTATTAATTCTTTATAAGGCTTTTTAAGGGAATAATGAAACCAATTTTAGCATAGTACTATAAGAGCAACAAGTATACAATGAAATTTTTTTTAAGCAATTTGGATTGTGAAATATATAGTACTACATTTCCTAAAGCTTTGTTTCTTAATCAATTTTAATGTGAAAGCATTTCTTTTTGCAGATGGCATTGATGGCAAAATTAAAAAATCCTTACATCATCGGTTACAAAGATGCATGGGTGGAGAAGGTAGATTTACAATAGAAACAAATACTACAAAATGTACTGTTGTCTTTTTTGTGTGTTGAAAGAAAAACTATATGGAAGTTTGTTCTTATGTTGAATCAGGACTCATTTGTGTGCATTGTAACAACATATTGTGAAGGTGGAGACATGTGAGTTGAACTCAAAACTTGACAATTAATCACCAATCTTCCTTGATCAATTACAAGATGTTTTCGACTCATCATTTTTTGATCTTTCAGGGCAGGGATGATCAAGAAAGCTAGAGGTGTGTATTTCTCCGAAGAGGTATGGATTCGCAATGAGTTTATCCATTTATTTTGGCAAGAATTGAAGTCTTGTTGTTATAATGTACTATGTGTTTTTGCGTTTGCAGAAGATCTGCAGGTGGCTTACTCAGTTGCTACTAGCCTTGGACTATCTTCACTCAAACCGTGTCCTTCATAGAGATCTCAAGGTACGTATGTTTGTAGGCTCGTGTCTTGTTGTATGCATCTCATAATCTATTCCTTTGTTGTTGTGTTGTGGGCAGTGCTCCAACATTTTCCTTACAAAAGACGGCGAGATCAGACTCGGTAAGGCCAACAACTTGCACCTTTACGATGTTTTGGTGATGTCTTCGTCTTCTAATTAGAGTCGTTGCAGGTGACTTTGGCCTTGCAAAGCTTCTTGTCAAAGATGATCTTGCTTCATCTGTACTATTCCTCCTCTCTCTCATTAAAATTGATTTCTTTGTTGTGTTTTTATAGATAATGATATTAGTGTTTGTTTGTGAATTGTGATGATATACAGATTGTGGGGACTCCAAACTACATGTGTCCAGAAATATTAGCAGATATACCCTATGGCTACAAATCTGATATATGGTCTTTAGGTAACAACAAATTGATTAACTTGCATATTTCACTTTAACCTTTGATGCATAATTCTAATTGAATTAAACTATGACAGGGTGTTGCATGTTCGAAATAGCTGCCCATCAACCTCCCTTCAGGGCTACGGTAAGTCGTTGCAGGGTAAATTATCGCTTTTGTCCCATCGTATTATGTGTAGGGTGGAACATTTTTAACAACAAATGAAATTTTGATTTTTTTTGTTAAATTATCAATTTACTCTAAAATTAATTGTTTGTGAATTGTGATGAAACAGGATATGGCTGCCTTAGTTAACAAAATTAACAGATCCTCAATTTCTCCTCTGCCTACACTATATTCCTCATCCATGTAAGTTAAATAAATCTTTGTACTTGGACTAAAAAAAATGTCACATTTCATAAAAAACATAAATAAATTGAAGAATCACTTAATAATGCAGAAAGCAGCTCATCAGAAGCATGCTAAGGAGAAGCCCTGAGCATAGACCAACGGTTAGTGCAATATACGTACATATTTTTTTTCAATAATGTCATAAAGTTGCAACCTTTTTTTATAGTACTGTCACGGGCCTAGCTTTTTTAGCATCAAAATTTCTAAGTCGTGAGAAAAATTGCCTTCATACTAGTGGCGGATGTTACCCCAATGGAAAATTTTCCTTTAGGGTCGACAAAAAACCGCCATCGCAGCCCTATGATAGCCGGAATCTCAGGAAGGAGAGGCCAGAATCTATAGGGTGTAGTTTTATTTTTTGAAAATCTACATTTTGTATTTGGGTCTTGAAAGAAGGCCCAAGAAAGCCCAAAGCCCATTTTGATTTAATAGCCCATTCCCAATAGGAAGGACTAAGATCCTTCTCTTCTCTCATTACCCCACCTTTGTCCTTTTGCTTTGGTTTCCGTCTGCCATTTTCAGGTTCTGGATCCGTCACTGCTTCTTATGTGTGGTTGTGGCGAGGAAAGATGGTCTACATTATTTAGATGGTCATATAACAGGGCTAATGATATTAAAAAACATCAAATTTTGGGACATTTTTGGTATTTTCTGACAACATCATGAGATTGTAATGAAATTGTAGGCTGCCGAGCTACTGAGGCATCAGCATTTGCAGCCATATCTAGCCGAGTACACCAACCTATCTCCCGTCTTCCTCCCGGTGAAGTCCGAGACTGAGTCTCCACAGAAACCTTGCAGAACAGGGCAGAGGAAGGCCATCCCAAAAATGGAGAAGAAAAACGATGATGTGAAAGTGAAAGTGCAAGCGAAAGCGAGCAAGTTATCCTCCTCATCGGATTCGAGCACACTGAGCGAGGACCATCAGCCTGGGATGGGAGACGACAAGGCGGAGGCGATGGAGTCGTTGCTTGAGCTCTGCGCAAAGCTGCTAAAGAGGGAGAGGTTTGAGGAGCTGGCTGGGGTGCTCAAACCCTTTGGAGAAGAGGAAGCTGTTTCCTCTAGAGAGACTGCCATTTGGTTGACTAAAGGGTTGATGAATATTCAGAGAGTAAATCAACAACCTTAACTGCATTTTTTTCAGTAACATGATGTTGTGTTTGTGATTGTGTCACACATTATTAATTCAATATATATATCTGGTTCATTACAAGTAAATGCAGCTTGATGGAAGCTCCACAACTGTCATGATAAAATAAAACAATATGTATTTACAAAAATATGCATTTCACCAATGAAAAAGCATAGGCAGGCAGCAATCTAAAAGTTGATTTTACATTATTATGACATTATTGCTTTGCAATAGGCATAATGATATGTAACTCAAGGTATAGTCATCAGTAGGACAAAAAAATGAAAAAGAAACGAAAAAATGGTGTTAGAAGTGATACGAGAAGAGCAAGAAAAGGTGGATTTAGGTAAGATCATCCTCCTCCAGTTCTTTGGCCTTCAGAGCTTCCTTCACTCTCAACAGCATCGTCGTCTTCCAACCATCCTATCAGACCAAATAATACCCGAAAGTGTTAGCAGTAACTGCGTCCACCGTGCTAATACTGTGTCATTTACTTCGTAAGATGATTTTTGTTAGAGTTTCGAAAGGTTCTAGATTAGTAGGCTAATAATCGTCTTACTCCACAACACCACATACAGAACTCGAGGTTTTTATGTTGTTTATTGTGATATTTATTGATCCAGCATACACAAATTTAACTTACTGGGCATAAACTTGAAATCAGAGCTCAAGAAACAATATAACACCATAACACACTTACCAGTGGAGTCATGCTATCAAATTCCTTGACTGCGTCAGTGAACTTGGTCAAGTCTTCCTCATCAAGGGCCGCAGCTAATTCCTATGGCCAATGGATATGAAACATAAAATGGTATAACCAATTCTTAAGGGGTTTAAAGCAGTTATATTTCATAACATCAGAAGGCTGAGATTCCTAACATGTTGGGCAAGGGAGAGGGGGTGGTCTAAGGAAAGAGAAAGGAAAATAAATGATTGAGAGCCATCACATACCGCTAGCAATTTGTACTCACGTGTTCCAGTAAATGTTGGATCTAGATCCTAAAAAATAAACAAAATAAGCACATCTTAAGCATCATTACAGACTAACAGTAGAGCTGCAGTAAGAGGAAAATAAAATCTGAAGGACCTGGTATCGCTCTAATGCCTTGTTGATTGCGACAAAATCAGCCTTGCATAGTTGGCAAATGCCAGCATTAAGAAGGTGCCCTTTTACTCCATATTTCAGCAAGTTATTGTTGAGTGACTGTTGTGCTATCTCTTCATAAATCTCTATGGCCTTTTGATATCTGAAAATGGTGAGCAGTATTAATTTAATACTCCTATAATAACCAATCTTTGTTAAACACATCACTCTAATGCTGAACAAACAAAATTTAACACTATTCAAGCATAAATATACGAGCTCTGAAACTAATGAGGAAATTGTGTCACTAAAGATTGCATGTGCAAACCCAGTTTAACATAGCATAATATTAATAGCATAAACCATCTAACAGCCCATTGTGTTACAACAAGAGAGAACACGGACTTACTGTTCCAACTGAGCAGCATATTGAGCTACCTTCTGCTTGCACTGATTTGCTGATGTTGATACTTCTTCACTTTGGAAGAGATCAACAGCTTTCTCAAAATACACGATAGCTAGTTCCAAGTTCTGATCATGCTCATACAACTCAGCTATTTCCTGCAAAATTAAGATCTCTCAAATAGTCAAATTACCATCTTTCAATTTCTTACAAGCAATGCAATAAAATTCTACAAGAATCAAGTTTTGACGTGTACTATGAGGCTATGAGCCATAACATACCAATGTCGAACTACTTTTGCTACGAAAGCTAACAAATTAATGTAACATTTGCAAACATTTAATGCATTACCTTATAATACCTGGCAGACATATTGAACCTTCCAATATCCAGAAAGATATTTACAGATTCCTCCAAGCATGAAATCGACTCTGCAAACCATCAAACCAAATCAGAGCAATTCAAACTTGAAAACGAAACAAGACGAGTACAGATATGCCATCAAGGAATACCAACCAAAGAGGCATTTACAAACATAGATAATTAGAGCTAAACAAAAGGTAAACACACCTTGTGTATTGCACTTTTTGTAGCAATGAGCTGCATCAGCATACGCATTAGCAGCTTCATGCTTGCTATCTAACTGCAAAAACGGGAGTGGAAGGCATATTGAATCAAAATCAAATCACTATTAGTAACAATATGAAAAAATGTAATGTAATTGGAAACTAATACGATAATATGCTAAGAAATTATCATTTCAATTTCTAGCACAAATCGCAATCGAATCACCTTCAAATGACAGTTAGCCAACTTTACATAAACTGCTCCCGCTCGATCCCCTGATAATGAATCAAAATAATCGATTAGACTCATGTCATCGCCCAAATTGAATCCCTAGCTATAAAAAATTTCAATTTCGACTTAATCCCCCATTGTTTACGGTTCAATTCACGGAAGGAAAATGCGAGAGACGACGATCACACCAAAATAAAGAGAGGAAGAAGAGGAATCAGCGGGTTACATGATTTGGAGAGCTTGAAAGCGTTGGCGGCTTTGTCGAATAAGTCGGCTGCGTCTTCGAATTTGGAGCCGAATAAGCCCCAGCCGCTGAGCTTCTTCTCGGCTTTGCTCTCGAAGTCCTCCGCCCTCGCTAGATGATCGCCCATTCTGGTTCTTCTTCGCGCGAATTTTCCTGCGGTTGGTTTTTTGCAGGAATGAAAGCAGAAATTGATGGAATTTGAGGGGGCAGAGAGAGATCAGAAACCACCATTCATTTATTCATGCATCCATTTATATGTCCACTAAATTCTCTTTTTCAAATCAATCAAATGAAAATGAATCTCTATTTTAGTTTATTCTATATTTGGTAGTAATATATATATGCATGCCAATTCAATGTATAGTTAGGATTCACAATTAAAATTAATAAATTATTAATAATTTTAAAATTATTAAAATTAAATTGAATGTAAATATTACTATAATCAAATCAATATCGAAATTGATCTATTGTGAGGCAATCACGAGTAGGGCTGCTTAACCGACCGGTTCCGGTTCTATCCGGTCCGGTTTGACCGGGTACCCGGTTACAAATTTTCATGAATCTCAGAACCAGAACCGACCGGGTAAGAACCGGTCGGTTCCGGTTACGAACCGGATCCGATTTATAGTTTTCGTTTTAAATTTTTTTAAATAATTCAACATCTAGAAATATAGTAGTTAATACCTAAAATTTCAAATAACACACAAAAATACAAATCAACATGATAATAGTAATATTTATCATCCAATATTCCAATTCCTAAAAGTAATAATTCAATAAATACCTAAAAAATATAACACCTAAAAAATAAATCAACACAACAAAATACTATAACTAGTATACAACTAAAACCAACATTCCAACAATATTTAAACAAAATCCAAACGACTAAATCAAAACCAACGACAACATCCAAAATTCCAAATCAATGATACCAAGTCTAAAAAGTAAAAACAAAAAAACAAGTAATAATGTTAACAAACCAACAATAATATCCAAATCAAACCAAAGGGATTAAACTTACCGTAAGATTAAGATCCTATAGTATTATTATTTATTAGGGATAGTTTTGTAGTATATTTATATTTGATATTCATAATATTATTAGAATCTAAAATTGAAAATCTAAAATTGATTTATTATTCGGTTCCGGGTAGAACCGGAACCGGAACTTTTTAGAAACATTAGAACCGGTACCGGAACCGGAACCGGTAAACCGGTTCCCGGTTTCTCAATTACCCGGTCGGTTCCGGTTCCGATTCCGGATACCCGATAACCGGAGAACCGATTAAGCAGGCCTAATCACGAGCGTCCAGAACTCCAGATTGCATTGTAAGCAAAACAAAAGTAATTTCAGTAAGTAGTTATATATAACTATTTGCAAAAATCAATAAGCAATTACTTGGATTAAATTTTTTAAAAAAGAACTACTACTACAATTTAGGATTCAAAAGAAAGAATTTTTAAATTAATGACAAATTAACTTAATCTTTTATTTTTTTATGATGCTTCCACTTTCGTCCATTAATTTAAGTTGGGATACCAACAATAAGACGTTTTTTAAGCGTTGATGATATACTTAAAAACACAAATTAGCTTCCTTAATTGCATTAAATAATGTCCTTCATGATTTTTTTTGTCGTAGTGTTATATTTGAAAATTTTTAAAAATGAGAAAAAAATTGTTATATTTATAGGGTGATTTTGGTGTACAATATTTTATTTATAATGCTTAGAAAAATTAAAACTAAGTGTAATATAACGATCATTAGTCTGAGTATCACATTAATGGATGAATGAATAATTAAGGAAAAAATTGCGAATCCTAATTTTAAAAACAAATACTAAAAATAATTATAAACAATTGTAAGTAAAATTAGAATCAAGAATATGAAATAGAAGAAATAATTAAAAACCGAAGACAGTTGCATCAAATTAATAGTGGGATAAAAGATACGATAATGACGAGTCTTGGAGTGATTACAAGTTCCATAGCTATTTCCACAATTGTAATCTCGAGGATGTTTAATTTGTATAATTTTGAATAGAACGATTACTTTTGTTTGCGATTTTTCCTTATATATTTGTTGTCACTTCTTTTATGAACTGCATATGTTGTGCATAGACACTATTAAACTCGCCAATCTTTGGCTTTGGGCATTTCTTTCCACATTTTCACTCTAACTAACTGAATATTTGGTAATTGCAATTGTATGATTTTATCTTCCTTTTTACTTCTAGATTTTAAAACAAGTGTTTACACATGTATGTTAGTGTTGGTAAATGATATAAGTATAGTAAAATATTTTCTCTTCCTCTCTCTACTTCAATTACTTTTTCCCTTCATCTCTCTTATTTTACCAATTTTTTTTCTCACTTTACCAATTATGCATTAAAACTCATACCGTTTCAAATGTTCTATATTTCAAACATGGAGGTAGGACCTAGGAGTACTAAAATATTTTCATATGCGTCGATGTGTATATGCATGCTTTTTTGTGTATGTGAAATTCGAACTTACTCAAATATGAGGATATGATCTGTCTTTTTCTACGACAAGTTGATGTAATAAATTATTTCTGGTCCAAAACACTCTATATCCCATTTAAATAACAGTGGCTTTCAAGATTTCGATTTCACTATCAAATGTCTCAAGAAACATGCCTATCTTTGTCAGTGATGATTCAAAATGGCTGAGATTGAAATTTTCTCGTAGAAATATGAGATGAACTTTAAATGACTCACCTGATATTTATGAACATTTGTTTTTACATCACATTTTTTAACGTGGGACAAATCACACGTGAATATCTTAACAATCAGCGTCTATCGAAGATTGTACCGGGCTAGAATCGCGGTAATGTTGAGATATTAGAGTCAACAATTGGTTTTAAGATAGAACCCCATTAGTGTTTGATTGGTATTACCTTTCGTATCAGGTACGTTTCAATGAATGATATTGAATGAAAGAGGTAAAGACAAAAGCATGTAGCTGTCACAGTTGGAGGGTTCCTATGGCGCACGGGTAGGCTTCTCCACAAACAGAATGCTTGCCCTTAAATGGATGGATATTTTTTGGACTGTACATTGGAATTTCACGAGCCATTGATAAACTGAAAATGACTTCTCCCCTACACAGCTTTTATATAGATTCTCTTGTGAGAGCGACCGACAATTCTATGTATATAGAATCTATGGCTTTTAGTCACTCTCTTAATATGGAAAGATCAATCACTACGTGATGCATCGCGTTAAGATTTAGCTCACGGGTCGAAAAGGCCTCGTAGCAACAACCACGATGTTTGCACGATGGGTCTTGTCTAACACGTTTGTTAACGAGATATATCGTTACAAGTAGAAACTCAAGGGTAAATTTTAGGAGTCCATGGGACGATGGTGACTCGTAAATCGAAATAGACTTGATCTTGTGCATTAGGTCTTGTAATTTGACCTATTTATAGACGAGATATGTATGACTCGATATATAAGCAATTGTTAGTGAAAGTAAGTTTTTTGTGTACAATAGCTTTTGGGACGAGTAGGATTCGTGAGTTTTGCAAAATGTGCATTTTAGTTCCAATTTATCAGTTATGTGTTGAGAGGTTAAATCATGTACTATGGCAATTTTTACCCCTTGGCATGTACATCCTATTTGAAGTTTATTTCTTTATACTTTATGGTTTAAATTATTTTGTTTTGATTGGTAACATTTGCATGTGAATGTACTTTCCCGAAGAGCAACTCACGTGATCAATTAAGGTACTACCAACATACCAACGCGGTTTATAATTAGTTAGAACTTCTTTACAGTCGAAAGATAAAAATAATTCGTTTGTTTAATAATAATAATAATAATAATAATAATAATAATAATAATAATATCATCGTTGTTTAAGTTTTTCTTCTATTATTTTCCTTTGAAACTCGCTAAGTACTAGTATCAATTTGTGCATTTGTTAAACCACACTTGAAAAACAGATATGACAATCTCGACCTAGAAGATATTGTAATATATGAAATTGAGACTGTGATTGATATATTAAGGATTCGAGAGCCAAACTTTGTTTCTTTTGCAGTGAATGATAATCATTTAACGAAAGCTCACTAAATCATTATAATTTGAAAATCAGATGTGACAGACTCGACTTAAAAGACATTTTAGTATTCGAACTTGAGATTGTTACATGAAGGATCCGAGGGCCAAAAAGCGTTTCTTTTGCAGTGAATGATAACATAATTTTAACAAAAGCTCACTTAGATAATTACAATTTGAAAATTTTGAATCACCCTTATTCCATCACACTATTTATAGTATAATCACAAGAGATTAATTAAACACAAGCTATATCTTCTGAATATCACATCTTTCTTGTATAAACATATAGACCATTTAAATCCACTGCGGATTATTTCGAAATGGAATATATTCTTGAAAACATTCTCCCAATGGTGGGGGATATATGTAATACCAACTATAGGTAAACTATTTAAACATTAGAAAATATTATTCTAGATAGTACTAATTTCAGTACTCCTTGCATCAGTGCAGTCTGGATAAGATTTATTAACTCTTTTTATCATTTTTAAATAAATTGTAAAATTAAAAATGTCAATAGCTATTTATCAGATACTACTAACAAAATAAATATATAAAAGACATAATATGGATTAAACATTATATATATAGGGGTGCGATCATATCATAACATATATTTATGTGATAACCTAATAACCCTATCATTTTATGGTTCAAAAGTATCATTTTTACTAAAAATGATATTTATACACGATAAAATGATATTTTTTCAGCATGCATAAAATGATATTTTATTCCATAAAATGATATTCTGTTCCATAAAATGATATTTTTCGTCCATAAAATGAGGGTTATTAGGTTATCACCATAAATATGGGTCATGATATGATCACATCCCTATAGGGATGTATTAAGATGACAACTCTCTTTATTGTAACACCATACCACCATTGTAGGCCATTGGATCTGAAAATCGTGTGCTTGTCATGTTGCCACGTGTAAAAACACGGAGGGGTAAAATAGGAAATTTCTAATTTTACATTACCAGATTGCAGTCTTGTTCATTGAATATTGCGATCTTACCACGACAATATTACAGTTTACCACGACTGCAATATCTAATACAGTAGACTGCAAACCCGTGTTTTTTCACGAAACTTAATCCTAGGCGTCCATAAATGAGATCTAACAGACTATATTGGTGGTATGGTGTTATCCTATCTATGGTGGCACCATAGTGCACCCCCATCCCTATATATATATATATATATATATATAAGTGCATTTTTTAATTGATATAGCAAAATAATAGTTTTCTTATAAAATAGTGTACTATTCTGTAATTTATCAACATCATGACTAATCATGGCGATCTAAGCTTCCACGAAAATTGGACAGCTACGTTTCAATACGTCCGTACGTACCTCTCTTCTCACTATACACTAATTAGAGATAGAATAGTCTCGTACGGTACACTACGCCCCTTGTCATGATTCATATATAAGGAAAACATAACACCACTAATTAAATGTAATTCTTACTACTTATTGCCCACCACTTCATTTTCATTGTATAGAAAATAAATAGATCGAGGAATCCTAGGTAAATTAATGCCCAATGCATTTAATTTGATGAACTTATCTACAACTACAGGTTGATAGTTGACTCTATAACAAAATATTTACTCTTACATACTCCCTCCGTCCCATTAAAAATGCAACATTTGCTTTCCGGCACATGATTTTATGTAGTGTTGTTTTGTGAGTTAATGAAGAGAGAGTAAAGTAAGAGATATAAAAGTAGAGAGAGTATTGTTTCCATTTTTAGAAACGTTTCATTTTTAATAGGACAGACCAAAAAGGAAAACGTTTCATTTCTAATGGGACAGAGGGAGTATTTTTTAGGATTTGTGAGATAAATATATAAATATAATGGAGTAGGAATATGCCAAAAAAAAAAATTCAGACGTGTACTATACAGACATCTGGTTTGATTTTATACAATAGCATGTAAACTACACATGAAAGAAAATCACAATTGAAAAATCAAGTGTGACAGACTCAACCTCAAAGACATGGGTGACAGAGCCGACCATGGCACTTCGAGGGCCCTAGGTGTAAAGAAACGAGATAGACTCATTAAAAATGAAGTTTCAAGAATCTTGTTCCATCTACACACTTGACTTGACTTGACTATTATCACTAACAAGTAACATCCTCAAATTCAAGTTTTTCCAAACCCTAATTTTCAATGCACAAAATTGCTAGCCCATTTAACCTTTTGAGGCATACTGAAATAATATACTCGGCTCCAGTTTTGAAAAACTTTTCTATGCTAAGTTGCCAGCAATTGGTAAAGTCATTAATATACAATATGCCAATAGAAACATTAGGAAAAACAAATATGAAGTCAACCCAAAAACTTCGTCAATCGACTTTATTTCTCATGATAATTAAACACATTTATAAAACTTGCATTTTCATTCCGACCCTCTTTGCCCTTTTTAATATATAAAGTCAACTAAATATAGTTTTGGTGATATTCAGAGACATCTGACCTACAAATACGAACTTCAGTATTAGGTGAACGCCCGAACGAAAATCACCAATTTCTTTCAAAATTTACACGTACTTATGAATATGTAATTAATTTTTTTGTATAATTTCTTGATGTAGAATATTATGTTGAAAACCTAATTAGGAGGGAAGTGACAAGATATGTGTGGAGAGGATTGTTTTATTGTAATGATGGAAGGGGTGCACATGTGAATAGGTGGGTACGCGATTTGTCTTTGAGGCATAGAGACAATCTTTGATAGCCAGAAGCAATGCCAACTTACACACACATATCTATCTATCTATATATAACCAAATCACTTTTTTTTATTATTTTTTCGAAAATAAAACTTTATGTTATTATGCAGATACTGATGACATCTCGTGATATACTCACTGACCATAGGATAAAATAAAATTATATACATAACAGATTTCAGATTTATTTTGAATCCATTTGGAGCCAAAAATTGCTCATGGGTCTTTGCCAGTTTTCCTGATATAGATTTTTCTGCCGGTTCTTGTATATAAGTGTAATAATAATCAATTATTTTATTACCGCATATAGCAATGAATAGCAATATTGCAAAATTAATAATTAGGGTTGGTTAACTATCTCATTATCTCATAGATTTCATAGTCTCAATTCTTGGTTAATGGTGGTATTAGTTATTAGGGTTGTTTGGGAGTATAATATATTTGGTGTTTTTCTTTAAACCAATATTACTAGAATTAATAAAAAGTTTGCTGATGGTACCCTAAAATTATGCAAAGATATCATGCAGTCACACCAATAAAATAATTCTCCATTCAATATGCAACTTAAAGCATCATAAGAAAAAATTATTGGCCAATATATATATGTGGATGTAATTCTTCAAGGACATTGGAATGGTAATACAGCTTCAGTCGACGAAGCTGAAAAAGCTACAGTCTCGAAATGACTTCAAACTCACATTGGACTTGCGAAATGTGCTGGATGAATGGATTTTGGTCATCGGAGATCGTTTGATGGACAAAAACATCATTTTATTTTCTGGATTTTATTCAACCTTCGTATATTCTATTGTGTCCTTTCCGGGTATTAGGGTTTTCGAACCTTATGTAACTAGTCTAGCAGATAAACTGTTTTCACCATCAATTTTTGGATTCGATCAATCTTATAGGCATTGAGATCACTTCTTATGTTTTACCTTTCCACATTTACCAATCACTCGAAGTTTATAACTGAAATAAATACGAGGTTCTTGTTTCACATATTCTTGATGGAGACCTTTAAATTCTCAGGCTGTAAAATATTATTAAAACACAATCCGATATTCTAGTGATACAAAATTACAAACAACAAAATTAATGCGACATTTTGCAAAAGTATTGGCCCCACAATAAATCAAATCTTCCAGATATAGTGATTAATTAGACACCTTGAAATTCGATTATCACAAAAAACAGGTGACTAAATTATCGATTTAGATAAACAAATTAACAGTTGGCCTAGTGTCTGATTATGTATTGTAAATTACATATTTGCCCCTGAGAGGTCAAATTGCTGGCATTGCTACATTCTAATGCATAATTTTCCCCCTCTACAATTGTAGATTACTTAGTAAATTAAAATAGTTATATATAAAGTTAAAATAAAATAAAAACAAAAGAATTGACATGACTAATGAGAACTGTTCGAACAAATGAATTCACAACTAGTCAATAGAAAAATGATACTGGTGTGTAGGGCAAGCTCGTTGTTGTCCCTTGTGCTTGAATGATTGTTCCTTCTCATCAGCCATAACTATAGCTGGGCTAGCCAACGGTTCCCTGCGATCAAGGTCGTATATTGGAGATGAAGATGTGAAATATGTTCTTGGGATCCAACGTGAATTGTCTGGCTCCGCCACTGCATAGGATGCATTACTAGACGTAAACATAAGAGGGTATAAACGTAAATGCATAATATTTTAAGTTTGATTAATTTTATTCCAGTGGGACATAATGATTTATATTTTCACATGATATTTGTACTATATATTTTGTTTTCTAACTGTCCGAATTGATTAGCTTTTGCAATTGCCATTATGTTTCCTATTGTACTTCCATTCATTGGCGAACATGTAAAACATTTTTGTTTAATTATACATCAAAATTTTGAAATCAAAACATAGCCTTTGATATATATGCATAATATATTTGTAATGAAATGTCTGTAGATGGAATTAATCAAACAATTAAATTGACATATGTAGCATCTTAAATTGTAAACTCCAAATGTTCGCTTGAAGACGTTCGCACAATGCAAACATATTAAAGTGACAATTAATTATCATTAAGAAACGTGCCACTCATTATTAAGAAAGTTGACATTTATTATTTTATCCAGCTCTAACTAAATTAAAATAGAAAGAGTGATCGCTATCGTAAAAAGTATGGAAGAAATTAAAAAATGTCTTGAATACGTCCGCACTATACATCCATCCGCACAAGAATCCATTTCTAAACCAACTAGCTCATCGAACTCCATACTCAAGTGGATCTCCACGGCGTAATTAATTAATAGCGTGTTATTTAATGTTAAATTAGTCTTAAACCTAATCAAAGACAAGAATGAAGTGGATTATCAGAAGTTAGTGAAGCATAAACATGTCAATATCTATATTAACAAGAGTTGATTGCCTATGAAATAACTAATTTTGTAAGACATATCACGAAGTTTCAAAAAAATTCAGTTGTCCCGTCATCCACATCATCGAAATTTTGTACGTGTGCACCAACTCAGTATCGCATTCGTCTGGAAAAAATATCTTGTTATAATTGCAAATTTTAGAAAACTTAGTGATTCGTTGTTCAAATTTTGAAGGATACGAGCCAAACCATAATTTAACGGTAATTATAGTGCCAATTAATTAATCCTATCAACAATCATGTCACGTGTAAAATATATGAACTTCAATTAATTAGGTCTACTTTGCTAGGTAAGAATAAATATCATCGTGTACTTTTCCATGAATTGAAGTGATATTTCAACATTAAGTAAGATCATGTATATTTAAATTACAATTTAAAAGCATAAAATTGTAATCGAAGGTAGAAAAAATTTCATTACATGTGCTAGCTACTCAGAATTCTCCCAAATCCTTCAGTCTAAATTATACTAGTACATTATTATTGAAAGTTGCCGAAGATAATAATAAGATCGATAATAGTATATGATTAAGTGTGGTAGTAATAATTGAGTAATATAATGAGGAAATTAGGATAAATGTAGTGATGTTTTTTGGGAAATTGTGGAAGGAAGATAAATAGTGTGGCACGTGTAGAAAGAGAGAGTTGGAGAGGACAAAGATGACGGCTGTTTTGAGAGGGAGCTCCAAATTCCCCGTGATGACAATTTGGACCCATCCAATTTAACATCCAATTTTTCATCTTCACCATTTTCGATAAATAATACTAATAATTCCTATCTACATACAAACAAATGTGCATACATATATACATAAGTGCACGCGGCCATAATAATTCATGTGTTTCACCCTCACAATCCAACCCATGATCACGAGCTCATGATTCCTTTCTTCATCAATTACTCACTTCAACTATTACATGTCAACTTACATCTTTCTTTTTCCTATACATATATGTATATCATCAATCATAGTATATAATTGATATTTAATATTTTTATATATAGAGTGAGAGAGGCGTTCAATGAATATTTATACTTAAAAGAAGAACGAAAAAATGCATTTCATTACTGAAATTTTAAGATGCGAAATTATAGTTTTATTTCATTTTTAGTGAAATAACTCTCATTATGAATGCGATAATTTTATATATCAAAAGTGGTGTTTTCAATGTTTTTAGTTTTCATGATAACAATGTGTTGTACTTACCCCACTCTTGTAGTATATATACATAGGGATGTGTTAAGATAAACGTACAATTCTTTTTATAGTGCACTCGGCGTTTAAATTTTACAAATACGTATAAAATTAATGAATTTATAGTGAAATTAACTGCATCGTATTTGAATAAAATACGAATTTATAAAAATATATTAGGCCAGGTGTTGCATTCATCCAACCAAAATGCATCTATTGTACTAGATCTTTACAATCAAATAACTGAAAATGATTGTAATTTCTATAAGTAAAATACTTTGCATTTAAAATAATTCATAACTTTTATTTTAGTTCTATATCCTATATGTAATACCGTCAGCAACTTTAGCATGCATGCTTCGCCCAAGATGCTATTGGTCATCGAATTAATTGTAAATTCATTTTCAATGCGAATGCTTAGACATTTGGATGCACCGTGCATCTACCCTAATTCAATTCATTAATATCTAAATAGACTTCATTAATCACAATTAAATTTTATGCACTATGCATCCAGATATACTAGAGTATGCTCGTCAATATATTCAACCTTTTCCCCATGTATTAAAAAACTTTTAATCAATGTCACCACTATTAGAACTTTTATATATATGACTGGTGTATAGTAAAAAAGATTTCCTTCGTCATAGTTGCTCAGTTTATTTTATGGAGTGGTGACGGAATAATCTAAAATCCCCAAACTATTTCTCTGTCGCAGCAGAATTTTATGACTTCTGCCATTTTCAATATTCACCCCAATTTACATCTGAAAAATAACACTAAATTTTGAAATGACACTACAGTTTTTATTTAAGCATATTTTATGTGTGATCATAAGTGTTACGGAGTAGTACTGCATTTTATCAATACAGAATTCTCAATTAATTGTATAATTAAGAAATTTAAAGTAACATTTATATTTTACCTTACCTCTTCAATTAATTTAGTCAAATAAAATTTCCAATCTAAATTAGATAAATAGAGATTTTTTTTTTCACTACTAACGACAATAAAATAATATATCTTGTGAATTGCAATACAAAAAATTGTGGGTGACTTGTAAAATCCATAGTCCTCTTGCTAAAGTGGCAGTAGATTTCTCATGACTTATACAGAAATCACATGTGTACAAATTGAGCCAATCAAAGTATAGCAGAATCATGGTGTACTCCTGCTGCTATTACTGCCACAATATAGTAAAACCAAAGTTTTATTTCACAGGTAGACAATACACACACACACATATATGATATATATACATACATAATTTCTTTTTTATTTTGGTTTCTGATTTCTTGGCAGAGAAATGGTTTACGTGTTAATCATATAGTAGCGGCATAATTTGTTATATTTAATTACATTCCTTAATTACTCATGCACACAATTACATAATTAACACACATAAAATGCTAATTTATTTAATTTATAAATTTGAGTGAGAAAGAGAGAGAGAGAGTGAGGCTGGGGTCATGTGGGAAGCAAACAAAATATGACACTGATTTGAGAGGGCATCCTTCTCTTTAAAGCCTCAAAGCAATGGAATTTCCAAATACCAAAGGAAAAAAATAGAAGAAGAAATATACAAAACTGCAATGGTTTCTCGAGAGCACAAGAGAGATGCTGCTCTTCACGATAAGCTGCAGATTCTCCGTTCCATCACTCACTCTCATGCTGTAAATTCTCTGCTCATTTTTCATTTCATTTTGATTGGTTATACAAAAAGGTGTTTCTCACTTTTATGTGATTGTGTTTTCGATCAATTTTTTTCCTCATCTCCTAATTGTGTTTATTTGATCCAATCATGCTTATATTTATGTTATCAAATTTGTCACACACCGCCTTATAATTCCCGTGTTTCTCATCACAAGATTATAAGATCAATTTTTAGCTAAATTTTTCTAATTTTTTGATATATGAGGAAATGAACAAGTAGCTTTAAATTCTTGATTGATATGAATAGTCACTATTTTAGGTAAACAATTTCTTGATATAGTAATTGACTTTGGGTTTTCCATCTTGGCAGATGAATGATACATCAATCGTTCTTGATGCATCAAACTACATCAAAGAGTTGAAACACAAAGTGGAAATATTGAATGAAGAAATATCAACCTCAGAGAGTTCAACCCCTGTAACATTTTTTCCTCCTACACATATTAAATACATATTTTAATTAATGTAATAATTAATATTTATATATATTTGCAGAGAGTTTCTGTTGAAACCCTAGAAAAGGGTTTCCTAGTAAAAGTGCATTCGGGAAGAAGCTGCCCGGGGCTGCTCGTATTGATACTCGCGACGTTCGAAGAGCTCGGGCTTAATGTGCTTGAAGCTAGGGTTTCCTGTGCAGACAGCTTCCATTTACAAGCTCTTGGCGGAGAAGTAAGAAAATTTTATTTTTGGGTTTTAATATATTGAAATGATATGTATATATTGATGACTTAATTTTGGTGTAGAATGAGGAAGATGAGGAGAGCATGGATGCACAGATGGTGAAACGAACAATAACAAACACCATCAAGAATTGGAGTGAAAGCATTGGGTAATGAAGAAATATGTTTAAGTTGATTATGATGGTCCATATATATCTATAAATATCTATAATTTCCAATTTGGTGGCCAAAAAAAAAAAAATTCACCAGATTTATCTATTGTGGGTGGATTGGGAAGTTAACTTTGTGAATGTGGGATGTGAAAATGCAAGTGATCAAAGATCACTTGTAATTTTGATGCAAATTATTAATTAATTAATGGATATTCCCTAGCAATTTCGAGAGAGAATTCATCTAGTTATTTATTTTTTTTCCAACATATAACATGCTGAATTAAAATCCTCATAATTTTTCCTAGTAAGATACGGTTTCACTAGTTTAAAATAATATTTAAAGCATTTAAATATAGTAATACATATCGTCTTGGTGAGGGAAGTGCTTCCACCTCTGTCAAAATTTGTCGGATTCTTGACATTATTGTCACGATCAATTAACATAATTCTCTGTTTCATTAACAAAATCGTGAAAGAATAATTGCTAATTAACCTAAAAACTCCAAGAAAGTGGGAATTTCCAAGCATCTTTTATGTGCATAGTTGTGGTACTATACCTTCAACAAGAAGTTACGGTTTTCCAGCTTTTTGTCTATTTTAATTGAGAGGAATAATATTGAATTTAATTATATAATATTACAGAAGCATTCGTGTTTTGTTCGATAAGGTTAATGAAAGCCAGCTCCACATTTATTTTTATTCGAAAAACAGAAGATGCATGAATATATGAGGTAGATATGCGTTTCTATTTTTGTATCAATAAGTACATTTATAATGTTGAGGAAAAAATAAAAAGAATACATTTATTTGAATGAAAAAATGTCGGACATTTATATTATTATTGATCATTTTAGGATCCAGGCCCAAAATTCCACGAGACTAAAATTTATGGGCCCAACTAATCCCTTAAACCCGCTAGCCAGTTTTGCCGGGCTTATTTTGCCCTCTCTTATCTCACACTTATTACAAGCGCACGGTGAACAAGTTCTTATAAAACTTAATCCTTTATACTCCCTCCGTTCCCCAAAATTCGTCACCATCTGATACGACATGAATTTTAAGAAATGTAATAGAAAGTAAGTTGAAAAAGTTAAAGGTGTGTGGATCCTACTTTTATATATTAGTTTTAAAATAAAATGTGAGTGATAATAAATTAGTAGAATGCGGGGTCCATTACCAAAACTGGTAAAGGTGAATAGCGACAAATTTTTAGGGACGGAGGAAAAAGGAAATTGGTGACAAATTTTCAGACGGAGGGAGTACTTCGAACAGAAGTCTAATTTTAACCTAGCCCATGAAAAAAATAATATACGTACATATCTACCTTTTAACATCACTAATAAAAAAGTATACAAGTAAAATGAAACATGGATGGATATTTTAAATGACAATAAGAGACATTTAATATTAGAAAAGGGAATAATATGAAAGCCTTGTAAGTGTATCACTTCAACTAAGAGTGGAAAAAATAATGCAAAAGAAAAGGAAGTAAAAATCTAAGACCCAACGGCCAATCATCACCTCAATGTGGATCAACCCAAAACACCACTCTTCTGTTTTTCATTATACAAGAAGAATTCCCTTGTGATGATTGTAACTAGATGAGGATTCTTGAGCGCAAAGGCATCAAAACTGGGAGTGAAAAGTATACCTTCCATGTTTACTACAATGAAGCTTAGGACTTTGTTTCTGAGGTTTTGGTTGGAGCAAGTGTCGGATATTTCCAAGGTATCAAGAGCGGTGGATGGATTTAGTGATCCAAGCATCTCATTTTCGCAAAACTTCTGCAGGTAAGGGATCTCGTATTTGTCTGCAGCTATCGCTAACGAGCAAACGTGTTTCTCTATCTTCTCTTTTGGAAGGCTTCAACTGTACAAGAACTCGAGTAGGGCTTCTAGTTCCTCGTGTTTCAGCTCCAGTAGAGTTATCGTTTGATTTGCCGGAGCTTTGCATTCGTCTGAATCCAGCATGTTTCGAAATATTGCTGATCTTGTTGCCTGTAGATGTATATGGTATATAAGAGGGTAGTGATCAATGCATAACTAGAGACTTTGAAAACACGAAGGTCATTTTTAGGGCGTTTTGGTTCATTCCAAAGGTATCTAGTTCATTTTAAATAATTCATAGTAAGTGTTCTGAAGTAAAATGCCCTTATAATGAGCTACGTGTTTCAAATGCGACTAAATTTTAACCTTCTATTTTTTAATTTAGTATTTGAAATTTGGTCTCTAGTTATGCAAGAGGTAGTGGCTCTATAACACTACTCAAACATAAACAGAATCAGATGTAATGAACAAGTGATGAAGCGATGCATTGTTTAACTAAAAACGGTAATAGTCTTTCACATGCTAAATCTGAACAAGCATACCAGTTCTTACGGTCCAGTTCCAATTCCACCTGTTCAGTTTGAAACATTAATTTATTTGTCCGGCCAAACAAATTGGATTTCTTACGTACCAACAAGCTGAACCGAAACTGGCATACTAATTTTTTGGGAGAATTTGGCAAAAACTCAAAAAATTGACAAATTCATTGAAAATAAGAGAAAATTCAGCTAGAGTCGCGAAAAAACAATGAGTCAAAGATCATCTCCAATGATACTATAAAATCCAAAATGGAGAGTTAAGGCTCAAATTTTATGAGTAGAAAAAATAATTAGAAAGAGAATATTCTTTTGATGCGATGTATTTGGTGTAAATAGATGGCCAGATGTTCTTTATCAGTTAGATAGAGAATATTTTTTTGATGCGATGAATTTAGTGTAAATAGTTGGCTAAATGTTCTTTATCAGTTAAAAATAGGAACCATAAATTTATTTGCCGGCTTTTGTAACATACCAATAATGCTCGATGGGCGGGTATCGGGGGCTCATTGTCACCGGGCATGAGTAGAATATCAGTATGCATTTGGTCCTTCAAAGCGTTAGCAAAGCCACTTAAAAGCTTGGTGGAGGCCTAAACACAAGTTGGGGCGCTTTGCAATAGGTGCAAGTCATTTTCTTTCTCTAGATGATCACAAACACTTTACAGAGATCACAACAACGACGAAGACTAATGACAAGAATATAAAGAAGAAATTAAATGGATTTGTTTCTTATAAGTAGTATTATGCGTTAGAAATGAAAAACAAATCGAGATCTATTAGGGAATCCGAATCTATTATCATCATCCTGTAATAGATTTGATTTCATCTTATAATAGATTTATTCTTTTCCAGTTTTCCCCCCAAAAAGATTCCTTAAATATCCAATCCTATGTTAATACTCCTCCGTCCCCGATAAAAGTTGGTTGAAAAAGTTAATGGAATATGAGATCCATTTTTTTATATTGGTTTTATAATAAAATATGAGTGAATTAAGTTTGAAAAAGTTAATGAAATGTGAGACCCATTTTTTTATATTGGTTTTATAATAAAATATGAGTGAATTAAGTTTGTGGAATGTGAGACCTACTTACTATTTATGGAAAAAATGAAGTGTGACTTTTAATTAGGGACGGACAGAAATGGAAAAATGTGACTCTTAATCGGGGACGGAGGGAGTAATTTTTTAACTTACATAAGAAACTTATAGTATATGATTTTGATACAATCAACGATTCAAAATAACACATAAACCTAATTCAATCATAATGTTTGCGATTCAAAATAACATATAAACCTAACTCAATCAGAATTAAATTACTAGTCACTAATTCAATCAAAAATCTAATGAACAGAATTCTTAGAGTCGTCGGCGGCAGAGTCGTCCCAAATCGCAGCCGTTAGTTATGAGAATGAGAATTTGAGAGAATTTGGGCTTCTTATAAACCCAAAAATATATAATGGGCTCAATTAATTGAAACAGCCCAACAACAAAACATTTATTTTGCCCATAACTCATAACATGCCAAAAAAAAACCCTCATAATTTTCCTTAGTAAGATACAGTTTCACTAGTTAACAATATTATATATAAAACAATTAACATAATTCTCCTCCCTAGTAATATACGGTTTCACTAGTTAACAATAGTATATTTAAAACAATTAACATAATTCTCTGCTTCAGTAACAAAATCGTGAAAGAATAATTGCTAATTAACCTAAAAACTCCAAGAAAGTGGGAATTTTCCAAGCATCTTTTATGCGCATAGTTGTGGTACTATACCTTCAACAAGAAGTTACGGTTTTCCAGCTTTTTGTCTATTTTAATTGAGAGGAATAATATTGAATTTAATTATATAATATTACAGAAGCATTCGTGTTTTGTTCGATAAGGTTAATGAAGGCCAGCTCCACATTTATTTTTATTCGAAAAACAGAAGATGCATGAATATGTGAGGTAGATATGCTTTTCTATATTTGTATCAATTCAGTACATTTATAATGTTGAGGAAAAAAAATAAAAGAATACATTTATACACATTTGATTCAATTATTTGGGCTGGGCAGAACTTTTGCATTGGGCTGGGGGCAGCCCAACCCAATGTGATATTGATCATTTTAGGATGTGGGCCCAAAATTCCGCAGAGCCTATAACTTATGGGCCCAATTTAGCCCTTAACGCTGTTAGCCAGTTGGGCCGGGCTTATTTTGCCTACTCCTATCTCACAATTAAAAAGTACGTCAATCCTTTATAAGTACTTCATTATCCATGAACAAAAGTCTACTTTTTACATCATTATTAAAAAAATAGTACAAGTAAATGATGGACATATTAAATACTCCTTCCGTCCCAACTCAATTGTCAATCTTTTCCATTTCGGTTCGTCCCAACTTAACTATCACACTTTATTTTTATCACAAATGGTAAGTAGGTCTCACATTCCACTAACTTACTTCACTCACATTTTATTATAAAACTAATAGTATAAAAAAGTGGGTCTCACATTCCAGTAACTTTTTCAACCAATTTTGTTTTACATTTCTTATAACACGTGCCCACTCCAAGAGTGACAATTAAATTGGGACGGATGGAGTAACAAATACTCCCTTCGTTCCGCGGTAGTAAAGGCGTTTCTTTTCGGCACGGGATTTAAAAAAAATTGTGTTAAGTGGGTTAAATAAAGGAAGAATAAAGTAAAAAGTGAAAAAGGTAGAGAGATAAGAAAAAATAAATTAAGAGAGAGTAAAGTAAGAGATAAGAAATGTGTTGACTTTTACTATAAACTCTAAACCCTTACCGAAATGACAAAATGACTCAACTACCGTGGAACGGAGGGAGTATGAGATATTTAATATCAGAAGAAGGAATAATATGAAAGCCTTGTAAGTGTATCTCAAAATAAATTCATCAAGTTGATGACAAAATTCTTTACACAAGTATCCTTGGAGAAGAAGAATTATGTTGGCTCTTGCGAACGCCTTGGTGCGCTGTTTCCCTTCAACTGAGAGCAGAAATAATGCAAAAGAAAAGGAAGGAAAAATCTATAGACCGACCGGCCCATCATCTCCACCCAATACGAACTACGAGATTACCTCAATGTGGATCAAACCAAAACATCACTCTTTCGTTTTTTACTAGCTGTGAAGGATTCTCTTGTGATCTGTGTAACTAAATGAGGATTCTTGAGCGCGAAGGCATCAAAGATGGGTGCGAAAAGTATATCATCCAGGTTTCTTACAATGAAGCTTAAGACTTTTTCTTTAAGGTTTTGGTTGGAGCAAGTGTGGGATATTTCCAAGGTATCAAGAGCATTGGATGAATTCAATGATCCAAGCATCTCCTCTTCACAAAACTTCTGCAGGAAAGGGATCTCGTATTTGTCGGCAGCCATCGCTAACGAGACAACGTGTTTCTTCATCTTCTCTTTTGGAAGGCTTCCACTGTACAAGAACTCGAGTAGGGCTTCTAGTTCCTCGTGATTCAGCTCCGGTAGCGTTATCGTTTGATTCGCCGGAGCTTTGCATTTGTCTGAATCCAACATGTTTCGAAATATTGCCGATCTCGTTGCCTGTAGATGTAATCAATGCGTAACGACATCAAAATAATCTAAGAGATCAATGCGTAGTGACATCAAAATAACATGGAAGTGATCAATGCGTAACGACATCAAAATAATCTAAGAGAAAAGTAATCTAAAGTCCCCCCAAAAAAATAGGAATCAAGACATCTCCAATGGTACTCTAAAACCCAAAATGGAGTAGGCAAATAGCTCTAATTGTATTCCAAAACCGATCCCATTTTGAGTTTTTCAGCAAAATAGAAAAAATAATTAGATAGAGAATATTCTTTTGATGCAATGAATTTAGTGTAAATGGTTGGCTAGATGTTTTTTATTTGTCGGGTTTTATTACATACCAATAATGCTCGATGGACGGGTATCGGGGGCTCGTTGTCACCGGGCGTGAGTAGAATATCAGTATGGATTTTATCCTTGAAAGCGTTAGCAAAGCCACTAAAATAAGCTATCTTCTCATTTAGCAACTCCTCCCGATTCAACTTCAACTCCCGATTCATGTCCTCCATCAATTTCAAGGCCTTTACGAATCCCTATTAGTATTACACGCATCAATTATATACTACTACTATAATTGTTTAAATCACTATAAATTATTACTTTCAAAATCAAAATTGGTACCTTAACAAAATCTGATGAAGACGGTTGATTATTGCTGGTGGATTCATCATTTTTAATTTCGTTGGCTAACAAGATTAAAACTTTCCCCGCTTTGGAGCAGGCTGCGCAGATTCGGTCTTCGGTAGGCCACGAAGCAAGAGGGGGCGCTTCGCAATAGGTGCAAGCCGCCATTTTCTTTCTCTAGATTATTGAGAATAATATAAAGACGAAATTAAATGGATTTCTTTCTTATAAGTAGTATTAGGAAAACCAAATCCAGATCTATTAGGGAATCCGAATCTAATATCATCCAATAATTGATTTGATTTCATCTTATAATAGATTTATTCTTTTTCCCCAAAAAAAGATCATGAGCTAACTTAGATTAATATGAATGAATTAATTATAATTGGACTAAGAGAAATTTAATAATATAATAATGGCAATATTAGAATATTTTATTTTATATGTAATGTCTTTATAATTTTAAAAGGATAATTGTTTTCGACATGTCAATATATCTTAAAATCGTCAAAAGATAGATCTAACCAAGTTCTCGCGACCAAAAGTGTCTGATGCATAGCATTATCTTCGAATGCTTTACCCCTAACCTAGACATCATAGCCCATGTCACAAACTATATTTTTTGGAGTAATTTTAACACTTGGAACTAAGTTTTTTTTTATTTTTTACAAAAGGTGTAATACGTACTATTGAAATTTTAAATACTTTAGGTTGACAATTCAACATAAATCCATGTTTTTAAAAAAAATGTTGATGCATACCTATTATCAATGACAACAAGATTCCTTAAATATCCAATCCTGTGTTGATAATATTTTAACTTATTTAAGAAACTTGTGTATATAATTTTGATACAATCAACGATTTAAACAATACATGAACCTAATCTATCTATCTATACATATATAAAATGAAAATTTAGGGAGTATTTATGGAATTATTAATGGAAGTTTTGGGGATATTTATGAAAATAATTCTTGATGCTAGAATGACATTTTATGGCTTTACGAAATCATCATTTTCAAATCACATACAGCAGAGCCTCATAGTTCATTATATTTACAGTTATAATAATATATTTATATACATTATGGCGTTTCCAAATCAATAATTAATTGATTGGCTTTAATGGCATTATTATATAAGTTAGCTACGTTAGATTAGTCGGCCATTTAAAAAAAAAAACGCTTGGAATCTTATTAATATTGGAGAATAAAGACTCTGAATCAAGACTAAAAAAAATTATAATTTATATAACTGATTTAAACTTAGAATTAGAACCTAGACTTTCAGCTACAAATTTAAAATCACATTCCGCAGTTTCATATGCACTATAAATGCAATCCACCATGTAAAAACATTAAATTTTCCCACGAGTAGCAAGGTTGATATCATGTAACCATTCCACACCTTACTCGATGATCTACAACTAACGAAAACTAATTCGATTATCAAAGTCCGGTGTATCCATGTCTATTAAGTTGCTGCTCCTAGAGACAAAACCAACATCGTGAGTTTAGAATGTGTGCTTCACTATCGAATGGTATGTTGTTTTGTGCTTTTTAGTTATGTTTTTGCAAGTTATATGAAATCATTTGCTATGGACTTTTTTTTTGTATTCAGGGCATAAGGATTCAAGCAACTATTCCACGAATTCTACACGCAAGATTTGGTGCACTAATTAGAGAAGAGGTACTTTCCGTATATGCAATTTTCTCGTGAGGCAAAATCGGCCTCACAATCCCGTTACAGATCATGCATACCACATTAAGATGATTTCAAGCACACAAATGTTTGAAGTTAATGAGCCTAAATTTCCAAAAATGATTTTTAATTTTAAGTCATTTGAGGAGATTATGCATATTAGTTTTGGAGAAAATAACAAAAATGCCATTATGAATATTGCAATAAAATAACATTAAAAAATGTAACACCAGAAGGAATCAAACGGTTTTAATTTTGCAATCTTCATTCTACAATCAATGCTATTACAAATATTATTATAAATATTGAAACAATAGAGGAGTAAACTGTTTTCATTCTACATTCTTCATTATACTATCAATGCTAATTAACATAGAAATAAGAAAGGTCATATGTTGAAGCGAAGAGACTCATCTTTTCATATTACCTAATTAATACAGAAATACGTAGAGTCAGCAGAAACAAAGCATATCTCTATAAATACTCATTTGAAAATCATATTCTTTCAATCAAAACTTCAACACAAAAATGATTAATGTTGTAGCCGATCGGTTTTTGAGCAATGCAATTCCATATTTGGAGTTACACTGTTTACTAACGTAATTTTTTCATGACATCGCATTCCAATGTCAATATTTTTGTTCCCTCATGAAACCTTATAGAAGAAGAGGAGGAAAAAGAAAAAGGTAAGGGAAAAAAAATCGATAAAGAACAACGACAAACTGATACAATGTTAATCGTATCAGCAACTCGGTCGATGGCGAGAGAGCTCAGCGGCGAGTACAACCTGCGTGCGGAGTTCCACTCCGTCAAGCAGAGGATTCGCTTTTTTGTGTAAAATAAAGAAGACAACAATTTTGGAGTAAACTTATCATTCATAATAGGTAGTTGACAAGTTCTCCTTTTTATATCTAAGACCCTGGGGCGGTTCGACCTCCTATCTCTCGGGAAAGAACCACAAAGAAAACCCAAGATAGAGCTTATAACATCGCTCGACTCCCTACACTATTACATTAATTAACTGACTAAATAACTAACTACAGAACTAACGGCTGACATAATCTTTGAACCGTGCTGGAGGGCCTCTCGTGCGCTGCGGTTTGGTTGTGCTCTGCACATCTTGGCTGATGAGGCTCTGCTCTCTGTCCTTGTGATTATCCTCCCGGTCTGGAGATGATGGACCAGCTACATGATGCGTATCACAAACACTCCTCCAGATGATTTGAATGGTGAGTGAAAGATGAGAAGATGGATATTGTAGGCGGCATATGTATCTTTTATTTCATTGGAAGATTGTATAAAGAGAAGAGGGACATTTCATTGGAAGAGTGTAAAGAGAAGATGGAGATTGCTATTGGATTGAATAACTGAATTCATTGGATTGATTTGTTTGATACATTGTACATGAGTATATATAGGACTCTAGACATAAATGTTTCTAGGAACTATACTACACAATAAATGTTATTCTATTTTCCAACACTTCTAAAATATGTTAGAAGGTTACTTTATTTTCTATGTATACGGCGGATGTTATAGGTAGAAGAGTAGAAAGTGAGTGGTAAGTTTAGTAGACCTCCTCACAAACACTATGCGTAGTACATCGACCAGGTAGTAGAGGTCTGGCCCTCCTATTAGTGTTCCTGTCTCTCGTCTCGGAGTAGTCGGTTCTACACGTCTCGTGTTGGTTTGGCGTCGCGTGCTCTCCGGGAGGTCGTGCCAAGTTTCTAATACAGTCGGCAATCAAGACATCAATCAATAAATCAGTCAATTAATTACATTATCACATCCC
>NC_062965.1:26185681-26226188 GCF_023119035.1 Salvia hispanica
GGGCCCCAAACATCAGAGTGTATTAAGGAAAAAGCATAATCAACTCTAGTATTGCTAGATTTAAAAGATTGTCTGTGGCTTTTTGCCAAAATGCATGTCTGACATTCAAAAGCAAAGTTTTTAGGAGAATTCGGAAATAAAATATTTAAATAACTCAAGGAAGGATGTCCTAACCGCCTATGCCATAACCACATTTCTCGTTCCGTAGGTCTGTGAGCCAACATCCCTCTGCCAGTTTGAGCTACCTCGTCCACATAATATAACCCATGGTATTCAGTGCCACGCCCAATCGTCATCCCCGTCCGAATATCCTGTAGAAAACAACAATCCGGTTGCATTAGGAGTCTGCAGTTGAGTTCCCTTGTTACATGGGAGACAGACATCAATTTTTGTGATAATGTGGGAACATAAAGGCAATTAGCAATTTTCAATGATGGAGATATTTGAATAGTCCCTGCCCCTTCAACTGGAACAAGGTCCCCTCCCGCTGTCTCAATATAAATTCGTTTTGACTTTGTTAATTCCCCAAAATCAGCCCTATCGTATGACATAGTATTCGTTGCACCACAATCAAATATCCATCCCCTTTCATCCCTAACTTCTGATTTTCTTACTTTACAAGCCACAGAAATATCGAAATCATTATTTAGGACTGAAAAACGATTCATACATTCAATATAGGGTGTTTTTGGAAGACAAGCATGACTCAAGGGCCTGTTTTGCAATTTTTTGGTGACCTGGGGTTCTTTTTCTAATAAATCATTTTTCTTGGGGGGCAAATCGAAAGACGGAGAAAATAAAAGGGTTTGGGGCAAAGCCTCAAACCCTTTACCTTCGATTGAACGTGTATACGATGCTCTAGCCGCTTCTTCCCCTTTTTCGATTCCCCCACCAGATCCCCACCAGCCGCCGGCCGCTGAGCTCCCAATTGGACGGCTGCCATCGTTCCCAGCGCCGGTGGCCACCTGGTCGCCCGATGGGAAAAAGCCCCCGTCTGCTCCTTCTCGCCCAACGGCGATTTTCCCTTTGCCGGTGTTGTTCTTGTTTGATTTGTGACCATCTTCCCACCATTCCGGGGAGCCGACGAGTTTTGATTTGTCAACTCCCTTTCGATCGTTGGAGTTCCCTCGCGGTGGTATCGCCGATGAGCTTTGGTGAAGCGGCTGGATTCCTCGGAACTGGAGTTGTGGTGGTGGTTGTCTCGCGCCGAGCACGCTGCCTATTCCCGAATCTAGGGTTTGGGCGGTTGGTTTCCAAATCCCCTCCCTAGATTCTTCTTGCTTGCTTTACTCTTCCGAATGCATTGCGCATCAACTTCGAACCGATTGGGAAGTTTGTCCCATCTACTTTGATTCCAATTGATACTGTTTCAATTGTTTTGCTGGCCATTGAGGATGGGGTACTCACTTGATCTTAGTGTTTTTGATTTTGTAACAAGGGGCTGCGTATGGTTTTTCTGAGATTGGATAGGGATGGTTTGTTGCCGGATCTTGGCTGATTGGTTTGGGAAGGGTATGGAACAGTGATGAGGAAAATTCTGAGTTCCAAAGAACTAATTTAGGATCGATTTTTTTCTGCTCTGATACCATATTGGATTGAATAACTGAATTCATTGGATTGATTTGTTTGATACATTGTACATGAGTATATATAGGACTCTAGACATAAATGTTTCCAGGAACTATACTACACAATAAATGTTATTTTATTTTCCAACACTTCTAGGAACTCATGTATCCTCTTTCCAATGCTCTTGGGACTCATGTTCTCTCTTTTCAACAATTGCGCGCAGGCGGCTTATTTTTCTTTTATTTCATTAAAAGAGTGTCATAATTTAAGGATTTAATTAGGATAAAACAATTTTGAAATAGCTAATTAATTTAGAAATAAGTTTATACTATAGTATAAAATTGTAATGCCATGATATTTTCATATTTTGAATATACGTATATTTTGTTGTAGATGATGATAGATATAAATCCGTTACAATCTATTCCTATGATTATGGAACCATTCCTATAATTATGGAATCCAAACTGTTGTTAGGTTTCAAATTTAGCAACGAAATAATTCTTTAAAATTTGATTACAGATTACAACATTGTATTCGTGGATTCAGTTATAATTTGAAAATTAATTATAGAATAATTACTTGAATGACTTGATTTTTAGGTATAACTAGTATTAACCATGTGCGATTAACGAATTAATTTCTTTCTATATATGTATATTTAATATTGCTAATTAATAAAAAATTAATTAAATGAATGAGGAACAATTTAAGAATAAGATTTAAAATTATAAATATGTGTAATAACAATTCATTGTATACCTAAAGATATAAAATTAAATAAACTTAAAATGAAATTAAAACAAACTCAATTAATAGGTGTGCAATGAAGAGTGTACATCAAGTCTAGGCACTTGTGAAAAATACCTTTCACAAACCTTTGCATTTCTATACTACAAAAACACATATAATTTTTTCTAACAAATAGTTAATCCATGTCTTATAATATTCAAGATATCAAAATTATTTAAAAAAAAAAACATTTTGACACAGCTATAATTGATTAATAATAATCACAATAACTATTAACTTATTTGTTTTCAATTTAAATTAGGATCGCTTTAATGCACTCAAGTCATATAGCATTAAATAGAAAATTATTGGATTTCACTACAAAAGCTAAAATGACATCTAATGAAAATGAGATTATGGACTTCTTTAACACTTCTACCATAAAAATAAATATCACCACATATCAATTCATATTGCACTAAAATTGAACATAAAATGGTAGAAATTTATTGCATTATAATAACGTTAAACATATATAATTAGACATTATTTATGGAATGAATTAGTTATTCATGCTAATTCCAGACGATGAAAAAATGATACATATTGAAATAATGAAAAATGAATTCATGGAATCTAGAAGTTCAGCAAACATTACATGGAAACTCAAAAAACCAAATATTGTTGTACATCATAACTAACAATCATAATATAGCTCAAGAATTTACACTAATTCTAGAATTATTTGCAAACAATAAAGGGGAATCATGGGATGCCTGAGACTGAGAGTCTAGTCTTCACTCTTCTTGAATCTTCCGTTCCTTACTCTTTATCTCAACTCTTGTCAAATCTTCCATCTTTGACGCAGCTATACTCGATTGAGCACCCACTACAACACATGACATTTTAATTGGAGAAATTTGTTGGGTGAATAAGTATTTATAGAGAGATCTGTATAAATGTGCTAACATTATTACATTAATTTACCGTTCCTTTGAATGTTGGTGCATTAATCATTTTTTATTGCATTTTAAGTGTAACTTATTGGAATATGAATAGTCTAGCCTATTTTTTTATGCATGTTTATAGTTGTTCTCGATAAAGTATTTTTTTTATGACATAATTATATCCAAATATTTATTATTCCGATGTCACACTTTCATTTTTAGTTTGTCCCACAAAAGATGTCACATTTCCATTTTTGGAAAAAGTTCTCTCTCACATTAATATAAAAATTATATTTTCTCTCACCATTTAACATACAAAACAAAACCTCATAAAATCACGTACCAATCCACAAATGTGACATTTTTTTTTGGGACGGAGGGAGTAATTAAAAGGAGTATATTTTATTAAGCACGTTTAATCACCTATAAATAAGATTCTTCATTATAAAATTTGTTGTACCACCAAAATAGCTAAATCCGAAATCCTCCTTTCTACCTCAGTCAATAATTATGAAGTAACGTTAATATGATAAATAATCAATAATAATTGTACGAAGTAACGCATATATGAGAACTACTAAAGAATGAAACCATGATTGGGAATATTAATTTTTTACATCGTGGACTATTAAGAAGTAACACATATATGAGTAGTACATATGAATATGTAAATTTATATTAATTACAACAACACTCAAAATTTATAAATATTTAAAATTATGGTCAAAACTTGGCTTTTATATTAGTATAGATAGATAGATATAGATATAGATGTCATTAATATCAAAACCTACATGTATAATTTCTGATGTAACTGTGACTACTTAGTTTGTATATCTCGGTTAGAAAAGCAATATACTGTGATTATTTTATACTGAATTTTGATTGAGGTTTCAATATCCCCATTATCTTAAAATCTCTACATTGGTGTTGAAGTATTTTATACAATTATTATAAAATCCATAATGATATTTACGGACATTTAATATTGCCATTGATTGGATATGAGGAATAACGACCTTTTATTGTATGAGTATGAGGATTAACCGAAAAGTTGTAGATTAAATTATGAGATTATTGCTTCAATGGCCTTCCATTTCATTTTCCAAAATTTATTATAAATTTATTCCTTACTCATTTCATAGAGATACAATGGCGGAAATTATTGTCATTCATTTTTCAAAATTTGATAATGTTTACGTAACGCTTACGTTTTAATTTTTGAGAAATCAAAAGGTTTTAAAAATTTTAATAATAGGTGAAGAAAGTGAAAAAGTTTTGAGGAGTTATCTTCTATTTTTTGGACTATAAATATTCGACATTTGGTAATTTATCAGCTCACATATTTTTTTCGTCACGTTTTTCACCCCCTCCATATTTTCCAATGCTCTTCATATTGTTTAACATGAAGTTATGATATTCTTTTTATTTTATTTTTTTCTATTGTTAAAGTTTGTTTTAAAGTGATCAATAAAGTAAAACTGAACTGGGACGGAGGGAGAATTATATTGATATTTGACTCATTTGTTGGTCATGATGAGTATATTTTAATGGTAAGAGTTTATTATTTAGGTTTCAAGGTTTGGATTTTTCAGTGCACAGGGTCATATTTTGTAATGAAATAGAGCTCGACTAGGATACAATATATAACTAATTATTTAAATGGATACAGAGTACAAAAAATATTACACACAATTTTGTGACAACATTATTCTGCGTCGGCGCGCTTATAATTCAAAATACAATTGTAAAACCGTTTTGAGGTTTGAAATGCCATCGTCTAATTTTAAAACTTGCAATACTACCCGAATCAAAACTTTATCTTGTGCATTAAAACCTAAGATTATTTCAAATACATTATTTAAATAATGAAGTTACAATTTTGTATTCGTGAAGAAAACAAAATTACTTGATTCTTTTAGTATAATATCATTGATAAAAGCTATAGTATTTTAAATGGGTACATAAGTACAACTCCAAAATAAAATAAATAAACTCAATATATACATGTAAAATAATCATGCATCAAATAATTAATTAATTGAAATGTACATTTTAAAATAAATCTTACCAAATTAGTACTGTAGTTATTCAACATAAATTAGTGGATTAATATAATTAAAAATGTTGATAATTGAATAAGAACATGATATCATCTCTATATTTTGAATTGTTTCATAATAAAACAAACACGGAATTAGTTAGAACTAATATATTTAAATTTTAAATTGTATAAAATCAAAATGTTTTTTATAATGTAGTACTATAAGTTGATTTAACTATATAACAATTTATTTGTTTTTTTTATCTTTAAACCAAAAATATAACTAAATGATAAAAAGAACTACACACAATATTAGGATTTTAGATTTTTTTTAATGTTAATAATTAGTTTTATTTCAAAAATAAGAAAAAGAGGAAGGAAAGGGGAAGAGAAAGAAATCCATGAAAAAGAACGATTGACGCAACAACGCATAAATTTAAAGTTAAACAATTAATACTTTGTTTATTTTATAAAATTGGATCGAGTGGGCTTTGAACGGATCATCTATTCGAATAATTTAGCTTAAATGCGTTTAAATGAATCGATTCTAATTCATAATGACTTATAATTAGTGGATACATTAGATTTAATTTAGCTTAAATGCGTTTAAATGAATCGATTCTAATTCATAATGACTTATAATTAGTGGATACATTAGATTTATTTATCATATACTTTTTAGCAAAATCATTTTTTTAATAAGTACGAAGAAAATGAAATGGACAGTGCATAGCACGGATGTGATACTAGTTCAATCGTAATATTAACGATTCAAAATAACACATAAACTTAACTCCATCGGAATAACATTACTAGTCACTAATTCAATAAAAAATCTAATGAACAGAATTCTAATGTCGGCGGCACGAATCGCAAATCGCAGCCATTTGTGAGAATGGGAATTAGTTGAAAGAATTTGGGCTTCTTATAAACCCAAAAATATATAATGGACATGGGCTCAATTAATTGAAATAGCCCAACAACAAAACATTTATTGGCCCAAAACGTATAACATGCAAAAAATAAACCCTCGTAATATTCCCTAGTAAGATACGGTTTTCACTAGTTAACAATAGTATATTTAAAACAATTAACATAATTCTCCCTAGTAAGATATGGTTTCACTAGTTAACAAAAGTATATTTAAAACAATTAACATAATTCTTTGCTTCAGTAATAAAATCGTGAAAGAATAATTGCTAATTATCCTAATAACTCCAAGAAAGTGGGAATTTCCAAGCATCTTTTATGTGCATAGTTGTGGTACTAGAGATGCCCAAGGTTTTCGGTTCCGGCGATTAACCGTGGAACCGTAACCGTGACTTTTTTCTTGAACCGGAACCACCATATTTTGAACCGTGGGCCGGTTCCGGTTTCAAATTTTACGAACCGAGACCGTGCCGGAACCGTCGGTTCCGGACGGTTCCAAACCGGAACCGTGAAAAACCATCGGAAAACCGTGAAACCGAGCCGGAACTATGAAAAACCGCCGGAAACCGGCGGTTCCAAACCGAAACCGGAACCGTGAAATAGCCTCACGGTTAGGTTCCGGTTCCATATTTCCCGAAACCGGAACCGGCGGTTCCGAACCGGAACCGCCGGTTTACGAACCGTGGGCATGTCTATGTGGTACTATAACTTCAACAAGAAGGTACGGTTATCCAACTTTTGTCTATTTAAATTGAGAGGAATAATATAGAATTTAATTATATGCATTCGTGTTTTGTTCGATAAGGATAATGAAGGCCAACTCGACATTTATTTTTGCTAGTATCACATCTGTGCTATGCACAGGTTAATATATTTTTAACATATTAATTTTTAATTTTAAATTAATTAAATAAAATTAGAATCAATAATAACAATGAACAATATGAGTAACAATTTTAGTTATATGAAAATAAAAAAATCTATACAAATCAACATTGAAGCATGATAAATTTGAAACAAATCACATAATATAATGTTTAAACATTAAATGATCGATGGAGTAGGAAGATAAAAATCTATCATAATAAAAAATTAAACACTTGGTCGATAATTGCAGCCAATACATAAAAGATCTATGGATAAAAAAATAAAGTGAAAATGATATCACTCGTCCAGCTACTTCAAAATAAGTCAGTCAACCTGCATTTATGATTCATCTATTTAACAATAGATCAAGAGAAACGAAGGTGCATAAACCAACCTTGTCAAACAAATATCTAAACTTCCGCTCATACAAATCGAGAAAGAGTAAATTGTTAGTTAATAAAAAAAGAATCGAAGAAAATGAGGTAGACCTTGGATGGATCGACTTTGAGGAAGGTCTTGACGACGTCAAGAACTTGGTCGATAACTGCCTGCTTGTCGAGGTGATCATTCAACAAAACTCCTAAGTAAAATAACTCGTTTGTCATCTTTAAAGTCGTCTGCTTCACCTAAAACTACAATAAAATAAGGAACAAAATCAATTTGCAATGCACAAAATCAATAATCTATCTGTATTAAAACAATCATATGTAGGGCAAAGCATGAGATGTGATACACTAAATGAACATTTAACCACCATTGAAGCCAAGAGTCGCCGAAATGTGCTTTTCAGATAACCAAGGCAACTTCATCTTATCCACTCCAGCAAAGCCATGAAGCACAGTAGCACAAATTGAAACTTGCATTAATAAACCGGGCAACACAAGAAACTTGACAAAGCCCCAATACATCTTTATTTCTTCCTTACCTTATAGTGGCAACTGTTATAAATAAAGGGATAAAATTCTCAAGCCGTTACAGGCGGAACTCTAACTATTACAATCGAAGGAAGATAATAACAATAAATGGAATGAAAATTACAACGGAAATAATAAAACAAACCGAACTATAAGTCGAGTCGAGGGAAGCCCTCTTTCCGCAAGATAAATTACGCCCCGGCTAGTGCTCACGGAATGATGTATTATCCCCAAAGATAAAACGACTTCCTCCTAGCGTGTAGAAGCACCTCAAACCCGCTGGGCACAGGCGAACTTGATGGAGTTCCGAGAATCGAGCTATGCAATGTTACTATGATGTAGAGAACTAGAGAGAAGAGAAAATATTTTTTGTTGTTGTGTTTCTCATCTCTCAAACCCACCTATTTATAGGATAGGAGAGAACATATGAGAGGTCTTGCCATGAAGGCACCTCATAAACATTTGGAGGTTACAAGAAGTGAAAGGCCAAGACCTTTCTCTTTTCCCCCATATTTCACACGTTTTCAACAATCCCCCACATTGGTTAGAGCACTGACAGCTCAAACCAACACAAGACGTGTTTGCATGCATGCAGACTCTTCGCTCAATCCTCGAGAAACAATATTGCATTTGGAATAGTAGCTTGGGGCTTTGAACTTTCCATAGTCAACACTATCGGGCATACCGGCGGCCTGGTGGACATGATGCCTTGAACCATTCCTCCTTGGTGTATACCGAGACAATAATATTGACACAATACTATTTACAAACTCATCAGTTCTCACGTTTGTGTCCTTTACTGGCCATGGAACACCACTTTGGATTCATAAGTGATTCACATGTTGAAGCGGCCCACACTTCTTCACTTACATAGGTGATTCTTTTCCAGGTATCCTGCAATACCCACCTCCTCGAGGCTTCTAAGAATCATTAAAAGTCAAAACTTAGCCTCTTACCACATGCAGGTTACAACACTCAATGCTTTCAAAAGAATGGGCGAAGATAAAATATCTTCCGAGTGTTACAACTAGAGTCATATAGCTTTGTTTTCCCATTGAACCAAGCCCATGGGATCTCCAATCGTATGGTTGGGTTACCACTATAATCATCTTTTAAAATGTGGTTTTCAGTCTCATTCCTTTTAGCAATTTATGCATTTGATCACGGTTTAAACTTTTCGTTAACGGATCCGCTAAGTTATCCACTGACCTTACATAGTCAACTGCGATAACGCCACTTGTGATCAACTGCCTCACGGTATTATGTCGCCGACGAATGTGTCGAGACTTACCATTGTATAAGCCACTATGTGCTCTCCCTATAGCCGCTTGGCTATCACAGTGTATCACTACTGTCGGCACTGGCTTCTTCCAACATGGAATATCTTCTAGGAAGTTTCTAAGCCACTCGGCTTCTTCCCCTGCTTTGTCTAAAGCGATAAACTCAGATTCCATGGTGGATCGAGCTATACACGTCTGTTTCGTTGACTTCCACGAAACAGCTCCACCCCCCACGGTGAACACATACCCACTCGTCGAGAACGAGTCTTTTGAATCAGAGATCCAATTTGCATCACAGTACCCTTCAGGTACTTGGGGATATGTTGTATATTGCAGCTCAAAGTTAAGAGTATACTTCATGTATCTCAAAACCCTACGCAGAGCTTTCCAATGTTCATTGCTTGGGTTGCTCGCATATCGGCTCAGCTTATTCACCGTACACGCAAGATCTGGTCGGGTGCAGTTTGTGATAAACATCAAACTCCCTATGATCCTTGCGTATTCTTCTTGAGCTACAGGCTCTCCCGTGTGCTTACTCAAATGCACATTGGGTTCCAATGGAGTCTTAGCTGGCTCACAATTAAAGGAGTGAAACTTCTTAAGCACTTTCTCAATGTAATGAGATTGTGTCAAAGCTATTCCCTCAGGATTCCTTTTAATCTTGATTCCGAGAATCACATCAGCTAGACCCATATCTTTCATGTCGAAATTTCTCTTCAACATATTTTTGGTCTCGTTGATAATGACACTATTGCTGCCCATAATCAACATATCATCCACATAAAGACACACAATAACGAACCCATTATTTGTGTTCTTAATGTAAACACACTTATCACACTCGTTGATAGTGAACCCATTTGACAACATCACATTGTCAAACTTCAAGTGTCATTGCAAAGGCGCTTGTTTTAATCCATATAGAGACCTCACTAGTTTGCATACCTTCCTTTCTTGGCCAGGTACTACAAACCCTTCAGGTTGCTCCATATAAATTTCTTCCTCCAATTCACCATTCAGAAATGCAGTTTTCACATCCATTTGGTGAATTTCAAGATTGTGCAAAGCAGCAATCGCAAGAAGCACCCGAATGGAAGTGATTCTCGTAACGGGTGAATACGTGTCGAAGAAGTCATATCCTTCTTGCTGCTTAAAGCCTTTTACAACTAGGCGAGCTTTGTACTTTTCAATAGTACCATCAGTTTTATATTTCCTTCTCATGATCCACTTGCACCCTAAGGTCTTACAACCTTCTGGCAAGTCTACTAACACCCATGTGTTATTTCTCATAATTGATTCAATTTCACTATTGATCGCTTCTTGCCAGAATGGCGCATCTGCGCCAGACAACGCTTCTGCCAACGACTTTGGTTCATCATCCAACATAAAGGTTATGAAGTCGGGACCAAAAGTCTTAGCAATTTTAACTCTTTCACCACGTCTTGGTTCTACATCCTCAGGACTTAACCTCGTCCTTTTTGGAGGATTAGAACTAGTGGATTCATCCATCATTCTTTCACTAGAACGATCCTCCTGCCTCTTGCAAGGGTAAACATTCTCAAAGAATATAGCATTCATTGACTCAATCGTTGTTCCTTCAGCCACGCCAGGCACAACTGACTTATGGACTAGGAAACGATAGGCACTACTATTAAGTGCATAGCCAATAAAGATGCAACCAACTGTTTTAGGGCCTATTGCAACTTGCTTCGGAGGTGCCACTTCTACCTTCGCTAAGCACCCCCACACTTTGAGGTATGAGTACAAAGGTTTCTTGCCTTTCCACAACTCATAGGGAGTCACATCCCTACTTTTTAGTGGAATCTTATTCAGGATATAATTTGTCGTTAACACAGCCTCCCCCCACATGTTCTGGGGTAAACCTGAACTAATCAACAGAGCATTCATCATCTCTTTAAGTGTTCGATTTTTGCGTTCAGCAACACCATTCGACTGAGGAGAATATGGAGCCGTGGTTTGGTGAATTATACCACTTGCATGACATAATTCTGCAAACGGCGCTACATATTCTCCACCTCTATCACTTCGAACACACTTAATTCGACAATTCAATTGATTTTCGGCTTCATTTTTGAAGTCTTTAAACGCTTCAATTGCCTCATCTTTACTTCTTAATAAGTAAAGGTAACAATACCTTGTGCAATCATCTATAAATGTGATGAAATAATTTTTACCACCTCTTGTTTGCACAAATTTCAAATCACATACGTCTGTATGGATCAACTCAAGAGGTTTTGTGCTCCGCTCTACCAAATGGAATGGCAGCTTAGCCATTTTGGCTTCAACACATACTTCACATCTTTCTTGTGAGTTAAACGTATCAAGTTTTAGTAAATTAAGATTTACTAATCTTTTTATAGTATTTAGATTTACATGTCTCAATCTATTATGCCATAAATCAGAGCTTTCAAGCAAATAAGAGGATGTGTCATCCTCTTTATTGCATATTCCTTTTCCACGGTGAATGACCGTAACATTCAGCTCAAAAAGCCCATTCACTAGGTGACCTTCACCTATGAATTTTCCATTCTTGGTCAATATAACATTTTCACACTCAAATTCTAGTGAAAATCCATGATTTACTAGAAGTGAGCCTGACACCAAATTATTTCGGATGTCTGGGACATGCAGCACATCCTTAAGGGTAAGAACCTTTCCAGATCCTAGTTTTAGGAACACATTACCCACACCAACTACCTCGGAAGAGGTTTGGTTTCTCATGCGTACTTTTCTACCTCCAACAGATTTGTAAGTAGAAAAAACGCTTCTCTCGGAGCACACATGACATGTGGCACCCGTATCAACAAACCATTCATTTGGATTATTACCACGGTCCACGCCGGAGACCATTGCGACCACCTCATGATCTTTGTTGTTTATAACAACACGTTCAAATAATTTGCACAATATAGTCTCCAACAATAAGTACACAATTATATTGAACCATATGTGCATTGGTATAATCAACACCATATGCATCCCAATTATTACTACCAAGTCTAAATTGGTCTTGCCTTTCAAATGACAACCGATAAACACAATTCTCAAGAAAAAAGATCTCAAGGAATTAACCACTCCATTGCGCATCGACATAGCGACTGTTCGTTTCTTCATTCCAGCTTTGGAGCTCATATTTTCTCCAACTTCGATTGGTATAACCCTGTCTTAGAAGAGTACACTAATTTGTCTTGGCCTTTCTCTTTTTGTGCGATTGTTATAAACAAAGGGATAAAATTCCCAAGCCGTTACAGGCGGAACTCTAACTATTACAATCGAAGGAAGATAATAACAATAAATGGAATGAAAATTACAACGGAAATAATAAAACAAACCGAACTATAAGTCGAGTTGAGGGAAGCCCTCTTTCCGCAAGACAAATTACGCCCGGGCTAGTGCTCACGGAATGGCGTATTGTCCCCAAAGATAAAACGACTTCCTCCTAGCGTGTAGAAGCACCTCAAACCCGTTGGGCACCGGCGAACTTGATGGAGTTCCGAGAATCGAGCTATGCAATGTTACTATGATGTAGAGAACTAGAGAGAAGAGAGAATGCTTTTTGTTGTTGTGTTTCTCATCTCTCAAACCCACCTATTTATACGATAGGAGAGAACATATGAGAGGTCTTGCCATGAAGGCACCTCATAAACATTTGGAGGTTACAAGAAGTGAAAGGACAAAGGCCTTTCTCTTTTCCCCCATATTCACACGTTTTCAACAGCAACTATACATTTCATGAACAATTAGCCATCAGTAAGCCCCTGACCCAAAAGTGCTTATTTAGATAACAAAAGCCAACTTCACCATCAACTGCAGCAAAGCCATGTTCTGAAATAGCACACATTGAAATATCCATCAATTACATTTTTTCCACTACGCGCCTCTAGAGTCAGTCAAAACTGTACCACTGTATAAATTCTCTACAAACTTGCAGTAATTTCTCTTTATTAAATCAACTACCAGTTATAAAACATCAATTATTGGTAAAAAAAATAAATAAAAATAAAGTGCAAACCGAAATTGGAATGGAAACAGTAAGTAAAAGCCATAAACGGGAGAAATAGGGGCGAATTGAGGCGTACGTACTTATAGAGGCGTGGCAGCTCCAGAAACGAAAGGAAGCGGAAAATAACTACCGGATAAAATCGAGAAGGAAAAGAGCGGCGAAGTTGAGAAAAAAGCGTATGTAAAATCGCCTCAATTTCCAAATCATAGTTCACTACGGAATGGACGTACGCGGTGGCGGTTGCGGCGCCTCGGTGTGGTGGCAGATAAGGAGAATATTGGTGCAGAAACTGAAAATTCTGGATAAATTTGTAATTTAAATTTATCACTCATGTATATAGTATGAAACATGATGGGAAACTAATCTCAAACGTGGGAAACCAACATTGCTAAAATAACGAATTATATATGCATATTAGGATTATATATTTATTAAAATTAATTTCTGAATTTTATATTAATTGCATTTACATCCCTCAGCATAAAATGATTATTCAAAACTTCCCAAAACTCCCCTTTTATATATTGTATAGATTCGAAAAACAGAATATGTTGAGGGAAAAAGAAAAGAATACATTTACGGGCCCAACTTTGCCCTTAACCCCGTTAACCAATCAGGCTGGGCTTAATTTGCCACTCTCACTACAAAAAAATGTCAGTTTATCGACGGAATTACCGACGGAGAACTCGTCGATAATTTTTTTTTTTACCGACGAAAAATACATTAATTAAAAAAGGAAAAAAATTAGCGACGGAATATTCCGTCGGTTATTCAGTCGGTAAACTGACATTTCTTTTGTAGTGTCTAATCTCACAATTATTACAAGGGTGCATGGTGAACAAGTTCTGATATAAGTCAATCCCTTATACTCTCATTTTAACTCCGTCGTATGTTTTGCGAAATGTAAATGAAAGTAAATTAAAAGAACAATATTGAAATGCGGTATATATCTATTTATTACATTATAAGTGAGATATTTAACATCAGAGAAAGGAATACTATGAATGTAAGTATATATATCTCGAAGCTAAATCATCAAATGAGACATCTAGACGAAGGAATAATATGAAAGCTATCTAAGTGTATATGCAAAAGATAAGGAAGGAAAATCCATGGACTGGGTGCATCATCTCCACCCAGTTCGAACTGCGAGATCACACCAATGTGGAACAAACTAAACACCAGTTATTCTCTTTTTAATATCCGTGAGGGATGCCCTTGTGATCTGTGTAGTTAGATGAGGATTCTTGATCGCGAAGGCATCGTGGGAGGAAGAGAAAACTATTTCATCCATGTTTCTTACAATGAAGCTCAGGGTTGTTTCTTTAAGGTTTTGGTTGGAGCTAGTGTCGGATATTTCCAAGATATCAAGAGCGTTGGATGCATTCAGTGATCCAAGCATCTCATTTGCACAAAACTTCTGCAAGAAAGGGATCTCGTATTTTTCTGCAGCGACCGCCAACGAGAAAACGTGTTTCTCCATCTTCTCTTTTGGAAGACTTCCACTGTACAAGAACTCGAGTAGTGCATCTAGTTCCTCACGAGACAGCTCCGGTAGCGTTATCGTTTTATTCACCGGAGCTTTGCATTGGTCCGAATCCAGCATGTTTCGAAATATTGTCGATAGTGTTGCCTGTGGAGTATAGGGGCAGTTTGGTAGGAAGATAAATAAACAAAATATAATTAGATCATAAGTATTCTATCCGTCCCATAAAATGGAACTTTGGGGACGACACGAGATTTAACGCAAATTGGTCAAATAGAAGAGCCATAGAAATAAAAAGTGATGTGATTGGAGTATTAATAGTGGAGAATGAGGCCTACCAGTTAGAGAAAAAAAACATGTCAAAAGTATAAGTGGATTAATTTTGTAGGACACCTCAGAATGAAAAAAGAAGCTATTGTTATGGGACGAAGGAAGGATATTTTAGGTTAATTATGTTCATATAAATTCATGATAGATGAGTCATCTAATCTACTAAATTGTCCCCATGTAATATAGCATATACTCAAATGTAATGCACTAGTAATGCATTGTATAATCGAAATTTCCGATCCGGTCCGAAGTACGTTGGATTTGTTACACCATACCAACATTCTGAATCGAAACTAGCATACCAATATTTAGGAAAATTTGGACAAAACTAGAAAACCAACAAATTCGTTGAGAACAAAGTAAAAATAAGCCAAATCCGCAAAAGAAAAACCAACAAGTAGTTTAATAAAGAACTATCTTAAAATGAAAACTGAGAACTTATCAGTTGACAACTTGTGTTGCCAACTTATATGGTACTCCCTCCGTTTCGCCATAGCTGAGGCGAAACTTTTCGGCACGGAGTTTTAGAAATGAATATTGGTTGTGTTAAATAAATATATAAAAAAGTAAGAGAGAGGAAAATGTAGAGAGAATAAAGTAAAAAGTGAATATAGTAGAGAGAATAAAGTAAGAGAGAGAAAAAAGTTACCATATAAGGAAATGACTCAACTATGAAGAAACTTCCCGAAATGGTAAAATAACTCAACTATAGTGAAACGGATGGAGTATTAAGATAGTTTTTAATTGAACCACTCCCCGAGTTAGAGCTGAAACAGAAATAGTCGTTCAAAATCGAAACCGGGGATTAGTTACATACCAATAACGCTCTATGAGAGGGTATCGAGGGCTCGTTGTCACCACCGGGCACGATTTGAATATCGGTATGGATTTGATCCCTCAAAGCGTTAGCAAAGCCACTTAAATAAGTTATCTTCTCACTTAGCAACTTCTGCTGATTCATGTCCCGATTCATCTCATCCATCAATTTCAAGGCGTTTACAAATCCCTATTACTCCCTCCGTCCCAGATAATTCGTCCCAGTTCATTTTTCACACTCGTTTTGCAAAAATAATAATAAATAGGTAAAGTTGAGAGAAAGTAAAATAAGAGAAACAATAATGTAGATAAGACTATTCTCTACATTATTCTCTCTTTTACTTTACTTTTTCTCCACTTTAACTATTTATTATTATTTTTGCAAAATGAGTGTAAAAAAGGAACTGGGATGAATTATCTAGGACGGAGGGAGTACAATTTAGTGATTTAAACACATCAATTATATACGTATGCAAATTTTCAAATCACTACTATAAATTACTATTACTTTCAAAATCAAAATGGCACCTTACAGGAATTTGATGAAGAAGGTAGATTATTGTTGGTGGATTTATCATTTTCAATTTTTTTGGTCAACAAGAGTATGCCTCTCTGCGCTTCGCAGCAGGCTAGTCAGATTAAATTTGAAGGAGGCCACGAAGATTGAGGAAGCTCTTTGCAATAGGTGCACCGCATTTTCTCTCTCTAGAATATCAGAAACACTTTACAACGACGATGAAGATTGAGGAAGACTAATCAGAAGAATATAAAGAAGAATTTAAATGGATTTCTTATTATAAGTAGTATTATGCGTTAGAATGGGAAAACAAATTGACATATATTAGGGAATCCAAATCTAATATCATATATCCTATAAAAGATTTGATTTCATCCTATAATAGATTTAATTCTTTTTAAAAAAAATGATCATGAGCTAAATTAGATTAATATGAATTAATTAATCGTAACTGGGTTATGAGATATTTAACAATATAATAATAACATTATAAATATTTTATTTAATATGTAACGCTTTAAGAATTTTCACATGATAATTATTGTCGACGAGTCACAATGTTTTAAATGAGTTTTATGCATTATCTTCGAATGCAATCCCTGATCTAGACATCATAATTTGTGGGCCTCAAATTTTTGGGCCCAACTAGCCCTTTACCCTGCTAGCTAGCTGGGCCGGGCTAATTTTGCCTACTATAATCTCACAATTATTACGAGTGTGCATGGTGAACAAGTTATGATAAAAGTCAATCCTTTATACGTCCATAAATAATGTTCTTTTTAATTCCGTGCTTGTTTGAAAATTGGTGCAAAAATAATGAAATGAGATAATAAAATGTGAAATCCATTTGTTTAAAATAGTAACGGTAAACTGAGACATATAAAGATGGACATTCTAAATGACAATATGAGTTACTACCTCCGTCCTCCAAAATTTGCTACATTTTGATCCGACACGAGTTTTAAGAAATGTAAAGGAAAGTAAGTTGAAAAAGTTGGTGGGATATGGGTCCTACTTTTAAAGTATTAGTTTTATAATAAAATGTGAGTATGAATGAGTTAGTGGAATATGGGGTCCACTACCAAAAATGGTAAAAGTGAAGTGTATCAAATTTTCAGGGACAGAGATAGTACTTAATATCATAAGAAGTAATATATGAAAGCTCTATAAATGAATATTTGTTGGTTCACAAAAGGTGTAATAATACTATTGATTTACTAAGTACTTTAAGTTGACAATTCCACGTCATTCCACTATAAAAATTTGTTTTTTAGGGACATAAAAATTGAGTCCCAATTACTTGCGTTGGAAAATTTTAAAAAAATAACAACAATTACCTAAACGAAGGATAAATTAATTTTTAATTTAATCTTTTGCTTATATATGACGCTTCCATGTGCGTCCTCTAATTTTAGTTGGGACACTAACAATAATGACACATTTTGAAGTGTTTATGGTATATTTCGAAGCACCAATTAACATCCTTAATTGCATTAAAAATGCCCTTCACAGTTTTTTTCTTAGTCTTTAGTCTTCCTTGATTTTAATAAAAATATTGATGGACACCTATAATCAAGAATAATAAGATTTCTCAAATATCCTTTCCTATATTAATAAGTTTTTTAACTAAATAAGAAACTTATATGTAATTTTAATTCAAGCAACGATTCAAAGAATATATACAATCAAAGAATACATATCCTGAATTTATATATTATTATTTAAAATAAAATTCAAGTAACATGAAAGTCTGTCTCAAAATTAATACATCAAGATGATAATAAAATGCGTGAATCTTCCTAGGCGAAAAAAGAAAAGGAAGAAAATTCCATGGACCGACAAACATGCCCATCATCTCCACCCCGTACGAACCACGATATCATCCCAATGTGGGTCAAACTAAGCCCCAAACTTTCTTTTTTTAGTATTCGTGATGGATGCCCTTGTGATCTATGTATTTAGATGAGGATTCCTAAGCGCAAATTCATCAAAGCCGGGGGAGAAAACTATTTCTTCCATGTTACTTACAATGAAGCTTAGGGCTCTTTCTTTGAGGTTTTAGTTGTTGCAAGTATCGGATATTTCTAAGATATCAAGTGCGTTGGATGAATTCAATGATCCAAGCATCTCATTTTCGCAAAACTTCTGCAGAAAAGGGATCTCGTATTTGTCTGCAGCTAAAACAAGCGAGCAAACATGTTTCTCCATCTTCTCTTTTGGAACGCTTCCACTGTACAAGAACTCGAGTAGGGCTTCTAGTTCCTCGTGATTCAGCTCCGGTAGCGTTATCGTTTGATTCGCCGGAGCTTTGCATTCGTCTGAATCCAACATGTTACGAAATATTGTCGATCTCATTGCCTGTGGATGTATATAGTATAACATATAGTCAGATGTAATGCACTAGTGATGCATAATTTAACCGGCTTAATCAAAATCGGCATACCATTCCTACCGGTCTAATTCAAATTCCACCCATTCAAAATTGGAACCGTGAAGTTACTTACCAATAAGCTTAACTAAAACGGCTAGAGTTTTCAGAATATGAGATTAAATTCGACAGCGTTTTAGTTTTTGGATAAATTCGCACACCTTTCAAAATATGATAGTGGGGCATGACAACTATTATGTTAGAGGATTTTTGCATTTTTTTTCTTATTTCTTCTTTTTCATTCTTTTTCCACAAAATACAAAAATGGACCAAACTAGAGATTTTATTTTATATTGTGGAGGGAAAAGAATAAAAAAGAAAAAGAAAAACTAAGATTAAAAAATAGCAAATATCCCTTAAAATAAAAAGTTCGTAGAAAGGCATAAGAACCTAATTCGTCTTCTAATTTAACCCCAAATTCTAAAATCTCTCAAAAATAGCATACCAATTTTATAGGAGAATTTAGACAAAAATTGACATGGAAAAATTAGCCAAAAAACCAAACCGAGTTAGAGGTGATACCAAAATAGTCGATTTTCAGTTCAAGATCGGAACCATGAATTTATATGTTGCATACGTACCAATAATCCTCTATGTGCAGGTATCGGGGGCTCGTTGTCACCGGCCATGACTTGAATATCAGGGTGGATTTGATCCTTCAAAGCGGTAGCTAAGCCACTTAAATAATTCATCTTCTCATCGCGCAACTTCATATTCACTTCTTGAAACCTAATCTTGACTTCTTGCAACTTCATCCACTTCAAGGCCTTTACAAATCCCTATTACACACATCATATAATTGTTTAAATCACTATAAATTTATACTACTACTTTCAAAATCAAAATGGTACCTTATTGGAACTTGATGGAGAAAAAGAATCGTTGTTGGTGGATTTATTTTTTTTAGGCTGCAAGTTGGTCAACAAGATAATGCTTTTCGCCCCTTCATAGCAGGATGAGCAGATTGTCTGTAGCCCATAATTATCGTAATCATCGTAAGGCCTCGGTTCGCATAAGCAGCACGACATTTCTCTCTCTGGATTATCACAATGACGAAGAAGAGAACTAATGAGAAGAATATAAACAACAAAATAAATTATGCGTTACAAAGGAAAAACAAATCGAGAACTATTAGGAATCCAATTTACAAATCGACAACTATTAGGAATCCAAATCTGTTAACTTAATGGAGTATAAATTAATGAATTATACATAGTTGGATTATGAAATTGACAAATATAATAATAATAATAATAATAATAATAATAATAATAATATTATTATTATTATTATTTAATTTTATACACATGTAATACTACTCTTTACAATTTTCACGGGATACGACACTATATCTTAAAATGAAAGAAAGTTGACAATTCACATCATCACTTTATTTTAAAAAAATATATTGGTGCATACCTATAATCAAACTTATCTGTAATTTTGATTTACAAACTAAAATAAAACATTACTACTGCATAGAAGATACAAAGACATGGGTTGGCAGAATTTGGGCTTAATTAAAACTGAAGGGTTTTCATAATCTAATCTATTTACACGTAAATATATAAAGGGGAATTTTGGAGATATTTTTAAAAAAAGTTATTTTAGGAGAAAAATTATTTAGGGTTTAGGGTTAAAAATATTAATCCCATCATTATTAATAACTATTGTGCATTAAAATTCCCATCAAGCAATGTAATTATGGTAATGAATGATTTTTTATGTGTGCATTGACTATTTATATGACATATTTCATGGACGGATGGAGTATGTTATACTAATAGATTGACTATTTTACTCTTTTGCTGATATTTTATTTACTATTTATTGAAATCTATGAGTTTTAATCTCATCCACTCATTTTAAGATCTAATGGTGTAGGAATGGTCTTAGTTGTGGATTAGATGCAATGTGCATTTTAACATGACCACACATTTGAAGTACAAGTTTTATATTGGATTTGTAAGTCTAAAAAGTTAATGGAATGCAAGTCTGCATACTAAAAATAAAATAAGTAAATAATTCTATAAATTATAAACAACCTAAAATAGCAAAATCCTTAAATAATGGACAGATGGAGTATTTGTTTTATTTGCTTGAAGTACTTGAAGTTGACAATTCCATGGTTTTAATAAAAAAAATATCCATGTCATTCCATGGTTTTAATAAAAAAATATCCATGCACACCTATATAACAAGATTTTTCAAATATCCATTCCTAATTAATAGTAATTTTTTTAACTACATAAGAAACTTATCCTGTAATTTTGATACAAGCAACATATTCAAAATAACACAAAACCTAACTCAAAAAAAAAATGTGTTCTTCCATAAACAAATATGTGTTCTAATTTTATATATTCTTATCAAAATAGAATATGTATAGAATGAGATAGTGAGATGTAAAATCTACAATACAAATAGTAAAAGTGAAATTTATATCTATGCGTATATAAAAGTGGAGTTTTGAAAATATCTACAAAACTGACATTATAATGAAAAAATTTATTAATTTGTTAATACACCATTTTAATTAAAAAGTTAGTACTATTAATTAGTGAAAATTAGTTTGTTGATACGTACTACATTACTATATTTGGCTATTATATATTTATATGATATCCAACATGATTAGTTTTGCAGTTATATCAAACGTGACTTGAAAGAGCAAATTTTTTTAAATTAATAAATTAATAAAGTTTTTAAACAGACTCATGATTGTGGAGCTCCACCCCTCTCAACGAGAGAATCCACTGTTGCACGGGTCAGAGCTCTATCCCACAGCAATAGCCCCGGTTCTTGATCACCGACGCGGCCCCAATAATGATAAATTCACTTTTACATGTACATTCATGTTGTTTTATACTAACTAGTATCACACCAGTACGTTGAACATATATTTAATTTATTTTATAAAACTAATTAAATACTCCATGTAACAATAATATGATATACATTGATAAAACTTCATACTATAAAAATTATATGGTCATAACAATAAATACAATAAAAATATTTGCAAACACACATTAATTTTACTTATATTCTAAATACTCTACAAATACACTTAGGAAATCTATATAAACACAAATCCAAATTACCGAAATTATAAGAATTGCACCATTATATATTTATTGAAATATAATTTTGTAATCAGGATAGTCTTATTTTGTTTTATAGTAATTAAATAAGGAGTATATACGTTGTACTAAATTATTTTGAAAATTTTAAATGTAAGTTATATAAGTAAAAATTATAAATCATGAAATCAACCAAAGCAACACAAAACTATTAACACTTAATTAATAAAGTGTGTTACATAAATCCAAAATTGTGCAAATAAAATTGACTAAAGCTAAAATACTATTTGACAAAAATTTCATATCATATTGCGACTTAGATCATATGGAAAAACAACTCAATTTACTACTTATAATACAAACTACACATAATTATGTAGAGAATAACTATAGACCAATCATCAACACATCAATAAAAAATTAATTTTAGAAACACAAAATGAGTCATTACAAATTAACAAATTTAGAGCCGATATTGTACACATATATAATTTGTACCATAAATTATAAATCTACTAAAACACACTACAATGATTAAATCAATACATTTATTTAGTATTAATACAAATAAATTAAATAATCAACCACCCATTTTGCCCCCAAATAAATCCTAAAGAAGAATCCATTGTCATCATACTTAATTGGCAGAAAAATTCACCAACGACGAATGAGATCCAAAAATACAAAACATCAAACCACCAACATCACTCTTCTTCGCTTTTGATTTCTACACATCATCATTGTACAAAATCAATTTCAACTGAAAACATTAAAAGGATTATCTATTACCGACTATCCTACAGCCTCCAATGCCAAATACTAGAAGTTTAGCAAAATCGACAGTATTCTCTCGTCTATAGATCCTGCATATATGTATATACAACATTTACATAGAAATAGCAAGACCGATATCTCATGGATGCTTCTTAAAAAAATAATGTACGGGTTACATCATTTTTTATATAGGAACAATGAATAAAAAAAGTCACTGGTTCGATAGCGGAAAAAAATATCGATTTGAAATATACCATGGATACTTCCCCTTTTATAACCTTCTAACATTTTTTAGTCATGGATCTATATTAAATACATAATGAAGGTGATTTAATAATTACCTCACACCATATATTAAGGTCTACAATAGGCAGTTACATGATTTTTGTAATCATGGATTTGAATTTGAATTAGGTGCATAACGGTTGTTATTTAATGGAGAACCGTTTCCAATATAATCATTAAGAAAAGAGACCATTAAGTGCACAACCTCTTGCATTTTTTTTTCGGTTACATCGTTTAAAGGTAATAAAATGGAGAAAAAAAATGTTATGAACCCCAAAACTTATACTCCCTCCGTTCTATAGCAATAAAGTCATTTTGTCATTTTGGTACGTTCCATAGTAATAGAGAGATTTCTTTATTTAGTAAAAGTCAACACATTTTTCACATACTTTACTCTCTCTTACTTTTTTCTCTATCTCTCCACCTTTTTCATTTTCCACTTTATTCATCCTTTACTTAACTCGCCTAAAACAGTTTTTCTTAATCCCCATGCCGAAAAGAAACGCCTTCATTACTATGGAACGGAGGGAGTATATAAATATTTAAATTTGTACTCAAAACTTATAAATATTCAAATTGAGGTCAAAACTCGCCTTTTATATGTATAGATAGATAATTTATTTTTCTTTTTATTATAATTCTAACATTTCTTAAATTAATCTCATACATAATTTGTGAGTATAATTTTCGTGCATAGCACACACTGGTAAAAGAGGGAGTAATATGAAAGCCTTGAATCTGGAAATTAATCATCAAGTTTGTGATTAAATCCATGAATGTGCGTGCCTATAGACATTACACTCCTAACAAAAGTATCCCTAGAGAAGATGATCAAAATGAGACAAAAAGAAAAGGAAGGATCTGCGCAAAATAAAAGGAAGGAAAATCCATGGACTGACCTAACAGCCCATCCTCTCAACCAGTATGAACTACAAGATTACCCCAATGTGAATCAAACTAAGCACCAATCTTTCTTTTTTTATTATTCGTGATGGATGCCCTTGTGATCTCTGTATTTAGATGAGGATTCTTGAGCGCAAAGTCATCAAAGCCGGGGGAGAAAACTATTTCTTCCACGTTTCTTACAATGAAGTTTAGGGTTGTTTCTTTGAGGTTTTTGTTGTTGCAAGTGTCAGATATTTCCAAGATATTAAGAACGTTGGATAAATTCAATGATCCAAGCATCTCATTTTCGCAAAACTTCTGCAGAAAAGGGATCTCGTATTTGTATGCAGCTAAAACAAGCGAGCAAACATGTTTCTCCATCTTCTCTTTTGGAACGCTTCCACTGTACAAGAACTCGAGTAGGGCTTCTAGTTCCTCGTGATTCAGCTCCGGTAGCGTTATCGTTTGATTCGCCGGAGCTTTGCATTCGTCTGAATCCAACATGTTACAAAATATTGTCGATCTCATTGCCTGTGGATGTATATAATATAACATATAGTCAGATGTAATGCACTAGTGATGCATTATTTAACCGGCTTAATCAAAATCGGCATACCGGTTCTACCGGTCCAATTCAAATTCCACCGATTCAAAATTGGAACCGTGAAGTTACATACCAATAGGCTTAACTAAAACGGCTAGACTTTTCATCAGAATATGAGATTAAATTCGACATCGTCTCAGTGTTTGGATAAATTTGCACACCTTACAAAATATGGTCGTGGGGCATGACAACTTTTATGTTGAGGACTTTTGCACTTTTTCATTCTTTTTCGACAAAATATAATAATGGACCAAACTAACGAGAAGAGATTTTATTTCATATTATGGAGGGGAAAGAATAAAAAAAAAGAAGAAAAAATAAGATTAAAAAATAGCAAAAATCCCTTAAAATAAAAAGTTCGTAGAAAGTTCTAAAATCTCTCAAAAATAGCATACCAATTTTATAGGAGAATTTAGACAAAAATTGACATGGAAAAATTAGCAAAAAACCAAACCGAGTTAGAGGTGATACCAAAATCGTCGATTTTCAGTTCAAGATCGGAACAATGAATTTATTTGTTGGGTACATACGAATAATCCTCTATGAGCGGGTATCGGGGGCTCGTTGTCACCGGCCATGACTTGAATATCAGTGTGGATTTGATCCTTCAAAGCGGTAGCAAAGCCACTTAAATAAGTCATCTTCTCATCTTCCAACTTTATCTTCTCTTCTTGTAACTTCATCCACTTCAAGGCCTTTACAAATCTCTATTACACACATCATATAATTGTTTAAATCACTATAAATTTATACTACTACTTTCAAAATCAAAATGGTACTACCTTATTGGAAATTGATGGAGAAAAAGAATCGTTGTTGGTGGATTTATTTTTTTTAGGCAAGTTGGTAAACAAGATTATGCTTTTCGCTCCTTCATAGCAGGATGAGCAGACATAATAATCGTAATCATCGTAATGCCTCAGTTCGCATAAGCAGCACGACATTTCTCTCTCTAGATTATCACAACGACGAAGTCACTGGTTCGATAGCGGAAAAAATATCGGTTTGAAATATACCATGGATACTTCCCCTTTTATAACCTTCAATATTTTTTAGTCATGGATTTATATTAAATGCATAATGATGGTGATTTAATAATTTCCTCACCCCATATATTAAGGTCTACAATTGGCAGTTACATGATTTTTGTAATCATGGATTTGAATATGAATTACGTGCATAACGGTTGTAATTTAATGGAGAACCGTTTCCAATATAATCATTAAAAAAAGAGACATTAAGTGCACAACCTCTTCCCTTTTTTTTTTGGTTACATCGTTTAAAGGTAATAAAATGGAGAAAAAAATTGTTATGAAACCCAAAACTTGTATATAAAATATTCAAATTTGTACTCAAAACTTATAAATATTCAAATTGAGGCCAAAATTCGCCTTTTAGGGCATCCATTGTGGATGCCCTAGTGGAAGCCCTAGTGAGAGCCCTAGTGGTTGCCACGTCAGCATGCCCTATCTTTCTGCAATGGTGGAGCCCTAGTGCATGCCCTATCTCTTATCCACTTTTCATTTCAATTTTAAATCATTGTTTTTTTAATTTGTTTTTAATTACTATAAATTATCAAAATATATTATTTCAAACACCACAAATGCACAAAAAAAAAACTACATTACTTAATAGAAAAGTGGAACTACATCATACTTAGATTAAAAAAAAAATACATTAAAACTAAAATACTAAAAAAAAGAAAAAACCAAACTAGTGACTCGGGTATATCGTCGTCGACATTATTCGGGCTCGGGTATTGACTCGGATCCATTGTTGGAAGTGTGGATATTGAGAGAATATAGAAGAGAAAGTGAAAGGTTTAGTGTGTGAAAAGTGAAGAAAATGGAGTATTTATAGTGGTTTAAATTAGGGTTAAATAATTAAAACAAAACAAAAAAAATTATGGCTCGGGCTCGGGCTCGGGCGCAAATATAATCACGCATCTTATTTTTTCTGACTAAAATGCCCTTAAGCCCTAAAAGGGCATTATGGTCATCTCAGTAAGAATGCTGAAAATGGCAGCCTGCATGTTGCACAACATCTACCGTTCCTGTTCCTGAATAATTGTGACATAATTATTATTTTTGTTCACACCTGGTGAGTTATCAATTTTTAATTTAGATTAGTCAATGTCATATGAAAAATTGAAAACACGACTTTAATATACATAAACATGTTATTATAGTATAAAACTAGTCCAATACTTTTAAATTATTGAATTTACATAAATTACGTGGAAAGAAAATTAAAATTATATTTTGTAAATGATGGTTTTTGTCGTGAAACCCTATAATTAGATTTTCTATTGGTTGATATTCATTTTTAAATTTCGTTTACAACCTTTAAAGCAGCACTTTATTTAATAAAATGTTTTTACAAGGTAATTTACTAGTAATAGAAGTAATAATAATACGTCTTCTTCTTCATTAGCTACACGGCAGCCATTGTTGTTACATTTTTCAACTCTGTAATTTTCGATACTTTACTTTCATTCAGCCCCTCCTTACCTTTCAACATCTCATCATTTAGGCGTCTGAAACAATATTTTAGTGAAGGCTGAAAATGATTTTCAGAATTTTCAAAAAATTTGAAAGTAGAAAAATCAAGAAAATGGAACTCTTGGGAGGGGCTTAAGCCCTTCCCCGCCTCTTAACATGTCCGCCACTGCAGTTTGGAGATTCATCATATTCATACATGCGCGCCTTTATTCCTGTTCATATTTTGTTGAATAGACTAAATATCTTTTAATTACTTCTAATCTAATCTATGAAGAAGAGAAATGAATCGAAGAAAAAACCCTTAAAAATATAGCAAGGTAAATATAAGCACGTAGAAATATCAAATATGATTTGACAAAAGTATGAGTAAAGTCTGCAAATCAGTGTAGGTGGGTGCGGAGTAGGTCTGCAGGTTGCGGGTACTTTGACTGAAATGCCTTGGCATTTGGGTATTTTGATCCGGAAATTAGCTACAAAAACAAGATACATGATTATATTTAAGGTTAGAGACATTCGGAGATATTTTTTTTTTCTGAGGGATCTACTGTATCACGACTGGAAAGGTCAGAGACTTTTGATATAGTTCACTCTTGAATTAATTACTTAAAGTCAAATATAACTCTATTATCAAAAGGTTAAAAATCACAAAACAATTTAAATATACTATTAAATATATGTGCGATGCACAGATTTTAATTTACTTAAAATTAATAAAAATTATAAAAATAAAGTAATAACTACACGCAAAAACAAAATAAATATATGTGTAGAGAAAATAAATATTGTTAATAGATTATTGAAACAAAAAAAAACCCCAATCACAAAATAATCGAGAGAATGAATTGAGAGTGAAAGCAAACATTATTAGTACATAAATGAAAAAAATCTATCATATTATCTTAAAAAAATGAATCTATCATAAATAAAAGGGCAACTCAGTGAATCATTCGTCTTGCTTTCTTTGGATATGATGTTCGCTCTTTCTTTCTTTTCCAATGGACTGGGGTTGAAGTTATTATTTTTGTTCCTGAAATAGAAAAGCGTGTAAAATTTAAAAATAATTCAAAATTTCAAATCATTGTAATTGCGTGGAAGGAAAGAACCATTGACTATAATAAAAATAATAGTATATAAATATAGGGTCATTTACTGTTGCTTATAGCATCATAATCCAAAATTAAGACCAAATTTTCACCCTTAGATTTTAAAATGAGTGGATGAGATTAAATTTTACGAATCTCAATAAATAGTAAACCAAATATCAACAAAAGGGCAAGATCGTCATTTTGTTATCATATCATAATTTTCATATTTTTTTTATATTAGCATAGTGTATTATATATCAACACAATGACATGAGTATTTCAACACAAGTACACGAAAATATCAACCCAGTTTTATTGAAATTTCACATGCATTATATTGAGATTTTACATGCATTATATTGAGATTTTATATGCATTATATTGAGATTTCGTCAAATCATCAACATATACGAAAACTGAAATAAAAATCATCAAATTTCATCATCGTTTCATAATTTTCGTGTTTTTTTTAATATTAATATGTATTACAAATATCAACGCAATGACATGAGTATTTCGACACAAGTACACAAAAATATCAACCCTGTTTTATTGAGATTTTCACATGCATTATTGAGATTTTACATTCATTATACTGAGATACATTGTATTGAGATTTCGTCAAATCATCAACATACACAAAAACTGAAATACAAATCACCAAATTTCATCATCCGAACATCGTCTGAACATATGCAATTGAGATCTCGTTAGAATCCTTATAAAATTACCTTTAATTTGATATATTTTTTGTGAAAAAATAATTTAAATTGAGAGAGTTACGTAAATTTAAAGTTTTAAGAAAATTTTAATAAAAGGGAATTGACATTAATACCCTTTATTTTATTTAATAATTATTTAAATTTAAAGTATAATGCATTTGACATTATATCAATCGTTAGATCTACTAATCTAATGGTTAAAAATTGACCTTAGTTTTGGATTGCTAATTAGTTAGCAATTGATCAGATATCAAAATTGAAAAAAGGATTAAAATAACCAACAACGCAAAATACATTAACATAATTATAAAAAATAAATAATAAATAGTAAGGAAAATTAGAGGTGATATTTTGATTTGTGAATTTAGGATAGCAAAAAATCATATAAATAGATCACAGAAAAAAACAATTCCCCAATTACAAAATAATTTAGAGAATGAATTGTGAGTTCAAAGCAAAGATTATTATACAAAAATGAAACAAAAAACACCATGTAGAAAATTAATCTCATTTTAAAACAATATTGATGTAGAATTAGAACATTACCTAAAATCGGATTGGATTTCTGCAGTAGCGAAGAATATATAGTGGAAAAAAGGTAGGAATACGTGGATTGTAGACTACAAAATGTCATATATTTATACTGAAAAAATTGAAGCCTCTTGCAAAACTTTTCATTTTATAAGAAAAAATAAACCTTTTTAACTTCCCAAATCCAAAACCCATAATTGGCACCTTAAATATGAGAAAATTAATTGGTGGGGTTAATGCTTTATAAACACACATAAATCATTCCCCCAATATCCGTAACGTGAAAAAACACACATAGAAAGTCAATAATAATTTGATAATTAAAATATTCAACCCCAAATTGTAATGTAAAGTTGAAAAACGTATAAAAAATTAAATCAACAATAATTTGAGAGTCAAAGTATTCAATTTCTATAATAAATAGCATCAAAATTATTGATAATTATATACTACTAATAAATTTAATATTAATGGTCTCATGATTACATTTATATGTATAAAAGAAAAATTGATGCGGTAGTTTTTTTTCACTAAAATTGATGTCATTTACTATTTGATATAAACTAAGTTTCAAATATTAAATATATTGCCCAAAAATTATACTTTTTCCGTCCCCGATTAAGAGTCACACTTTTTCATTTCGGTCCGTCCCCAATTAAGAGTTACACTTCATTTTTACCATAAATAATAAGTAGGTTCCACATTCCACTAACTCAATTCACCCACATTTGTGACTCCTAATCGGGGACGGAGGGAGTAAATATTAGAAATTTTGCTCAAAATTTATGAAAATTCAAAATGATGGCCAAAACTCGCCTTTTATATATGTATGTATAGATGGATAGATAATTTATTTTTATTTTTATTATAATTCTAACATTTCTTAAATTAATCTCATACATAATTTGTGAGTATAATTTTCGTGCATAGCACACACTGGTAAAAGAGGGAGTAATATGAAAGCCTTGAATTTTTAAACTAATCATCAAGTTGGTGATAAAATCAATGAATGTGCCTATAGACATTATGCACTTCTAACAAAAGTATCCCTAGAGTAGATGATCAAAATGAGACAAAAAGAAAAGGAAGGATATGCGCAAAATAAAAGGAAGGAAAATCCATGGATTGACCAAACAGCCCATCCTCTCAACCCAGTATGAACTACAAGATTACCCCAATGTGAATCAAACTAAGCACCAATCTTTCTTTTTTTATTATTCGTGATGGATGCTCTTGTGATCTCTGTATTTAGATGAGGATTCTTGAGCGCAAAGTCATCAAAGCCGGGGGAGAAAACTATTTCTTCCAAGTTACTTACAATGAAGCATAGGGCTCTTTCTTTGAGATTTTTGTTGTTGCAAGTGTCGGATATTTCCAAGATATCAAGTGCGTTGGATGACTTCAGTGATCCAAGCATCACTTGATCGCAAAACTTTTGCAGGAAAGGGATCTCGTATTTGTCTGCAGCTAAAGCCAACGAGCAAACAAGTTTCTCCATCTTCTCTTTTGGAACGCTTCCACTGTACAAGAACTCGAGTAGGGCTTCTAGTTCCTCGTGATTCAGCTCCGGTAGCGTTATCGTTTGATTCGCTGGAGCTTTGCATTCGTCTGAATCCAACATGTTACGAAATATTGTCGATCTCATTGCCTGTGGATATATATAGTATAACATATAGTCAGATGTAATGCACTAGTGATGCATTATTTAACCGGCTGAATTAGAATCGACATACCAGTTCTACCGGTCCAATTCCAATTCCACTGATTCGAAATCGGAACCGTGAATTTATTTATCAAGCCAAATTAGATTTGTTACATACCAACATGCTTAACTGAAAATGGCTATAGTTTAGAATATGAGATTAAATTCGTCCGCCCTTCAAAATATGGTTTCAGAGCATGCAAACCTTTTATTTTATAGGATTTTTTAATATATTTTTTATTATTTCGTTTTTTCCTTCTTTTTCCTCACAAAATACAAGAATGGACCAAACTAAACAATAAGAGATTTTATTGTATATTGTGACGAAAAAGAATAAGAAAAAGATAAAAAATAAAATTAAATTAAAAAAAAAAGGCAAAAATCCCCTCATAGAAAGGCATACAAACTTAATTCATCAACTAATTTAATCCCAAATTCTAAAATTTCTCAAAAATAACGAACCAATTTTATAGGAGAATTTAGGCAAAAATTGACATGTTAAAACCAAAATCGTGGATTATCAGTTCAAGATCGGAACCGTGAATTTATTAGTACATACCAATAGTCCTCTATGAGCGGGTATTGGGGGCTCGTTGTCACCGGCCATAACTTGAATATCAGTGTGGATTTGATCCCTCAAAGCTGTGGCAAAGCCACTTAAATAATTCATCTTCTCATCGTAAAACTTCATCTTCTCATCTTGAAACTTCATCTTGTGTTCTTGCAACTGCATCCACTTCAAGGCCTTTGTAAATCCCTATTGCACACATCATATAATTGTTTAAATCAATATAAATTTAGAGTACTACTTTCAAAATCAAAATGGTACCAGGTAATTGGAAATTGTTGGAGAAAAAGAATCATTATTGTTGGCCAACATGATTGTGCCTTTCGCCCCTTCGTAGCAGGCTGGGCAGATTATCCATACCCCGTAACGGTTATAATTGTTATAAATATTCGGTGCGCATAAGCAGCACGTCATTTCTCTCTTCACAACGACGAAAACAAGAGTACTAATGAGAAGCATATAAATAACAAAATGAATTATGCGTTGCAAAGGTAATAACAAACCGAGAACAATTAGGGATCCAAATCTGCAGTCGATCCTATAATAGATTGGAATTATTCTTTTTTATAGATACGATTATGAAAGATCATGCTCTAAACTAACTTAATAGAGCTAGCAGTATAAATTAATGAATTATATATAGTTGGATTATGAAATTTACAAACCTATTAATAATAATATGATAATAAGTTTTTTACTATACACCATATCTTAAAATGAAAGTAAGTTGACAATTCAACATCATCACTTTATATTAAAAATATATTGATGCATACCTATAGTCAAACTTATCTGTAATTTTGATTTAGAAACTAAAATAAAACATTACTACTGCATAGAAGATACAAAGACGTGGGTTGGGAGAATTTGGGCTTAAAACTGAAGGGTTTTCATAATCTATCTATCTATGATATTTTTTTTAAAAAATTGTTTTAGGAGAAAAATTCTAATAATTTAATTAAAATTGTTTTTTATTAATAAATTTATAACCAACGGGTTCATATATATTAATCTTACGTTACCATACATTTCATAAAATTAAAAACATAATCCCCATCATTATTGTGCATTAAAATTCTCATCAAGCAATGCAACTAAGGCATGAATGATTTCTTTATGTGTGCATGGACACAATCGTAGGTAGACACAATGGCTTTTCATCAATTCAATCAATGATTTTGGTCTTTTCGAGGCCAGAGTTAAAAGGGTTTTCATAATTTCTTATAAAACCTGAAATATAAGTATAATAGGAGTGAATTAAATTTTTAGGCTCTATACTTTCAACGACGAACATTTGCCGTCTCTACACTTACAAAATATGATTTACAGTCTCCATACTATACCACTTGCTCATTTCAGGTGTTTTTTTCACTTTTTGATCATATTTTTGGACAAAAACGCCCCCAAAAACTTATATGGCATTTTTGTACACCTCTAAAAGTAGGTATTTATTTTGATATTTATGTTAGTTTGGGTACTTTAACTATGATTTGTGTTTTATTCGAATAATTTTTGTTTGGATTGGTTATGAGCAGAACTAGCAAAAAGAAGGGTGTGGCTTAAGTGCCTACCCAATTTTATTTTATTTTTTCCAGTTTTTCTTCTTCAATTTTTTTTCAAATTATACAAATTATGTTTAGCTCTTGTAGAAATTCTGCAGGAGAATAAATGGTCATTGTTGAATGAATGAGAATGGCTGAATATGTGAGTGTAACTGACATAAATTAAAATGATTTTGAGCTTCAGGAAGAAGCAACCTAGTTGGCAATAAAAAAACAACACCAATATAATGTTATTTTTAATTGCTATTACTCTATACTTTTGAAATATTAATATATTATTAAATTAGTTGTGCTTAAAAGCCACAATATTTTAAAGATTTCTAAATATTTTTAAAATGTGAATCATTTTTTTTATAAATTTCATTTTAATTGATTCATCTTAGTTTGAGGAAATATAATATGTGCTTTATAATAAATCGAATTTATTAAGTTAAAATCCAAGATTAAAACTATGCATATATTTTATACTATAACCAATCCAAACAAAAAATATTTGAATAAAATATAAATCACGGTTAAAGTATCTAAATTAACATAAATATCAAAATAAGTATCTATTTTTGGAGGTGAGTGTACAAAAATGTCCTTTAGACTTTTGGGAGTGTTTTTGTCCTAAAATTTGGTCAAAAAGTGAAAAAGCACCTGAAACGAGTAATTGGTATAGTATGGAGACCGCAAATGATATTTTGCAAGTATAGGGACCGCAAATGTTTGTCGCTGAAAGTATAGAGCCTAAAAATGTAATTCACTCGTATAATAGGTCCAATCAATTGAAATAGCCCAACAACAAAACAATTACTGGCCCATACTGTAGTAGGTCTTCTTCAACAACACCTCATTTTCACTCTCATAAAGAGGCCGGAAACATAACTCAAACGGGACCGTATGGTGGCGAACATGGTGTAGTGGCTCCAACACCGGCCAAGTCCCCGCTTGACCGGTGGCCTGTCTAACTTTGGCTCTGTCACTAACTATGAATTAATTAATTAATTAGAACATACAATAGGAATAAGCCCATTGGCCTTGATAATTTAAGGAACCTAAACCGAAATTCGAAGGGCCCAACTTAGCCCTTAAACCTGCTAGTTAGGAATATCAATCGGGTCATCCAACAAATTTTGGGCCAACTCTACTCAGTTGCCAGCAAACGTGGGCTAATCGAGCTGCAATTTTATTGGGTTCAAAATTTACAATCGTAACCGTGGACTCGGATCCTCTGCTGTGCCTCAAGGCACGGCATGAGATGCTGTGCTCAAAACGCAGAGGTTTCTATATGAAACGCAAATGTTTGGTTTCAATGCACTTTTTCATTCTTTTCAATAGTTTAAACATTAAATGCGCATACATTGTTGTCTAATTTTAGCCTTTCATTTTATATTCTTTGACATACCTAGAGCATCCCCATCCGTGCTCTTAGCTAAGAGCACGGAGGTGGGCCCGGACCCACTTTTACTCCTTGTCCTTAGCTAAGAGCACAACACCCACATCCGTGCTCTTAGCTAAGGACAAGCTCAAGGGTCCCACTATTCTATTATTCAATTCAAATATTTCAATTACTAAAAACATTTTTACATTATAAAAAATATATTAAAAAATAAAAATTACATAATTAAAGTCCTAAAAAATAAAAATTACATAATTAAAATCCTAAAAAATGAAAATACACAATTAAAATTCTAGAAAATAAAAAAATACATAATTAAAATCCTACAAATTAAAAATTCCTATAATTAAAGTGTTATGGGAATTTTTTGTGTTGAAGTGGGGGTATTTATAGATGAAAATGTGAATTTTGGGGGAAAAAAAATTGAAAAATAAATTAAAAGTGGGTAGAAAACGGATATAATTTTTTGGGAAGTGGAAAAATATTTTTTTAAATAAATTTTAAATTTTAAAAAGAATAAAAATAAAAAATCGAATTTAGCCGTTGACTAATAAGAATACGCCACGTAGGGCTGCTCAGCGGCACGTACATGCTCTTAGCTAAGAGCAGCGCCGTGCCGCTGACACGGACGGACAGCTCGCAGCAGCGGACGGACGAGCTCGTGCTCAGCGGCACGGACGGACGGACGGACGGAGGGACGTCACCGCTGCGGATGCTTTAAAACCTTTATAAAATTCAGTTTTTTATAATGCAAGTATTTTCGTCACATTAGATTTATATTTTATTTTATTATTTAATATCTATTTTAAATTATCACTGAATTATTTTAATTTTATTTCTAAATATTGTAATATTATTACTGTGTGTTTGATTATTTAATACTCACTCCGTCTCATGTTACTTGCACTATTACATTTCAGCCCGTCTCGAACTACTTATATTTTTCTAGTTTAAGTTAGAATTAATGTATTTAATTAATATACTCCCTTCGTCCCATGTTACTCGCACTTTTAATTTTAGGCCGCAAATTTGGGATTGAATTTTTAGTCTAATTAAATTAGAATTTTAAGTGTAATGAGACATCACATAATAAAGGGGCTCTTAACTTAATCTAACATATTAATTAAAAACTTTAATTCTAACTTAAACTATAAATATTGTAAGTAGTTTGTGACGAGCCGAAATGGAAGAGTGCAAGTAACATTGGACGGAGAGAGTATTAGATTAAGTTAAGAGCCCCTTTATTAAGTTATGTCTCATTACACTTAAAATTTTAATTTAATTATACTAAAAAATCAATCTCAAATTTACGGCCTAAAATAAAAAGTACGAGTAACATGAGACGGAGGGAGTATCTATTTAATTCCCTAATTATAATTATCATTCGTTAAGTAAAATAATAATCGGCTAAAACAAAATAAAACAAAATAAATAATAATAATCAGCTAAAAGCTGAAATCATCATAATATAAAATGATCAGCTAAGAATGTGGATATAAAAGGTTGGATAACAGAATATGAATGGTGAAATAATGAATACTTATATGTACTACTAGTATTTTTCAAAAACATAGAACTACAGTAAAAAGGATAGGTGCATTTAATGTTTAAAATATTGAAAAGAATGAGAAAGTGCATTGAAACCAAACATCTGCGTTTCATATAGAAACCTCTGCGTTTGGAGCACAGCATCTCATGTTGTGCCTTGAGGCACAGCAGAGGATCCGAGTCCTCGTAACCGTTGAGGTTTCGGGTTAGCCCAGCGAGCTAATCGGGTTATATACTCTAATATTAGCGGGCTAATCGGGTCAGCCCGCTAAGGTTAATGAAGGCCAGCTCCACTTTTATTTTTATTCGAAAAACATAAGAGATGCATGAATATGTGAGGTAGATATGCTTTTCTATTTTTGTATCAATCAGTACATTTATAATGTTAAGGAAAAATAGTTATGATAAAAGTTAATCCTTTACACTTCATTGTCCATAAACAAAAGTCTACTTTTTTTACATCATTATTAAAAAATAGTACAAGTAAATGATGGGCATATTAAATGACTAATATGTGACATTTAATATCTGAAAAAAGGAATAATATGAAAGCATAGTAAAGTGTATCTCGAAATTAATTCATCAAGTTGATTATAAAATTCTTCACACAAATATCCCTAGAGACGAGGATTACGTTGGCTCTTGCGTACGCCTTGGTGGACTGTCTTCAACTAAGAGAGGAAAAAATAATGCAAAAGAAAAGGAAGGAAAAATCTATAGAATCAAACTAAGCACCAATCTTTCTTTTTTTATTCGTGAGGGATGCCCTTGTGATCTGTGTATGTAGATGATGATTCTTGAGCGCGAAGTCATCAAAGCCAGGGGAGAAAACTATTTCTTCCATGTTTCTTACAATGAAGCTTAGGGCTGTTTCTTTGAGGTTTTTGTTGTTGCAAGTGTCGGATATTTCCAAGATATCAAGTGCGTTGGATGACTTCAGTGATCCAAGCATCACTTGATGGCAAAACTTTTGCAGGAAAGGGATCTCGTATTTGTCTGCAGCTAAAGCCAACGGGCAAACAAGTTTCTCCATCTTCTCTTTTGGAAGGCTTCCACTGTACAAGAACTCGAGTAGGGCTTCTAGTTCCTCGTGATTCAGCTCCGATAGCGTTATCGTTTGATTTGCCGGAGCTTTGCATTGGTCTGAATCCAACATGTTACGAAATATTGTCGATCTTGTTGCCTGTGGATTTATAGATTATAACATATAGTCAGACGTAATGCACTAGTGATGCATTATTTAACCGGCTAAATCAGATTCGGCATCCAATTCCAATTCCATTGATTCAAAATCGAAACCGTGAATTTATATGTCAAGCCAAATACATTAGATTTGTTACATACCAACAGGCTTAACTGAAAACTGCTATAGTTGTCAGAATATAGGACTAAATTCGATAGCCTTTCAGTTTCTAGATTAAATAGGCACACCTTTTAAAATATGAGATGACATGCCAATTTTTCATTTTAGAGGATTTTTGCTTTTTATTATATTTCAGTTTTTTCATTCTATTTTTTTCACAAAATACAAGAATTTTCTTTTATTTTGCAAGGGAAAAGAATAAAAAAAGGAGAGAAAATAAAATAAAAAACTAAAACTTTCTAAAATAAAAGGTTCACATAAAAGCATACGAATTTAATTTCTAAAAGTCATCTAACTTATAAATTCCAAATTCTATAATCCCTCGAAGCAAGAATTTAGCAAAATCTATAAAAATCGACATATTCGTTGCAAACAAGGGAAAAATCAGCCAAAATCGACCGTTGTCAGTTCAAGATCAGAACCATGAATTTATTTGTACATACCAATATTCCTCTATGAGCGGGTATCGGGGGCTTGTTGTCACCGGACATGACTTGAATATCAGTGTGGATTTGATCCTTCAAAGCGGTAGCAAAGCCACTTAAATAAGTCATCTTCTCATCTTCCAACTTTATCTTCTCTTCTTGCAACTTCATCCACTTCAAGGCCTTCACAAATCCCTATTACACACACATCATATAATTGTTTAAATCACTATAAAATTTATAGTACTACTTTCAAAATCAAAATGGTACCTTATTGGAACTTGATGGAGAAAAAGAATCATTGTTGATAGTTTTAATTTTTTTAGGCTTGTTGGTCAACAAGATTATGCTTTTCCCCCCTTCGAAGCAGGCTAAGCAGATTGTCAGTTGCCCGTAACCGTAGCCGTAATCGTAAGTATTCGCGTTACAGAAGCAGCACGACATCATCTTTCTCTAGATTATCACAACAACGAAATAGAGAACTAATGAGAAGTATATAAAGAAGAAAATAAATGGATATCGACACTATTATATATGCGTTACAAATGAAAAACCAATCGCGAACAATTAGTATTCCAAATCTGCAATTGATCCTATAATAGGTTTGATTTCAGCTTATAATATGAGAAAATATTCAGTGATCCATCCATATCAAAATGGATTAATATGTGGTGTGTCCAACTAATGAATATTTGACAAATGGAGAACCACATCCAACTAGACTTGAATTTTAATGCAATTATTTTTGGAAGATATTCAGTAGACTAATTATATGGAAAATTACATGATAATTAAATTGATATTACCATGATTTTATTTTGCCTCTTAAATAATAATATATGTCCATACTAAAATTAAATATAGGCATAATACAATTTTATTTTCATGTCAAGTTACTAAGTATGTATATAATCGTTTACATGCTTGTGAAAAAGAATATAGAAAAATGAAATAATGGCTATACTTTTTATTTTTGTAGAATTTTCAATTATATAATTTATATACATAAGTACATAAGAAAAAAAATTATATCCATAAAATATTAGTCGACTCCTGCATATAATATATTGCATACTTAAATTACTAATAATAATACTTATCTTTTTTTTTGCCGCAATAAAAATTATAACCATAAACTTTGTTAGTATTGTTTAAAATTTTATGGTGATGATTACATAATTGAAAACTCTACACAAATAATCATATAATAAAATAATTGATACTATTATTTTTAAAATTTATGGGAATAAGTACATATATAATTAAAAAATCAGCACAAATAAAAAAGCTTGACAATAATTTTATTTTTCCATCTTCTTTAATTTTAACGCATATAAACAATTATACATGTAGTCAGTAGCTTAATACGAAAATATAATTTTTATTTAAAAGTATGTACATAGTATATTATACTTAAGACGTATTATTTTTCATATTTAAAGATTAAGTAGTTTTTAATGAAAATAGTCTAATGTATATTTTCTAAAAATAACTTTACAAGTGTGCATGTCTAGTGGAAGTGGGCCCTTTTCTACTCCCATTTGTCAAAGATTCATTCGTTGGACACACCACGTATTAATCCACTTTGGTATCTTATAATAGATTTATTCTTTTCTATATCTATAAATAAAAAGTAAGATTTCAACAATATCCATTCCTATATTGATAAATTTATTAACTGCTCATTAGGGGTGGCAAATCGTGCGTGTCGGGTCGTTATCGTGTCGACACGATAACGACACGAACACGATAACAACAAACACAAACACGACCCGATAAGAAAACCTCAAACACGAACACGAACACGACCCGCTACCCTCGAGACACAAACACGACACGAACCCATTAACGACACGAACCGTTTCGGGTCAACACGACACGAACCCATTAATGACACGAAAATAAGTATTGAAAAATGAAAATAATAAGAATAATAATATTAAAATATTATGTGCTAACGGATAACACGGACACGATAAGCTCTGACCCAAACCCATTAATTTCGTGCCGATTCGTGTCGTATTATCGTGTCGTGTCAAAAATTGTCAGCCCTATTGCTCATATTATACTTATCTGTAATTTTGATTCACAGACTAAAATAAAATATTACCACTGCACCACCCTTATTGTATTTTCAAGAATAACGTTACTACTAAGGCAATGTTTAGTCAAGATTTCAACCGTATTTAGTCAATGTTTTAAAACAACGCATAAACCTAAATTAAAAAACATAAATTCCATCATTATTGTGCATTAAAATTCCCATCATGCAATGCAATTAAGGCAATGAATGATTTCTTTATGTGTGAACAATCGCAGGTAGATACAATATGGTTTTTCATATATATTACGCATTGAATTAGGTTTAAGCAATGCAATGAATGAATTTCTAAGGGAAGTTAAAAGGTTATGAAAAAGAGGAAATGAAAAGGTTTTAAAGTATGAGCATAATACTTTGTTTAAACTATAAATATATGACATCATGTGAACCATACATCCAAGTGGAGGCGCATCCAAAATAAGAAATAGTCTACTTGAAGTTCAGAAAGCCTTTTAAGATATAAAGTAACTTTAATGGTTTTAAGTACTAATAATTTTTCT
>NC_062965.1:26226288-26402842 GCF_023119035.1 Salvia hispanica
CAGTGTGATATAGTACAATCAATGTACGATGAAGTAACATTGATTGTAATGAATTGTACTTGTAAAATGGTCTGGTCTGAAAAATAAATATGTAATCCCTATTAATCCTCTATAGTTTTTTATTTCTCCAAATATAACTCTCTATAGTACTAAATATATAAATGACTAATCTACCATTTGGTCATCCAAATTTTGATCCATTAGATCAATTTTTTTTCATTTTGTCTTTGTCATAAATTAAGAGGCAATTTGATGAAGGAGATAAATAAATAAAACATGACAAAAAAAATATTTTTTGTCATATAACTCCAAGATAAATGGACATTAATTCTGCATATAATAGAACCATATGTATAAACAAGTTTTATATTTTTAATATAAGATGATTAAGATTTCTTTTATACCTAAAATTCCTCAAAATTACTGCAGATTTTCTGCATATCTCTTCGCACATATATTCACAAAATTTATGTATCTCATAACTACGAACTAAACTAGTTTATAAACATTTTACCATCGACAATCTTGTCACATCCTCTATACCAATATAGTGTCTCAATGTATATGATAAAATATTGGACCCATCATTGACTGCGTGTAATATATAATCTTTCAATCAGTGTACATATAAACAAATATCTTTGACAAATATGTTCAATGGTTAGTTAATCCTAGTAAGCTAATCACTAATACTTATTCTTTTACGTCGTCAATTCTTTTTTTAAAAAGTTGCATTCCCATGCAATTGAGTCTTGAGTTAGGTAACCTGCCCAAGCCAATACCTAGAGAAAGCATTGCTACATTTATCTATAAATTCGTCAAGTTTTCATCAACTTTGCACACCACACTTAACTCTCTTTGATCAATTCATTAGTAAAGAAAAATCTTATTCTTCAATGGCTACATTTTCTTCTTTCAAAGCAGCCATCACTTTGGCAATGTTACTTGTCTTGGTAACAACCTCCTCAGCTCAACTCTCCACTGATTTTTACTCAAAATCTTGTCCTAAACTTTTTGAGACGGTGAGGTCTGCCGTCCATTCCGCCATCCAGAAGGAGGCCCGGATGGGCGCCTCCCTCCTTCGCCTTTTCTTCCACGACTGCTTCGTGAATGTAAGTCTTGATCACGGCTACGTCCACTTTTTTTTGTATATGTGACAAAATAGACACGTCGCAGAAATGGGTGCTATTAAGTTAAGTTGATTATTTTGGCATCAATACTTATACAGTTGCGGAAATGGGTACTATTAAGTTAAGTCGATTATTTTGGCATCAATACTTATACAGTGTTGTTATGTGAGTCATATGTGGAGGCGAACACATGTCAACGTCTGGTCAACACAAGCGAAAATTATGTTGCATTATTTTCTAATTGTAGAAAAATATGAACATGGCTATGTTGTTACAAAATTTATAAAACATGCTAGAAAACAAAAGTCGATTAGGACTACTTATAGTTTGACATGTCATCAATCGACATGCCCATTTTTTATTGCCTAATACCGTTATCTTGTCACAACCCTTACCTAATTAACATGATTTTGAAGAAATATATCTATTTTTTGTAATAGGGATGCGATGGATCTATCCTCCTCGACGACACCTCCTCCATGAGAGGAGAGAAAGGCGCTACTCCGAATCGGAACTCAGCCCGAGGATTCGACGTTGTTGACGACATCAAATCCGCCGTGGAGAAGGCTTGCCCCGGCATTGTCTCTTGCGCTGATATCTTGGCCGTCACTGCTCGCGACTCTGTTTCTATCGTGAGTTCTTGCATCGCCCTTCATAAAAATAAAAATATATATATAATAAGCGTCTTACCAATTAAGCTGCATTTAAATTAACTATATATGCTGCATGATTTATTCTATTTCAGCTAGGAGGGCCTAGCTGGAACGTGAAACTTGGAAGGCGCGACGCCAAGACAGCTAGCCTTTCCGCTGCAAACAACGGCATTCCTCAGCCGACGACAAATCTCAATGGCTTGATCTCTAGGTTTAACGCGCTCGGCCTCTCCTCCAAGGACTTGGTTGCTCTCTCCGGTTCGTTCCTTCTTTCATTAACCGGTTTTTAGTTAACCGGTTAAAGTTGGTTATCAGTTAACATGTCCTAGCTGATCATACCTTCTAATGCTAGCAATGATCTTTTTCACTGTATTTGACCCCACGAGTTGTATTTCCTAAAACACAGGCTCGCACACGATTGGACAGGCGAGATGCACGAGCTTCAGGGCTCGTATCCACAACGAATCGAACATCGACACGTCATTTGCTAGAACAAGGCAGGGCAACTGCCCCAGAGCAAGCGGCTCAGGCGACAACAATCTGGCGCCGCTGGATATTCAGAGCCCCACCAGCTTCGACAACAACTATTTCAAGAACCTCGTCAACCGCCGCGGCCTTCTCCACTCCGACCAGCAGCTTTTCAGCGGCGGGTCCACGGATTCCGCGGTCAAGGCCTACAGCAACAGCCCCGGGTCTTTCGCCTCCGACTTCGCGGCGGCCATGATCAGGATGGGCGACATTAGTCCCCTCACCGGGTCGAATGGGGAGATCAGGAAGAACTGCAGGAGGAAGAACTGATTCGGATTCCTCAGCTGCGATTGATAGTGATGTTTATGTTTGGATTTTATGTTGTTAAGGGTGTTTTATGTTTTGCAGTATTTTGTTTGAAGTCGATTAAATAATTAGGTGTAAGTCCGTTCTGTTTTCAGGTGTTGTTTGAAGCTTTGAGATGTTGTCTTAATGGAGTAAGAATGCTTATCAAGTTTGATATGAAATTGAAATTATTTTGCTAGTATGCGTTAGTATTAGTTGTTAGAAATTTGGGCTTCCACATGACTAATTTGACTAATTTAATGTGTATGGCTATCTTTCAGTTGCCCAATTAAAGTGATCCAATAAAGATTAAAGTTTGGGCTAAAGTGTATTTAATTGTTATGGAAATAAGTGTAGATACCATAAAGTGATTTTCTATTTGATGAGGGACCGAATAGAAAATAAAGGAGTTTATATTTAATATAAATATAAGCTAGGGTTATGGTCCCCAGACGTCAGAAGAACATTCGATATCTCTGTATTCTCTCGGCAGACTATTGCGAAGAATGTCTCTGATCGTTTGGAAGATCCATAGCCGCTGCAAAGCAATTCTACCGTTCAATTCGTTATGGATCAAGGTACGCTTCCGCTCTACAGTTTATCTCCTTCTCCGTCGTTCTCGGTTAATCATCATAGAGAGCTTTATGTAATTGTTCATTCAATTATTCTAACATTAGTTTTTTAAATTGTGGTGGCGGATGAAATTAAGAACAACAATCACTCCCTCCGTTCCATAGTAACAGAGGCGTTTCGTTTTGAGCACTCATTTTGAAAAAATAATAATAAATAGTTAAAGTGGAGAAAGAGTAAAGTAAGAGAGAGAAAATGTAGTGAAGAGTCTTATCTACAATATTCTCTCTCTTACTTTACTCTTTCTCCACTTTAACTATTTATTATCATTTTTTCAAAACGAGAGCTTAAAACGAAACGCTTCTATTACTGTGGAACGGAGGGAGTACAAAATATCATGCAATATAGTTTCTTTGAAATGAAGAACAACAATCAAAATATAGTTTCTGACACAATCCTTGCGACAAACATGCAAATTGCAATATGCAATCGATAACTATCATGACTAATATACCCCTATAATGACATAAATATATTACAAAATGATACTCCTACATGCATGAAATATATAATCTAGATGGTCGACTTACTGATCCAATGAATCAGATTTGGTGTTTGGCATGCACTAGAGTTTAGTTTTTTTTTTAATTTGTTGATGACTTAAATTTGTTATATACTTAAAAGTTAAAAGGACTACAATGTAGTAAAAGTTAAAATTATGAACTCTAATGTACGTAGATATTTTGTCAATTGGACCGTTTTAAATAAATGTCATTTATAGTACATTGTATTGGAAAAATCTAATACTACAAATTTGAAACTAAGGTGCAAATTCTACCAATTGTATTACCGCAAATTCTACCTATTGCATTGTATTAGAAAAATCTAATGCAAATTAGAAAGTGAATTAATTGCAAATTCTACCAATTGCATTTAGGGATGTCAATGTAGCCCGCAACCCGTGGGCTGGCCCGAATAACCCGCTAAATTTATAGGGTTAGGGTCGGAAATTCCTAGCCCGATAAAAATAAAACCCGATAAGCCCGCACCCGATTAACCCTTAATCCGTTAGGGCCATACCCGAAAACCCGATGGGCTGGCCCGATAACCCGGTAAAATTTATATTTTTTAATTTTTTATTCCTAATTCGACACTTCGTTGACTAATTTTATGACATAGATAACTAAAAAAAGATAACTTTCAATTTTATGGTAAATATATAAATTATATATTAAATTTTTTTTAATATAATAATTGTTAAATAAATTAATCTCACTAAAAGAATATTTAATTTTTTATCATGCGTTAAAATTACACGAAATATCACAAATATTAGTATTTTATGATTGAGTTTAAGCATATATATAAAATTTATCATAATTAAATATTTTATATTTTATAAATATAACTAATTTTCATCATGATTTATTTGATTGTTCGAGCCTTAACCTTATCGGTAGCAACCCGATTAACCCGTCGGGCTAGCCCGAAACCCAAGCTTTTAGGATTAGGGCCGAACTTTTACAACCCGAAAGAAATTACAACCCGAAAGAAATCACAACCCGGCAAGCCCGCACCCGATTGACCCGCAACCTAAGTAGGGTTGGCCCGAAACCCGATAGGCCGGCCCGATTGACATCCCTAATTGCATTTATCACATATATTGTATGAGAAAAATCCAATACAAATAAGAAACTAGATTGCAAATTCTACCTGAGTGAACTACATAAAAAGTCACTAACGTTTTCAAAAGTTACACTGCAGGCCCCTAGGGAAAAAAAATACCTCCACATAACCCTATCCTTTTACATAATCACAAATCGGATATTTGTAGCCATTTTTCGGTCGAAAATGCCCAAAGGCCATCAGGGGCATATTAGTCAAATAAGAAAAAGCAGTACACCTACTCCACTGCCTTGCAGCAGACCTAAACTCTGCAATGTCATCATATTTGAAATTTCTCAAATTTTCGATGATATACAACTGGGTATCCTTCATAATTTTTCACACTTATTTATCATTTTCGTTTCTCACACTACAAAATTATTTCCCTCTGACCAGCCCTACCGTCGTTTACTCCCTCTCTCGAAGATTTTTGAAATTGTTGTAAACCTACCGTCGATTGCTCACTCATTCATCCATAGCACGGTAAGCGTACATCGCAAATTAGGTAAGTTCCACTGTGACCGGTAAAATTTAGGATGGTTTTTGTGTGTTCCCGCAGCTGATTTGGTTGTATTCATTTCAATTTAGGGTTTATGTGTACCGGTAAAATGTAGGATGTTTTTTGTGTGTTCCTGCAGCTGATTTTGGTTGTATTCATTTTAATTTAGGGTTTATGTGTGTTAGTCTGCGTCGTTCTAATTTTTAGGCATTTTGCTGATTTTTTAGTTTTAATTTTCAATTCAGATCATTGTTGCAATGTCTTCTTCTAGTTCTCAATCTTATGGGTCAAGTTTCAATTAGAATTGGTCTCGTCAAGAGATTGTGAACTGTAATCATGATCTTGAGGCTGAGCTAGTGACATCTAGGACGGCTACTAATCCTGGTCTACGGTACTATCGTTGTCCAATATGGAAGGAAGATGATTGCAGATTCTTTCGTTGGTTTGATGCGGGTCTATCGCCAAGCCAAGACACTTACTTCCAAAGAATCAAGGTCGAACGAGACAAGTTTGAAGAACAACTCCGATGCAAGAATATTGTGGAAGGTTTTTTTGAGGATAAATTGCGCATGAAAAGTGAGGAATGTGACGAGCTGAGGTTAAAATTGAGCATGAAGACTGAAGAATGTGTAGGTCTTAAGTTAGAAATTGTTAAAACCACCAACATGTCCGAAATATGAAGATTGTAATTTTGTTGTTATGCGTTGTAATTATTTTCCTAATGTAATGGAATGGTAACACTCTTCAAGGGTTTTTTAGTACTAAGAGTTTTGAACACATTTGGTACTAAGTTCTAAGGACACTTTTTTATTGAACACGAAATGAAGTACAAAACAAAACAAACGTTTTGTTGAATAACACCCGAAGTCCAAAACCTTTTGTTGAATAACACCCGAGGTACAAATCGCTCGCGTCATGAAAGTAGATGGCGCAGCGCATGCAGGCCGCCAATGTCAGACAGTGAGCTGAAACGACCGAAATGCCCTTTTAGGGCTTAAGGGCAATATAGACCGAAAAAACACGATTTGTGATTACGTAAAAGGGTAGGGTTATGTGGAGGTATTTTTTTCTCCTAGGGACCTGCAGTGTAACTTTTGGAAACGTTAGAGACTTTTTATGTAGTTCACTCTTATATTTATCAAAAATTTATAGCTCAATTCGCGCCTATACATTTAACAGACACAATAAACATATATAGACACTACTTAAAATTCATCAATAGTTGTAAATCTTCATAAACATTTCACGTTAAAAATGCGTTTGGTAGCTATATTTTAACAATATAATGTTATTTATCATAACTCTACTTACTGCTTAGTTTGTCAGATAAATTAACAGCACGCCCGTGTTATTAATCCTGCTCGAGCATGCCCACACTATTGTTCATGTTTTGTTCGTTTATTTAACTTACCAAATAGGTGGATTTATTTAACCACCTTGATACTCTAACCAAGATAATTCATGTTGATTATTTAATTAAGTACTCTCCAGTTCACATGAATTCATGTTGATTGCTTTAGTAATATGATTTTGTCCATTTATATTAACACAATACGTACCTTGCATATCAAAACATGAAAGATGTTAAGTCATCTGCATCACTTATCAAACATACCAAATTAAATAATCACAAGATTAGCTTAATAATCCGAAAAAAATAGTTTAACATGACTCTACTGTCGAAACTAATTCCAACCTAGATACCAAAAATTGAGTAATTACACAATTCATATATATAAAATGTTTCATATTGGTACAAAATTTTTGAAGCTTGCATAATCTATACTACAAATCAATTCATCCGACGTTTCAATTTAAAATATTATGTCATAGGTGTTTGGCGTCATTAACTTTTTTCCATCTCACTTCAGGAAGGCATTAATACAAAACTGAAATCCCTACACACAAATCAAAATGTCGAACCATCACCGTTCATCGGAGGTGGAACACTTTCCGTGGTGCATCATACTGATGCGCCATGGCGAGACTAGGGTGGAAGAGGACGAACCGTCCTCAAACACATCCCCAACCACAAGATCAAGGTGAACAATAAAGGCACCCAGCAAGCTCAGGCGACGGGGCGCAGAATAAAGGAGATCGTGTCGGAAAACGAGGGGTGGAAGGTGACTCAACTTTATTTTACCCAAATAAAACCTGCAAGTGTACAAGGTTATTGTAACAAATAGCAAGCAAGAGTATATCGTATCCCACAGAGACAATTAAGTGTAAACCTAAGTACCACGAACCAATTTCAACTACTATCCAGACGATCGAGAATTTTGGTTTTAAACTAACAACTACTTAAAGCATATAAAAACAGAGATTAAAATAAGCACTTAAACAAGAAAACAAAGAAGCAAGTTGTAGAAAATGATAGAGAAATATGCAGAATTCAAGGATCCGATGCACAACTCATAGCCTAACTCAATTGAAACCGATTTACCATTTAAAGTCTCCAGAATTGTTGAATCAACCACAAATATAGATTAAACCCCCTCCCGAGGTGAGAAATCCGTAGATTAGGTGTAATAATTGAAGTCCCCTTCTAATTCTTAGACCTAACTCCTAATAGTTCGATTAGATTAAAGATCCCACTCAAAACCTCAACTCTCCCGAGTTTTATTGAATTAAGGAGTGAATTATTCTTCTTTCAAGGTTAAATATTTCATCTCCCGATTATTCTAAGAAACCCTACACTCCCAATTGGTGATCAAGCAATTGTTAGGAAAAAGCACAAGAATAATTCAAACAATTGCAAGAGCAAGATAAAAACGAAGTCAATTGGATTAAAACTATAAATCAATGCATCTTCACCAAGAATTCTACATAAAAGATGTTTAGCTACTCATGTTCATGGTAGAAAACAAATAGAAACAAGGAAAAACAGTGGAAATCATGATGCGAATCGCAATTGGCGGAGGAATTGAAGCTTGAATCTTCAATCTTCTTCCAAGAGTTCTTCACAAAGAGAGGAGAGTGTTTTGTCGCTTGTAGAGAATGAATAGAATTGACCTAATTCTTCCTTCTTATTCCCCTCTTCAAAAATAGCTTTTCTGCTTTGAAAAACGTCAGATTGACTGACCCGGCCCGGTGGAATTAATCCACTGGAAATTCACCCGGCCGGGTGGGAATTCTTCGGTACTCTCTGGAGTCTCGCAAGCTTAATTACGCCACCCGGCCGGGTGTAATTATAGGGCAATAATTCACCCGGCCGGTGGGAATTTCTGGACAGCACAGTGTTCGTATAACGGCCATAACTTCTTCTACCGAACTCCGATTGAGGCGTGCGAGATACCCACGCGAAGCTCTTTCGAAGACGAAGAGATTGATATGCATTAAGGGATGATTGGACTTCAAAATATCCAGTAAATATTGTCTCAAACCAAGGCTTCTGCACATCCACATATTTTGTACCTTTTTCTACACATTCTTAACAAAATGGTCAACATACCAACATAATAGAGAAGTAGATATAAACACGTCCAATAATAGACAATATATTATCAAATTCATACATAACCACCCTCTAAAACCATGTAAAATCCAAGTATGTTAGAAGGTTCTGTTCTACGTCTCTCCGACGAGTAAAACTAGGGAGACCGCGGAGGTGATCATCAGCTGAGGTGGAAGCTTCGAGAAGGATTGGATCATCGGAGTTCGAGAAGAGTGCAGATTGAGGGAAAAACATCGTGGGAATTATCAGGATGTGGAGGAGAGGAGGAAGATTAGGAGAGAAAAGATTAGTTATGGGAGGTTCTTCTACAGATTTCCTTATGGTGAATCCGGTGCTGATGTTTATGACAGGGTTTCTAGCTAGTAAGTTTCTCTATTCAGATGATTATTACTTTACCACCGTACAACAAAAAGAGTCTTACCAGTGAAGACTATGGTTTTAATGCAAAATTGGTAATGTACGAGAAATAGAAAATTAAAATGGTTGAAGTGTTGTTCGGAAAATGAGACTAACAACCTAATTAAAGAGAAAGAACTTACTCCTTCATCTATCATTTAAAGAGTCATTTTGATTCGGCATGGATTTTAACAAATTAGTTGACTTTGTGAAGAAAAGTAAAGGAAGAAAGTTAATGGAATGTAGGACCTATTTTTAGAACTAAGTTTATACTCCCCCCGTCCACGAATAAGAGTCCCATTTTTCCATTTTGATCTCCACGAATAGGAGTCTCGGTTCATAATTACCATAAATAGTAAAGAGACCTCATATTCCACTAACTCATTACACTCACATATCATTTAAAACTAATACTCCCTCCGTCCCACTTAAAATGCAACATTTGAGAATCGGCACGGGATTTATGCAGTGTTATTTTGTGAGTTAATGAAGAGAGAGAGTAAAGTAAGAGAGATGAAAAAGTAGAGATAGAGTTGTTTCCATTTAAGGAAACGTTTCATTTTTAATGGGACAACCAAAAAAGGAAAACGTTGCATTTTTAATGGGACAGAGGGAGTATATATAAGTGGACCTCTATTCCACTAATTTTCTTCCACCCACTTTTATTTACATTTTTTTAAATCCGTGCCGGATAGAAATGGGACTCCTATTCGTGGATGGAGGGAGTAATTGATTTAGATTGTAAAAAGTTAGTCGAATGTGGGGGACCGCATACCCAAAGTGGGAAAAAACAAATGATTTAATAAATCGTGGACAACCAAAAATGGCAAAAATGACTCTTTAAATATTGGTCTCCACGAATAGGAGTCTCGGTTCATAATTACCATAAATAGTAAAGAGACCTCATATTCCACTAACTCATTACACTCACATATCATTTAAAACTAATATATATAAGTGGACCTCTATTCCACTAATTTTCTTCCGCCCACTTTTATTTACATTTTTTTAAATCCGTGCCGGATAGAAATGAGACTCTTATTCGTGGACGGAGGGAGTAATTGATTTAGATTGTAAAAAGTTAGTCGAATGTGGGGGACCGCATACCTAAAGTGGAAAAAAACAAATGATTTAATAAATCATGGACAACCAAAAATGGCAAAAATGACTATTTAAATATTGGTGCACATAGGGAGTATTGTAAAACTACCAAAATTGTCGATACAAAAGATTAATGTCAGGATGGCGCGCATCGGACGGTGCTACACCATAATGTACTACGAAATTTGGACGTTTAGAGAGCGAAAAAAAGAGAAGAAAATTTAATGTTACTTTAGAGTTATTTTTAATTTCTTAATTTTTGTTTTATTTCTTTTTTAGTCCATAGTTAGAGTTTCCTACCCACTTATAAATAGCTGGTTTCATTGTTTTGAATCAGATTATAATTAATAAAAATACTTTAGTTTTCAAAAAATTAGTGTTTCATTGATTACCTTCAATTTAGTCATTCTATACACATTTTAACACCTCATCTCGTGATCATCTACGATCAATTCAATTGATATTTAGAATATATATTCCGCATTGATACAACTTCGTCAATTTATTGTATAATGTCATAAGCTAACTTCCTTTATTTTCCAGGTTTTGTTGAAGGGCTATGGAGGGACATGGAATCCAACAAATTTGGAAATTAAATGAATTTGATAGTAGTCTCACATGGCATCACTATTCTTCTATGTCTCATGAAATGGTTCAACTGTACTGTTGATAAGTTTGAAGACCTTATCAATCCAACTAACTGTGAAAACCTAGTCCTAGAGCTCGGGCCTAATGGCGAATATAGTCTTGCTTCGCACCATCAACTAGACCATCTCAAAATATGGGGACTATCGGATGAGATGATTGAGGATCAAATTATTCGACCTCGAGGTCAACGATCGGCCACATTGTAAACAATCCCGGCCCATATATCCGCTACAGAGATTATGTTTAGATATGTTAGAAGTTAATTGGGCTTCTATGCTTTTATTTCTTTTTTAGTTAAGTGTAATTATAAATTCATTTTCAGGTTTTATTTGTCGGTTCTTTCCTAGATCACATTAGAGTCAAACCATAAAGGAGGCCTATAAAGAATAAATATGTCATCTTTCGTATATTAAACTATGAATCGATAGTTTTCCGATTTGCTTATATGTCCGGTTTTTTAAACATTTTGGTCAACTGCTAGACTAACATATGGACCAATAAAAAGATGCCAATATCTTATGAATCTTAAGTGTATCAAAGATCAGTCATTGGGGTGCATTTGCTAGCATGAATTGGAAACTGAAAAGTGAAAATAAATGAGTTGAGAAGTTATTTTAAACAAACGGAGTATATAATATCTATTACTAATTGTAGACAGAAATTCATGGGTAATTGTGTGAAGACAAGCATGATGCTACAATTACAAGCAATCTGGACTTTGGACCAAATTCAGTCACCATCTCCATGTGAGAGATGTTTGAATTAGTCTTTACACATACACATGTAATCACAATTCAATACATTAATTATTCATAAAACAAATATATTTTTTTCTATGTGTAGTGGGAAGGGAAATATAATGAAGGTCCCAATAAGCTATTCCACAAGCCATAATTATTTAATTATATGTTCCTTTTCCTCCCCTACTACTAGTTGTAAAGGTTGATGATATCTACACGCCAAATTAATGAAGAAAATACAAGTATGTCTACATGGTTATATTTAGCTGTCAAGAAAGGGATTACAATATTACATCTACTATTGTTGGTTGTAGGGAAATCATGCCTCGTTTTCACCCTCTATTCTAAATAGTACTGCGAGTATTATAAATTATGACTTAGCAATAAACACTACATGTGATTATTAATTAAATGAGAGAACATACATATACTTTATTAGTGAAAAAATTGAACTAGCTATAAGTTATGAACTTGAGAGGCCGAATCATGTAATGACACCGGTAATGGTCTAATGGAGGACGTCCCCGGTTAGATATTCTTGCATACGGCAATGGGCTAGCTAGAGTGGGTGGAAATCGTCGGGAGTTCATAGCAAATTGGAGAAGAACAAGAGGAACAAGAAGAAGGTGGTGAAACTGGCACTGGATGGGGAACTATTAATGATCCTTTTCTATTAAAAAAAAAAGTGGTGAAATTGGCAAAATATCATGCATGCGATAAAACAAAAATATGCGTACAACAAAAAAAAATGCATGTTTTAATCAAAACAAAAACTCGCATACATCAAAACATAAACATGTAGGTTTCTCATTTTTGTTTTATTCCTCTTTCTCTCGTTCTTGTACAAATCTCCCTCGTTTTTACTCAAAATTTTGCCAAATCAGTCTCATGTATTTTCTTGAATATATCTAAGTAAGAGAACAATGTTTGGAGAACCAATCTCATACAAATATTTATTATGTGTTTTAAATTTGTTTCTTATATCATTTGCATTATTAACTAATGTGAGTATAAGCAAATAACGAAAAATATTATAATGTGAGAAATAAGCAAATATAGGTTGCTGAAAATACAATTCTTGAAGGCAAGCCATCCCTTCTTAAGTACAATAAATTGATCTTTTTTTGTTTTCCAACAATGCTCTATATATCTAGTCTAGAATCTATACTCTACACATAAATATTCTAATAAACAATTATACATATAATGACTCTCAACTGAAACTGATGTGGTATCCCCCTCTTTCAATACAGCGATAGAAGAGAAAGTTGTCACTAACCAATTTATATACTGAAATATTTCACAATTTTAGAATTTCTTGATGCATGAAACTAAACTATTTCATCCATAATTGTTATTCTAATAGGGATGTGTGTTATATTATGTATACTCACAGCATATATGTATGTGCATGAGTGTAATTTCATCTTCCTACTGTAATTACTACAAAAGAAATCAATTAGGAGTATTATATAGGATATGATCAAACAAACTAATTTCTTAGTTTAGGAATTGAAAATTAATCTGGATCATTGATTTTTGTAAGATCTACAAATATTATAAAGTGAAGCATTGTTGTAATATATACAAAAACATAATCATATATAAGCATTATTATAGGCATATATATCTGAGTTCTACAGTAATCAAGGACCTAGGAACTAATATAAACCACTAAATTTTTATCACATAAGATTGTCTCTGAAAATAATATGATTGGAAATTAGGAATACATGAAAAATTAATCATAGAGAAATATTATTGCATAAATAGAAGATATTTTTTCCTTGCTTCTACCAAAATAAAATTTTCCACCAAAATCCATCCTATATTTTTATTTATTTATAGCTATGTAGATTGAAAAGATATGCTAAATCTCACCTTTTAGGCTTCCCAACATACACAATGAAACATTACTATGCTCAACTCCACCTTGTAAACGACGATGAGGCGCAGCTTCGTTGGTAAGACGTTCTCAACTATCAAACTCAAAAATTACTTACCTAGCAAAAGGGGTTAATTAAAGGAGATAGAAGATATACCAAAGAATTAAATAATCACAAAAGAGAATAATATAGATAGCAAGTGTAAGTTTATATAGATATATTTGTAAATCATTCAACAAGTCCAAAAATTCACCAATAATCTATTTATTCCTCCCTTCCTTGACGATCGATAATGTGAGGTAAAATAAAATGGAAGGGCCTAATAATTCAACCAAAGTATGTTATATTTTCAGTAGAGATGTTGCTAAAGTCAGGAGGAAACGGCGGTGGAGGCGGAGGCGGGGGAGGAGAAGGAGGCGGCGCAGCAACCGAAACCCCCTCAGACGAGAGCAACGATACATGAGAAGATGGAAGCATATTAGATTCTTCTAATTTGTATTTGTATTTCAAGATCTCATTCCTCACAGCTTCCAGCTCCGCTTGCAAGACTTGTACCTGCTGCTGCAAAGACGAGATCGCTCCCATGCACCCGTACACCGGATCCCGTAGCCTCACATTCGCCTCGTAGACAAGACTGTTCGCTGCATCTGCTCTCTGGCTCTCGGGCACCTCCTGTGTAGCACACAAGGAATTAAAATTAATCTCAGCAGATCATGGCAGCATGTGTAATGTAAAAGGATTAATCTAAGGTCCATAGTCTTTGTCCTAGCAGCAAGGTGCTTAGACATTATTGTATGAGGTGCCGAGTTCGAGCCCTCTTGACTTCAGTTGTAATTTCCTCCTTTCTATAAGAGTTTATTAAAAAAAATAATGAAAAAAAGAACAAAGGAATAATTTCCTCCTTTCTATAGGAATTTATTAAAAAAATAATGAAAAAAAAGAAGAATTAATCTCAGCAGATCATGGCAGCAGGATAACAGGGAAGTAGGGTTTTTTAGTTACCATGAGCATCTTGGAGACGTTGCTAGCACCAAAGACTTTGTGAACAGAGGCGAACTTGTGGGGTTCGTGGGGCGAGAAGTATGGAGAAAAGGGGCATTCTTGAGCGCAACGCCGCCTCAAAAGTTTGCAGGCGGCGCAGGGGGTGGTGGTGTTTAGGGTTCCGGTATGCCCCAGCATGTGTCTCCTTCCTCCGAGGGTCGGGTGGTGGTGCTGGTGGTAATGGTGACCCGCCGCGCCATCCAGTTCTCTCTTGATCTTCTTGCTTATCTCCTCAAATCTCTCCCTGCAACATAATTTTGTTTTTATTAGGACATGTTTATCAACACAATTTTTCTTACACTCATTTATGTATGAAATAGTTTTTGTGTGTGTGTGTGACCTTTCTGAGGACATTCAGGCATGCTATCTGCTAATAAAGCCAGCAAGAATATGAGAGAGAGAGAGAGAGGGAGAGAGAGAGAGAGGGAGATGAAGGGTTGAAAGGTGATTTAAAGAGAGAGATGGTTAAGAGTGCTTAAAAGGCAAGACAAAGAGGAAAAAGATGGTCCATAGCTCATTATACAAACTTCCAAAACAAAGTGATTAGGAAATGAAAAATTAGGAAAATGAAAAATCAAATTAAGCTTCTTTGTACATTAGCAGTTAATAGTAGTGTTTGTGGCCCTCCCATATGATGATGCGTGTACGAGGATTCAATGTTAATCATCTATAGGATAAAATTATGATTTTAGATAAATTTTGATGATAATCAACAATAGTTATTGTCACACACAAACTCATCAATTCAAACCCTTGGGATTACAAGCTTTTGTACTCTTCACACGTGCGAGTCCTTGAGTGTTGACTTTTGCAGCATGTTCAACTTTGTTAGGCGATTCAGATCACTGGTAGAGGCTTTTACGTAATAAAAGCGGGGTTTAATTTGTCAATCTATTTATGAAATGTAAAATTTATTTGGGTGTAAGAAAATGTAAGTTAAATGATATATCTCGTGCAGTCATTTATCCATGAAATTGTAGCAGTTGTAGTTGCTAATCATGTGATTACTTCACTAACTATTTGTCTTGTTTAAAGAAGTGAAGCACAGTAGGTAATTGTCACAGAAAAGGATGGAACACCTTCAAGATAAAACTGACTTAATTTTTTATTACAAAGTTTGTGGCTATATATAGCACTTTGCTAATAGAATTTGGACATCTCACCTACACTATTCCAAATGGCAAGTTTCGAATATAAGAATCTCACAAGTCACAATCCTCTCTTAACTTAAAATTTCCCACTTTTTATCATTTTCATGTCCCTTTTTCCATTAGAAACCTCATTTTTAATTGTGAGCTATGAAACATAATGACTTAAAATCTATATAAAATGATGAATTTGCTCTGAAAATATGAATTTGAAAATAGACATCAAACCCATGAGATTCAACTTCAGATCCACCAAATTAGTTTGCATCAAAATTAAATTTTATTTGATCAATTTGATAACCAAAATTCATCGATCCTCGATGAATTATAAAACAATTTTATCCGTTAATCTTTGTATGATCTACGTCTATTATAAATGGATAAATTATTGTAATTTATATAAAATAATTATCATAAATATAATAACTTGGTGGTGAAGTAGTATTCCTAAAGCCAAATGTCTTAGTTTCGAATTGCACCAAAATTGTGAAATGTGGTTAACATGAGTGTACCCGGTGCACATCAAACGTGACACATCCGAATTAAGGATCAAAATCAATCTTACTTACATATCTATTAGTAAAGAAAAATGTAGAGGTAAGAGAGAATTTGAAGAACACATAGACTAATTAACCTAAATACAAGTATCCAGGTTAATATACATCATTTGCTTGGGTGTGAATTTGTGGAATGTGTTTTCATGGTTGGTGGTAACAATGTAGGTGAAATATTTTAAGTGTATGTATGTATAGAGTATATATAAAATTCATGAATTTTTGCTTAAACTTTAAGGAAATGACACCATGGGTTCTCGTTTGACCCGTATTTGAAGGAATTCTTCCTAATAAAATAGAATCATGATAAACAAATATAACTACTTCACCCAAAAAGAATAGATTAATTTTATTTGGAGTGTCCACAAAAATTAGACTAATTCTAAACATAAAAAATTTTAAACAAATACTAGCCCTACACATTATTTTAAATGTAGAACCCATAATCTATTAACATTACTTCCACTGCATTTTTCATCTTTCTTACTTTATCAATTGAGCATTAAAACTCGTGTCATTTACATTTTGTTTATTTTTTGTGGAAGGAGGTAGTATAATTATCTTTCAATTGTTTAGTTTTTATTTTCATATGGAAACCCTAAATTGAATTTCTAGAGTTTCAGTAGTCTTGGAAGTCCAAGTCTTAGCTGTTTCTTGAAAAAATATATGTGGATTTATTTTATACTATTGGGGATTTAAATAGAAAAAAGATTGATTTTGGATATTAAGATTGATTCATTGATATTAATTAAGTTGCCTAGTTATATCCCAAAAATTTGCAGATTTAATCAAATATATCACAATATAAATTTTCAAACACTCCGAATTCCTATAAAAATTGACATCATAAAAGCATTAAAAACATTATTTTTAAAAATAGATGAACCGACTTTTATCCATAGGCTCAAGGTGTGGGCCAATGATCATCTTAAGTTCGATTTGGGCTGACTTTTTTTCAATGCTTGATTAAGCCTGATCTGGGCTTAAGCAATAGTCCTATAAGCTGAATTTATTAACTTAATCATCATCTGAATGATATTTTGGTTCAATTTGATAAGGATTAAAATCAAGACAATGTTATTTTATCATGTGAGGATATAGTCATAAGACTATATAGTTTCTAGTCTGAGTATAAATTTGATAAAAATCGATAATTCGTGATAAAATTTAAAAATGACGATAATGTAGTCACACGTATGTGAATATATTAATTTTTATATGACGTCGACATGTCTCTAGACTCTTACTCACCATTTTATAAATAATCCTTAATTCACATATATTCCATATTTGTCCCATGCCACCTTATCCATTCAACTATATTTCCATTTTAACGAGTAGTAGTTGTTTACATAACTGAAAAATGGAAATTTAGATTTTCTTAGACCATTTAAATGTATATTCCATTTAGATTTTCTTAGACCATTTAAATGTATATTCTATCCGTCCGTCAATAGTAATCTCATTTTTTAGATGTACAAATTTTAAGAAATATTAAGAAAAGTGGGTAGAAAAAAGTTAGTGGAATAGGTGTCCTACTTGTATAAATGAGTTTTAAATGAAATGTGAGTTATAAAATAAGTTAGTGGAATGTGAGATCTTATTATCATTTATGGTAAAAGTGAATCGGAACTCTTATTCGCGGGCGGACTAAAATGAGAAAATGGACTCCTATTCGCGTACAGATAATATTTTATTTTTGTTTATATTATTTATTTTTTCGAATATAGAATTAAAAAATTCTTTAAAAGACTCAAAACGAACTTAATATTATTCCTAATGAATATTCCGAATCAAAATTGAAATAATCAATTAAATTCAGCTGGTGCTCTACTCTGCTCCTACCTCGATTTCGAGACCTTCACCTCTTTCAGATCATCACTGAATTTGTAAAATACTCTTGTGTCGAGATGATTCTCCCTAGATTTGTGCATCTGTTGGTGGTGAGCATTTTCCTGGGCGTGTGTGAAGCTGGGTTGACCAGCAGCTATGTGCGCGAGACTGGGATTGCCACAGATATGCCACTCGACAGTGATGTATTTCGCGTTCCTCGTGGCTATAATGCTCCTCAGCAGGTAACACACTCAAATCGAGCTTTTTTGTAGTGTTTTGTGTCGATTTGAGATAATCATAATCTACTCTAAGCTTTAGTCGTTGTAAATGTCCGATTATTTTAAGAGTATTGATACAATCGAGGTTGATCGGAGTGAGATTTCTGCGATTTGATTAGATCGTATTGTGCTTCCAGTGAGCTGGCGATTTATTGAAATTTGGGGAAGAATTTAGTCAATGATATTAACATTGCTTCTATTTTTAGGTTGATTTTATTATTGTTGTCTAGTGCATATATATACACTTTCATACATAGTGATTGGTTTAATTTAATGAGATTGTTCATTATACTTGTTATTATTATACTGTTTCAAATGTTTACTTTCTTGAATCTCCATTGGATATATGGAGTATTTGTTTATATTGACATTTCCAAACATTTAATCCACTAGTCCCATATAACTGCCTTTGATCCTTAACTTTGGGTTTAGAAAGTGTTATTTTAGTGATGTATCAGAAGATCGGATTGATGCAAGCAAAATTTTGTTGAACAAATTACTTTCGTTGGATGTCTAGCAGTTAACGAAATTCTATAACTATGATGCAATTTATAATCTCTGTGCTTCAAACTTATGCTTGTTCCGGTTTTGAAGGTTCACATAACACAAGGAGATCATGAAGGCAGAGGGGTCATTGTATCGTGGGTTACACCAGATGAAGCTGGTTCCACTTCAGTGCTGTACTGGGCTGAAAATAGCCAGCATAAGAAAACTGTAAATGGCGATGTTGTTAGATACAAGTATTACAATTATACCTCTGGTTACATTCATCATTGCACAATCAATGATTTGGAGGTAGGCCTTTCTGGACCACTCTCTCTAACTGATGAATCTTGGTCTGTAGTCTTACAATGAGCAGGTTTTGATTCTCCAAATGATTTGCTGAAAATGCAGTTTGATACCAAATACTACTATGTTGTTGGGTGTGGGAACGTGACACGGGAATTTTGGTTCGTCACACCTCCCCGACCAGGGCCTGATGTTCCTTATACGTTTGGGCTTATAGGTATGTCTCGGACATCATTTCTTTGTTTGTGGAAACTTTACATAGTCATGTCAGAGGCAGATTAAAAAGAATAATGTAGAAAGAAAATGGAATATGATTATCGTTTGTCTTAAATATCATTCTTGTTGAATGACCTTCTTGTTAACCCCATATCCTGATAAGCTAATGATACTCTGTTGGTTTGTTAAGGAAGCAAGCATATTATATCTTCTCTACACTTGGTTGACATATATTTGAATGAAAAAGAACGACAAAGAATAAAAGTAAATGCACTATGAAGTTTACAGTTCTGTTGTGAAGCCAGTCTATGTGGCATCATGAGCAGGTGATCTGGGTCAGACTCGCAATTCAAATCAGACAGTAACTCATTATGAGATGAACCCTGCAAAAGGACAGTCAATCCTGTTTGTTGGAGACCTCTCATATGCGGATAGTTATCCGTTGCATGACAACACAAGGTGGGATACATGGGGAAGATTCGTAGAGAGAAATTTGGCTTATCAACCATGGATCTGGACTGCTGGGAATCATGAAATCGATTATCTTCCAGACATAGTACGTCTTTTTATTGAGCTGGTTCTTTTGTTCTTGGATGTCATGTTTTGCTTCTTATAGTTGGTCACAATGCCATTATATGGAAATGATTCGCCTTCATTGTAACTTAGTATAGAAGTAGAGAGGTGCATAGTCTTGTTATTATGTCAATTTACAGAGCTCTCATAATTGCTTAGATTGCATTATTAATATCTATGCATATTTATTTGCATTAATTCTCATAAGTTTCACATGTATTTGAACTGAATAAACCATTTTTCTGTAGGGTGAAACTATACCCTTCAAGCCATTCACACACCGATATTGGACACCATATAAAGCATCTAATAGCACGTCTCCTCTTTGGTACTCAATCAAGAGAGCTTCGGCCTACATCATTGTCCTATCTTCGTATTCAGCTTATGGTATGGATTTCAGCATCTCAAATCAACTTCATGCTTTAGTATCTTCCACCACCATCTTATGCACCTAACTTTTATTTTTATTTTGCAGCGATATATACCCCTCAATATAAGTGGTTCACAAACGAGCTAACAAAAGTGAATAGGACTGAAACGCCGTGGCTAATTGTACTCATGCATAGTCCATTCTATAGCAGCTATGTTCATCACTATATGGAGGGAGAGACTATGCGAGTCACGTATGAAGAATTCCTCGTGAAGTACAAAGTCGATGTGGTCTTTGCTGGTCACGTGCACGCGTATGAGCGATCTGTAAGTATCTAATGTTCTTCATGCATAGCAGAGATCATTCTTGGATTCATAACTTTGATCATTTGATCTCCCTATGCTACATTTTCAACCTTGGCTAAACTATCCGAGTTCGACCAAATTTCACATCACGTCATCTCATACAGGAGCGAATATCGAACATACAGTACAACGTGGTGAATGGACTGTGCACTCCTATCAGTGACGACTCTGCTCCGGTCTATATCACCATTGGAGACGGAGGAAATCAAGAGGGCTTACTATACGAGTATGTAAAAGCTGAATGTTGTGTAAATAATCGATTTGGAAACTGATCGAACTCGTTTGCATCTTGCTTGTAGGATGACAGAGCCACAGCCGGCGTACTCAGCTTATCGCGAACCCAGCTACGGCCATGGCATTTTTGACATAAAGAACCGGACTCACGCCTACTTCGGTTGGCATCGTAATCAGGATGGTTTCGCAGTGGAAGCCGACTCCTTATGGCTAGTTAATCGGTATTGGAAAACCATGGCAGGAAAGAGTTCAGTTGCTTAACTGAGGTTGGTGAGTTCCACTTGTAATGTATGTTAACACAAAATATCTTCAGATATTCGAATAATAAACAGAGAACATGTGCAACACTACTTGTTTGTCTGGTTTACCTATAAACGGAAATTATCCCACACTAATAAATTATTTAGTGAATTTAAAATTTTAACCTACCAAAAACATTTCTGTACTAGTAAAGCATTAATAATCATTTAATGGAGTTTCAAAAAAAAATTGCAAATATAGAAGACACAATAATTGCTATGTCGTATGTCCCAATTATTTTACTGTAGCCACTTAATAAGGAGTAGTACTATTTATTTAAGCACTGTCTATGAGCAGTAGATCAGCCGTTGCAATATTTTTCCTTAGGACAATGCTAGTCTTTAACTCAAATTTTTAAAATGATAGTACTCCCGTTTTTACCATAAATAAAATGAACGGAAAAATTGGATTTTCGGGTAACTTTTTTTTTTGAAGTAAAATAACAATTGAATATGCCAATAGCATTTTCGTGTTTCGCTTTTACATAAATACAAGCGAAGTTTTTCAACCAATTACTCAAATCCATTGTCGAATTGTACATTTGTACTCAACATAATATAAGATACTTATGGCATAACAAATCAATCTGGTATTTTACAATAAAGTGAGAGACGAAACCACCATGTAATTACTTATTAGTAAATCAATAGATCACTTCGGAATGACTGATCCTATCACCTGCCTTTAAAGGCTGAAAAACTATATTAAATTCGGTTTTTGGAACTATCAGAGCCAATCATAGTCGGCACAAACCTTCAGAATTGGGGTTCAGTTCCGTTTTCCGTCCGTCATTCATTACTTAAAAAATTTAGACATGCCATTGAGAGAAAAAGGAGAAAGAGATAGATGTGTCGGTGCATTCACTCAAACTAAGTTTATCAAACTATAAATCTTGATTGGATACCATGTCACTTAGATTTCATTTGCCATAAAAACCAGGACATTATCAACACAATTCCCAATTTAACACGTAAATGTACAAATAAAAAATACTCCACTATTAAACATCATATTCAATTTTTAGAACTTGCAATGGACTTCACCACCTTCTTCACACTCTTCATGGGGCAAAAACACAACGTTGACGTTGGTGAATCTCTTCCAACCTCGTACTCAAACGAGGACGAATACGACGGCGACGGCGAAGAGGACGCGGTGGCTTTCTTCCTAGCAAAGATGGAGTTGAAAATCTTGGAATAATGCTTCTTCTTCAAGCTAGGGCTACTAGCTAGATTTCTCGACCGATACTGGGGCGGTGGGGTCAGGGGCGGGAGAGGGCCATCGCTGAGCTTGTGCTTCGGCGTCCCGGGCTGAGACTCCCACAGAAACGGCACCGAGCCGGCTGCACCGCCGTAGTACAGCACCGTGATTGGTGCCTCGCCGCCCACACGCTTGGAGGAGTTGTACCTTTTGGGAAGAGTTGATGGGAATTCTTGTACACCATTCATCATTTCTCCTGAATTTTTGAATCTTGTTTTAAAGTTATGGTTTCGAGAAGTCTATGAATAAGTTGTTGGAATATGAAAATTTATAGATCCCATGTTGATATTTATAAGGGGATTGTATAATTGTATTATAAGGCATAGGTGCATTAAATAGGTAGGGCATATTTGACTACAATGTTTCAAATATGTATTGTTTGTTGCATGCATCTGTATATATGGTATGTAAACTCTTTTTAATTTGTTAACTAATTAGGGCTTTTAAATATCTTTCATTTCATCTAGGCTTTTTTTTTCATTTCATCTAGGCTATTTGTATGTCAATTGCTAAAATTTTGCTAAATTTTGATTTGTATATCAGTTTTAAAATTCGCATTTAAATTATTAAATTATTGGTTTATTCTGATTTTTCAATCAACAAAGATATTCGTGCTAACATGGCTTGATATAAACTCAAAACAAGAAATGAAAATTATTTTATTGATGTTTGTTGATCGTACAGTCACGTAAGTAAATCATGAAGCTATATGAATGCTGAAAGGTTGATTGATTGTAAAATTAGAATAAATCAATAGATTGATTGCAAAATCAACACAAATCAATATGTCAATAACATACAGGTTGATTTTAAAACTAGACAATATGTAAAATTAGAATTTTGACGGGAAAGTGTTGAGGGCCTGGGAGGGTATTTTGGGAATCGCGGGTTTTGGAATCCATTAATATATAACGGGTTTTGGAATCCATTAATATATAAATCCAATATCTCAAGTTTGAGTTCATCCTGTCACATTCTTTAATTTTAATATTTGCAATTGTTATAAATAACATAAAGTGATTATTGTTTAAATTCAAAAATATTAAATTTGAGTCTCTTGTAATAATATTAATTTTAATGTTGCAGTTATAGTGTCGACCATCTCGATTGAACGGTGAATAACTCAATAAATTTGTCGATCTAACTCGCTTATAAATTTCTCTTATATTATGAATTCTATCATATCATATCATATCAATTTTATGTTTACAAATACCTAAAATTAAATTGTACAATCATGTGTAAATTAAGTCATAATACTCATACCAAAATTGAATCCAGTTAAGATGTAAATCCCCAAACTACCCTTTAATCCATTAATGTATGTGTAAAAGAAGATTGTACTTCATCATATATACGTCATGTATTCACAGAATAAATGGCAGAGTAGTAATGTTTTGTTAATTGGATGTAATAACAGTGCCGCTGACACAAATTATTACACAAGCTTTGCAGGTCGATATTAATATCATTTTTACAATGCTTTTTCACAATTAATTTCCAATGTGCTATGATGTCTACAAATAGATACCAGGACACGTGTACGAATAATTACAATTATGGAGTACCATTTAATTTATTTCCTTAAGATCATTAATTATGGAGCTCAGTATAACAATAATATATATCTTCTGTATGACATTGTTTATTTATTTATTACCATAATCTAAGCACGCATATTTCAATTAGCAATTACGAAAAATGCCAAAGAAGTAAAAAAAAAAAAAAAGAGAGAGAGAAAATATTATAATTATAGTCTTAAATGCTGAAATGGAACACAACACTTATATACGAAAACAAGAAAAAGAACAGTTAAAAATTAAAATTAACCTCAACATACTATTTTTTCAACTTTTGAAACGTGCAAAGGAGTGTATATTTCATTCCGGTTTATACTTTTGGTATGATTGAATAATGATGATGTGATACATATAATACAATGAATATGTAGGTGAAGTACATAGCGTAATTTAAGCAATGGAATTTAATGAGCCACTATTTCAAATTCGAGCCATAATATCAACAATTCAGGCATAATTTCACCTTTTCAATTCACCATTTTTAATTTGTATATTCATTAAAATCACTATACTATCTTTGTAAACTAAAAGGAAATGATTCAAAATTTGAAAAATATTTAGTTAAAGATTTCTAAACTTCCATTATTTTAATACTCCTACGTTGCATAATAGAAATCATATATTATGGTCGAAACCAGTTGTGGAGTATGCCAAAATATCTTCGATGAGATCTCATGGGATGGCCAGGAGTTCTATCTTCATGAAGAGACGCTTGTCGATGTTGAAAATCCTAGAATCAGGCAATGCACTACGCGTCCCGACCTCCACTATCAATTGAACCATGGCCACCATCCTCGGCGAATGAACTTGATAAAACAAAAAATACAACATTCATTTTTTAAATTTTTTAAAAAACAAACAATTTCTGAAAGGATCAGTTGCCCCCTTCTTCCGTCCATGCAACACATGGCTGAAACCCTCACCGTGTCCTGCCACATCATCGCTGCACTACTAGCCCCGTCTACGGTTATATCCTCGGCCTCCGCGTGGCCCGCACCCCTGCCCGCCCTATTTAAGGTGCCCACAACTTTGTGGTTGCTCTATCTCTATTATTTGTTCAATTAAGCAAAGTTTTCAATGTGATTAATTTCGAAATGGTCCATCAAATTGAGAGTCACTAGGTAGTTGAACTATTTAATTCGTGATTATCTAGCTTTCAAACAATTAATTGGAAATTCCATCATAGATGTAATACACCAACAATCTGATTTTGAGATACGTGACACTTGTCAAACAATCATTAAAGTTGAATAATTTCACCCATTTATAGACAGCAACTTCTCGAATCTTCCTCCAATCATCAAACAGACATATGCTCTTACTTCACTATCCTAATTGAACTAGATTTGATTTCTTTACAAATATCAGTATAAAATTGTTGATACGAGATTTGCCTCCAATCAATTTTCAAACCAAACACTTTGGCATCAAATCATGGCCTCAAAAATATATCTCCATTTTTTTAAAATTAATTCATTCCTAACCAGTTTCCTAGCTACCAAATGTCTGTTTGTTACGTAGTCATTAGCCTTAAAAATACATCGGAAGGATTATTTATTGCTACGTTGCTTTTTGTTGTTGGTTTTGTTCTGAACTGATCGCCATTTTTTGTCTTGAGCGTGCACTTCTTTTGTATAAAGAAAATTTGAAGTATTTTATCATTTAAAATACAATTATACAGTGATAAAATTATATGCATCACACTTAGATAAAAAGAGAAATTACATGATACTCCCTCCGTCCCGGATAATTCGACTCACTTTCGGGTTTTAAGAAATGTAATGAAAGTGAGTTGAAAAAGTTGGTGGGATGTGGGTCCTACTTTTAAAGTACTCCCTCCGTCCCACATAATTTGGGACACTTTGACCCAGCACGGGTTTTAAGAAATCTAATGGAAAGTGAGTTGAAAGAGTTGGTGGGATGTGGGTCATACTTTTAAAGTATTAGTTTTATAATAAAATGTGAGTATGAATGAGTTAGTGAAATATGGGGTCCACTACCAAAAATGGTAAGAGCATCCGCAGCGGTCAAGAGGACGGTGCTCGTCCGTCCGTGCCGCTGAGCACAGTGTCGTCCGTCCGTGCCGCTAAGCAGCACATGTGGCGACGCCTAATTCGCCAACGGCATAGCCGTTGGCTTTTAAAAAAAATTAAAAAAATGCGAAATTAATTTAAAAAAATGATTTTAAATAAAAAAAATATTTTTCCACTTCCCAAAAAAAATATATCCATTTTCTTCCCACTTTTAATTTATTTTTCAATTTTTTTCCCCCAAAATTCACATTTTCATCTATAAATACCCCCACTTCAACACAAAAAAAAATCACATTCTCATCTATTCTATCATCATCTACATTCTCTCATCTCTTTTCCTCATACTCTCTCATCTAAATTCCCACCACACTACACAATGTCCGGCTCCGGCGATCACCTATCCGGCAATCGCGGTTGGAACCACGATTGGTTTGACTCCAAGGCCGGATTTAGTCCGAAAACGCAATTTACGGCCCCTCCTCAAACCCAAGGTTCGCAAGCTCCGGGTAGCTACCGTCCTTACCCGGTGCACGACCTAAACACCTCCGGGTTTGGGTGGGCACCCGAACCCGGATCGGGAGGGAGCAGCAGCTCTACTCCTACTCCTACTTCTGTTCCTACTCCTCCTGTTTGTGGCACCCGCACCCCGTACATTCCGGTGAGATGATGGCGATGTTCAAAGCCTACTTGGCAGTCTCCGAAGATCCGGAAGTTGGCACGAACCAGACCGGGGAAACGTATTGGTAGCGCATCACTCGTCTTTACAATGAAACCCGGCCGGAGGGAACCATCTATCGCAATGAGAGTATGGTGCGCAATTGCATCTTCAGATGCAACGAGGCAATCGGTAAGTTCCAGGGGATTTACCTCCAGGAAGAGCGGTCGGCGGGGAGCGGCACGAGCGAGCTCGACATCATCACTGCCGCCTTGGCGACCTACCAACGCACGGAGTTCAAACCGTTCAAGTACCTCGATTGTTGGCAGGAGGGGCGCCAACATCCAAAGTATAGGGGCGGCATAATAGCATCCTCCTCCAGCTCCTCCAGCAAACGGTCGAGGTCGGTAGCCCTATCCGACGGTGCCTCCAATGATGTGGCTACTCGGCTTGCCGGAACTAACTTGGGTAGCCCCGACGCTGGCCCGAGCAGTTCCCGCCGACCGCAAGGAAGGAAGAAGGCGACGACCACCACCCGCCGTCGCGCCCCGACTCCAGCCGCCCCCGCCCCCGCCCCCGCTCCGGCTCCCTTTGTGCCTCCTCCACCCCCGAACAACACGTTGTGGACCCTCTTGGGTCAACTCTATTTGAACGATACGTCTAAGATGACTCCGAAGCAACTTGCAACACATGAGCAAATGATCCGGGGTCTCAAGAGGCAATTGGGGTTAGAGGACTAGTCTTCCACGTGTGTAATTTTTATTTTCTAGGATTTTAATTATGTATTTTTATTTTTTAGTATTTTAATTATGTAATTTTTATTTTTTAAGATTTTAATTATGTAATTTTTATTTTTTAGGATTTTAATTATGTAATTTTAATTTTTAATGTATGTTTATAATGTAGAAATGTTTTTAATAATTGAAGTATTTAAATTGAATAAAAGAATGGTGGGACCCTTGAGCTTGTCCTTAGCACATCCGTGCTCTTAGCTAAGGACAAGTAGTAAAAGTGGTTCCGGGTCCACTTCCGTGCTCTTAGCTAAGAGCACGGATGGGGATGCTCTAAAAGTGAAATGTGTCAAATTATGTGGGACGATCCAAAATGGAATACTGGGTTAAATTATGTGGGACGGAAGGAATATTAGTTTTATAATAAAATGTGAGTAGGAATGAGTTAGTAGAATATGAGATCCATTACCAAAAATGGTAAAAGTGAAATGGGTCAAATTATCTAGGACGGAACGAAATAGAATACTGGGTCAAATTATCTGCGACGGGTGAATATATGTTTGTGCAATGGACTCTAAAGTCAAGAACAATTTCAAACTAAATTTTATCACAAATTCGCACACCAATTTATCTGTCTCAATTGAGCTCTTACTTTGCTATTGATTGTATTAATATGAAAGCTATAAAGAGCCATAATAACAAATTTGTGAATTATATATATGCAGAAGATAGACTTTAATTGAGCCCTAATGTTAGCCCAATTACCTGAAGATTGGGCTCAATGGTAGAACTATTAGTTAAATAGGAAAATTTGAGTCCTCATTGCTCGACGAGTAAGACTGAAACCCGAAGATTTAGAATTAGGATTGACTAACCCGGACTATCCATAGCTGAATAGTCCAACAATCTAATAGAATTGGTCAAATTAAACCTGAGTGGATTGACCCGATTAACAATCTCTCTAAATTATTTCACGACAAGCTTCAAAGCTCCAAGTCGTCCCCTTCAAATAAAAAAAAAATTACTACTATTTGCTAGTAATCTAACTAGTTTCAATTGGTTGAAAAAATTTAACTGCAAGATTATAAGTAAAATTTCTTTATGTAAATTATAACAATGAGAGGTTTCTTTTGTTGAACTGTTTCACGATACGAAATTGTTATATCAAATTAATAAACAGTTAATTAAAACTTTTAAATGCCGACACTCACAATTCACAAACTCCTACGGAGTATGATGGAAGAAGAGAGAAAAAGTTAAAGAAAGGATGAAATGATGAAAGCACACACAACATAAAGTAAAGAGACAAAGGTGTAAGAAAAGGAAAAATCAAAGTAAACATTTGGTAATTCTTTTAAATTTTAATCTCAAAACAAATAAATTCTATTAAATTTCTTTACCCTTTTGTAAGGAAAGTGATTATTCTTTTCATTTAAAGAAAATTTCGAGCTGGACTACACGAGTGTTTATGGAATGAAATGAAATAAAATAGTTACTATATCCTTATGGATGATATTTACAACAATGAACAGCATATGAATGAAATAGAAAAATTAAAATAATAATATTACTATAATTATATAATAATCATATTATGAAATAATGATAGTAGTAATAATAATTCGATTCTATTGAAATGAAAAATATAGTATTATTATTATTAATTTATTATCATTATCACATAATCCTTATTATACTATTATTGGAATCATTTCTTTCTAGTATAGACACCAAGTCCACACCATATATTAGAGGTAACATTTCAACAAAACTAAACAAAAATTCCTGCAATCACGGAAAAGGTAATATCTTCCATTGATTGTGTTGCAAATAATGTAATTACAAAGTGGAATGTGGTATGGTTACTTTTATTGTGTGCTTTTATAACTTTAGTCAAAATCAACTAGGTGGTTTAGCAAGTTCATTATGCCTTTTTCAGCATGACACCAACCATACTACAATATGGCCCTCAAAACCCCATTCTTTAAATTTATAATCTTGAAAGATAACTAAATTTGTTGTCTTAGAAATCTACTTAGGAATTATTGGATTGGATTGAATTGAATATTTTAATTTCCTATATAGATTGCTTTTGTGGTTTAGTACTTAGTAGGGTTTGTTAGGTCAATTCAATTTCTTGTCTATCGAATGTGAGAATTAGTTTATATTCCTAAGAAAGATAATAAAGTTAAACCACACCGCCATGCTTTTTTTTTTCAAAAATTATCAACATATTTGATTGGTTAATCATATACTTATATTTTATAGTGATGCTTATTACTCCTTCCAAGATCATATTTTCCTATTTTGATCTATCCACTAATAAAAGTCTACTTTTCGCTTTTATAATAAATAAATAGTAACTATATTAACTTATTTTATTTTAAAAGAAATGTATCAAAATATGATCAACATTCTACTAACATTTCTTCGAACTGCTGCAATAAAAGAGTAAGACTCTTATTACTAGAAGAAAGGAGTAGAAAATACCTCTTTATGAACTTGTTTGTTGAGATATTCAAAAGTAGTGGTCACACAATTTAAAGATTTTAAATGGATCAGACATGGTCTCCTTCACTAAGATTTTTATGCTAATACATGGAGCAAAAATTTAGTAATCTGAACTTATTTTTACGCGGTGTGTTTAGTCAATCACAATAGCATAAATAATTTTTTTCCTTGTTTTTCGTTATTTCTGCATTGTAATTGGCTGGATACACCATGTGACAATACCTCTGGACCACATATAACATCTACCCTAGTACATTAGTAAATTTCTAATCTTTCTAAAAGCAAATGGTCCAAGAATTTCTCTTTTTCATTTTTTTTTTTCACTTTATCCAACCTTGGTACAATATGGAAAGTGAGAGACTCATAATTTATCTTCCCTTTAAACATGGTCCCTTGTTTTACCCCAAAACACCATGATTGCAATTATGCTCACTTTCATTTATTCCAGTACCAATAATCACAACTTTCTCCATATATCTACGAACATTCCATTTCTCTGAATTCCAAGTTCCTCACTCTCAAAACCATCCCATATATATGGCGGAATCCGCCGAGACCAAAAATATCATCGACCCCGCCCGGGTGGAAATTGACACTTCACCGCCGTTCGAGTCCGTTAAGGAGGCCGTCGACCACTTCGGCGGCAGCGGCCATTGGATTCCTCCTCACTTAGCTGCTCCGCCCAATGTAATTGCTTCTTTTCTCCCTTCTTCTTTTAATACTTGAAATGTGATGGTTTGGAGTGTTTGTGTAGGAAATACAGTTATATTTATATAGGTGGACTAAAATGTGACATGATTTTTTATCATCTTGGATGATTGAAAAAGAGAAACTATGATCATTCTTGAGAAATAGTTTAGCTCGCATTGAAGTTTCCATTAAAAAATTTTCCCCCCAAGAATGAATTAATTGCTACATCTCCATCATAGAAAATTAGAGAAGACCAAGGATATACTCAATCTGGCCGCAAATATCCGTCACATTTTGACTATGCTCAGGTTTAGAGAAATGTAAAGAAAAGTAAATGGAAACCTAGTAGAGTGTAAATCCTAGTTGAGGCAATTTACCTAATAGTAAAAAATAAATTCCTACTTGTACATGTAATGACTGACAAAAAAAATGTGAGACATGTATACACAACTATAAGGAGTATAGAAATGTGACAAAATGATAAAAAGAAAAAATTGATACACCTTAGACTAGTGTGGCCTATGTTAGTAGAGCAGGACAACAAAACCAACTAGTGATAGAAAATTTGACTCATTAGCATTTCATATTTAAAGCTCGGATATATTGTTGAGCTAGTCATCTTTTTGTTTCGTTCTATATATAATACTTGGTGAGCTACAACCTCCGCCTACAATCGCTGACCCACTCTAATAACAAGTCACTTATACACTTATATAGTGATTTCAGTTCTCTAGTTATATCGATGTATGATCCTCGTGAGTGTGTGACTAACATGATTGAGGTTTTCGATGTGGAGAAGATCGAAGAGCATGCAATGCAACTGGAGAGGGATCTTATAATGAAAGAGCAGCAAACACTCAACGTCTTGAAAGAGCTCGAGTCTGCAAAGAGGTTCGTGGAAGGCCTCAAACTGAATCTCATCCCCGACAGCCCCGACCTAAACCCGGACCTCCGCCACGACCAGAGCCCGACATGGCCCTCGCCCGGCCTCATGCTCCGCGAGCAGCTGAACCAGGCAAAGCTCAACCTGAGCCGAACGTCAGTTGATCTGGCCGCAATCCAAGCCTCGGTTGAATCCCTCAACAAGAATCTAAGAAAAGATCAAATCATGCTTCACAAGGCAACCAAGATTCAAATGCAAGAGAATTACCACCACCACCACCACCGCGAAGTCTCTCTAACCGTGTCAAACAACAAGCAGGAAGCGACCTCATTCGAGGCTGAGCAGTTTAAAAAGATGACTGAGGCCTCGAGGTACTGTTAGGAATTCTTGTCATCGTCTATTAACTTACTGCGGAAAATACAGATAATAATAAAAGAAAGAGCTAGAAATTTAATTGAACCTTTGATGTAATATCGCTAAAAGTCATTTTCCACTATTTCCAAAAGCGCAAAAAGTTACGAAATAGTAAAAAATGACTTGTTTTTAGCGATATTACATTAAATGTTAGACCAGTCTATGAATATTTTTAAAAAATGAGGATCGCGTTTGATATTTGCATAGTTTAAGGACAATTTATATTCTATCATAATAAAATCTAGATTTATACTCCGTCTTCGCATCCAATTACTAAGAACTGTCTCATTTAATAAATGGACTTTGTGTTTCACTAACTCATTTCACTCATATTTATTATAAAATTAATATAAGTAAGACACAAAGTCTACCAACATTTTTCATTTACTATCTTTCTATACTATTTCTTAAACCTAAGCGAGTAAAAGTAGCATAATTAATCGCGGACGGAGAAAGTAGTTAATATTGTGCGTTGAACATGTAAACACATCAGGCACGAGGTCATGGAGGCAATGGCCGAAATAGACCGCACCAAGGACTGCATCCGGATGGCCGAGATGAGGCTCCACGCTGCCAAGAAGATGGAGGACGCGGCCAAGGCCGTGGAGGCCATCGCCCTCGCCCGAGCCAACACCACCAACCACCATCCGTCATCAAACATCTGCGATGGGATCACGCTCTCCTTCGAGGAATTCAAATCCCTATCCCAGAAGGCTAAGCAGGCGGACCAGCTCAAGTTCATCGACACTGGGGGTGGCCTTCAGCGGCCACCTCCACCTGTTACAGAGAAATTCGAGGACCAGAGCAGGTCCTCGGATTTCTTGGTGAGCAGTAGGAAGGTGGTGGTGGAAGACGAGGTGATGACGAGGCAGCACGTGTCGCTGAGCCAGATGCTGAGGGAGCAGAGCAGGGCTAGTGGTGGTGGAGGAGGAGAAGGGAATGTGCAGAAACAATACTTCATGCAGAGGAAGAAATTTGGGTTTATTCAAGTGCCTATTCCTACAAAGCAATCCAAGAAAAAGAGTAAATCATAGTACTAATGTTTCTACTACTTCTTTGTTTTTTACTATGTTGAGTGTTTCTTGGGATTTTTCCAAGTATTAATTGTGTAACATAATTGGTTGTATAATCTTGCCTCTGTTATTTCCAGATTTGTTTTGGAGAAAAATTTGAAATTTTATGATTTAATATTTCATTTTAAACCACTTACTACTTGAACAAGCTTTAACCTAATTTCACAATCCATAAAAATATTAAATTAAAATTAAATTGAAAAAATAATACTCCATACGAGTAAATGGAATATTCATAAAGTTCAAAATTTATATACCCAAAACAAAGAAAGAAAAAGAAGCCCAATTATTAAATATCAAAATAAGGCCCAAAATAATAAATTAATCACCTGTATTTTAACGACTCTTCCAGAGCTCGATTGCCTTCCAAAAATGGAGAATGCGATGAGCTTCACCACTCGTTCTCTGCTACCTGTCACTCCCGCCTCCCCTCTCTCTCCATCCCCCTCATCTAAACTCACATTCTCGGTACTCTCTTCTTCTTCCCCCCTAATTCCTATTTATTATTTTAACTTGTTTCTTCGTAATCATTCGCCTCTTTTTAATCTGTCGTTGCCAGAGATTAAATCGCTCAAGCGCAGCGGAAGAGCAGCATCGCCGGTGTAAATCCCTAGTGGTTACGAACGCTTTCGGGTCGGATGAAAATGGGCAGCTCGACGGGTTCCCCAATTTACCTAACAAGATTTTCATGGAGGAGGTGATTTCTGCTCTTTTTCCGTTCCCCCTTAATTCTTTTAGTTTTCAGTTCGCGTAGTTCCATCGAATTTGCAGTTTATTGCTTCATGAAATGAAGAATTGGGGGAGAATTTTTAGTAATTATAGGTTTTTGAGCTGTATATTTGAGTTTTTTTGTTGATTTTATAATTTATTTGAATTTGAATTATCACTTCTGAGAATTTGGAGAATTTTAATTAATTCATGGATTTTATTCTGACAAAATTGATTGATTATGAAGTTTTTAATATCTCAGGGGACTAATTTTGCTGAATTCTTCAGGTAATTGGAGCAGAATATGGTGAAGGTTTTGAGACATTTAGACCTGAAGGTCCCCTTAAAGTTGATGTGGTAGGTTTTTAGGTGTATATTTGTCATCACATCTTATTCTCTACAATTCACTTTTCTTGGAAATCAGCAAGCAGATAATCAGTTACTGAAAATTGATGGGTTTGTATTGTTGGTGTCATACTAGGATTTTTTAAATGATAGAATGCAAGAAGGTTTCCTCCAACGAATTCGCTATGCTATGAAGCCTGATGAAGCCTATGGCCTCATATTCTCTTGGGATGTTGTGGTAAACTTTTGGTTATAATCATGTGTATTTGACCTCTAACTTGAATGGCATTCTTTTGTACATAGTACAGCTTTAACTATGGAGATTGGATGTATTTGTACTGAATATATATCGGTTCTTTACAGGCAGATACCCAGGCCTTAAAATTGCGTGCTTGGGAACAACTTGCATCTGAAGAAGGTGAGGGCATTTGACTTGGGTTGGGTTAATTTCTCATTGTTGTGGATTTAGGTTTAGAAAGACAGGCCCATAGTAGCGGTCTGTAGTTGAGATAACAGTTGCTTATTTAGTTATTTTGTCGTTAGTGTCAGATTCTTACGTGTAAAAACTAGAGTGCTTGACTTACAGTTGGAAGCAATCCCTAGGATGTATGCATGATAAGTGCTTGAACAACTAGATATATTAGCACATAGGAATATCCAACATGAGCTTTGTGGTAATAACCACAATGAATTTGAATAAAGAATGTAGCCTTTTCATTTATAGTAAACGAACTTGCTTATATGCTTTAATTCAGGATATAGCAATGATTTCCTAGTTGTATCGGCTAGGAAATTAACTTTTTCACTGAGCTATGTCGTGATGGTTTACAGATATCTAGTGCTGGTGCTACTATAGCATTGGCTTCAATGGACCATAACTTTGGTTGCTAAAAGGAGTTGCTTATTTGATGTTACGTGAAATATCAAATATGTTTCTTTTAAAGTAGCCTAGTGGATGTATGCTTGCAGAAAATTATTTTTTGGTTTGGTATTGATTTTTTCTATAATGTATGGATTGAAGGCAAGAAGAGCTCCATTAAGTTTGAGGTATTGTAAGTTCACTACTAATTATACATACAAATAAAAATGTTCCGAGCTTCTAAGATGGTCAAGGGTTAGTTATGACTGAGGACATTTTTATTTCATGGTTTTAACTATTTAGCATATCCAGTAGGGAAAATCTGTGCTTTGATTTGATGCCCCCTTATTAGGAAATGATGCCTTTATGTAGCTCGACTAGGTTTTTGTGCATTCCTATATATTTGAGAAAAAACACTTATTTTGCAGGTAAGGAGATTCCTAATGATGACAATATACAAAGATTTTTGCTTTATACTGGTGCCGATCATGTTCTAAGCAAGGTCTGAGTCTAAAGATGATATTTAATGTGCTCTTTCTCGTCATTAACAGCTTTTAATAAGACGTAATGTATGCATAATATTCTAATTTGACTGGGTATTGAAGAATCATTACATCTATACATTATATGCTCTCTATACTGACTAGGGCAGTGAATCCATGAATTGGCATTTATAGACATTTCAGACGTTCATTCTCTCGTTGTCTGCATTTCCTTGTTTATGCAAGGAGAGAACGGTGGGGATGTGTGGGTGTTTGGATAAGTTCTATAACATTGTTTTGGGTGATTAAGTTAATAAAAAGCTTCAAATGGTCGAAAATTGAACTATCCAGCCAGTCTTGCATGTTAATCTTCTTCTTTTATTTTGGGGGGGGGGGGGAGTTGGGGTTGGGGGTTCTTATTTGGTATTCTCACAAAGCATGAATAGTTATTACAGACTGAAATATGCTGTATAATAATCCATTGCCTGCTACTTTAGGTTATTCTATTGTCTATTGGAAGCATCATAAGGAGGTTTTCATAAGCTTGTCTATGCAAAAAGATTAATTAGCACTTTGTTGAAGTTTCAATTCCTCCACCAAAGTCCTGAATCTTTCTACGACAAAATATAGGTATTGCGCTGGGAACAGGCTGACGATGATGTAGATAGACTGAAGTCCAGGCTCTCTCAGTTATATTATGACAACCTTGTAAAAGTAGGATGATCAATAACTTTTATTTGTGTGCTTTGCTTTCTTATATAGTACTTCAATTAATTCCTGTATCCTCTCTTTAGTTTTCAGAACCTGTGGAAGGTCTAAAGGAATGGTTAGATGCTCTGTCTACATCTCGCATCCCTTGTGCAGTTGTTTCAGGTCTTGACCGTAAGAACATGGTTGACACTTTAGAAAGGATGGGCCTGAAAAATTATTTCCAGGTCTCTCTCTCTCTCTGACTGTGTGTGCATGTTAATGTGTATGTGTTTGTGTATATGCTTGAACGCTGGAACAAAGATGCTAACAGATATGCTTTTACTTGCAAATTCGAATTATGGACGGATGTGTGTTAACAGTGTTCTTTTACGACAGTGCTCAATATATTCTTCTCTTGGCCACTGTCCAATGTTGATTAACATTGTGTATGATCTTTCATGTACATCGTAGCTTGATCTGGTTCAAATCATAGTTCTAGTTTATCGGGACAAGTGTGGATTTAGTCTCACATGTAGATGCTTTCCTTTAGGCCGCATGTTGTACCTGGAAATCGAGAAAATGACACCTCACTCCAAATTTATATGACCTCTTGAACTGATATGCATTAGATTAAAATGCATGATCATTACTTGGTTATCAAAGTTCAAGTATCCGTTTTGGAGTTGCAGGCAGTGGTGTCGGAGGAAGACGGCATGGATTCCCTAGCCCATAGATTCCTTTCAGCATCTGTTAAGGTACATTCAGCTGCATTTTTTGTCTAGGAATTCTGCTGATTAAGAAAACAAAAATACTTTAACATATTCCATACGGGAATATTTAAGCTGGTGCGAACACAGCTCTCTAAGATTTCAACCCTCCTATTTACCTTAAAATTGTTGCAGTTGGACAGAAAACCTGCAAAGTGTGTTGTATTCGAGGATGACCCCCGGGGAATAACAGCTGCTCATAATTGCACCATGATGGCTGTAGCTTTAATCGGAACCCACCCAGCGTATGTGACCCACAAATTTGTCTCTATGCTATTTAGATATGCCAGCAATTTGCATCATTTTAATAACTTTGTGCAACTCGAGAATCATTTTCTGTTCGACATGCTCATGATGTTCAGTTTAATCCAGGTATCAACTGGGGCAAGCTGACCTAGCCGTTGCTAGCTTTAACGAGCTTTCTGTGATCAATTTGCGGAGATTGTTTGCCAACAGAGGTTCGACCTTCATGGACTTGCAGAAACAGGTTGTGGAGAAAACACCTCCGAAGCGGAAGCTGACTATCGACACCATATACTGACACGGCACCTCTTGTCGACATCCTTTGTACATGTGTTGTAGTTAAGGGCTCAGCATTGCATATCCTTCTCCTCCTCCTATCTGATGTGTTTCTGTCCTTGAATGTCTCATATTTTTTGGATGCAAAGGGAAAAATATTCTGCAGTGTGTACAAAGTGTATACTCATTTCATCAGTCTCAGATGTATAGTTTATGGCCGATTTTTCACCTCTAGTTGTTGCTTTTATATGCAGTGCTGTATATATGTATATATACCTCCTCTCTCTCGTTTTCGGTTTTGAATATGCAAAAAAATTATATGAAGAGGATGGAACCTTGTGGGGAGGGAATATAATTGGAGAGATAAGTGAGGATGGCAAATTAAAAATATTGTTTTTTTTTTGTCTAAAGAAGAAATTATTCATTTAGTGTGAATTTTCAAAAATATCATGAATTTTGTTTAAATTATTCTCTGTCCACAATAGAGAAAATTCTTTTTTTTTTCTAGGGAACTTTAATCATTCAATAGAAGGGGTGGTGTTTTTTTAATTCCCACAAAGGGAGTGATGCATGTCCGTGATGTGTCTCTATAAGACGTATGTGACTTATGCGTCGCTTAAAAAAACACTTCTTTTTTTTTCTCGTCAAGAAACGCATGAGCTACATCCGTCTTTCATAAAAACGCATGAGACTCATGCGTCTTTCAAAAAAAAAGTATTTTTTTAAGCGACGCATAAGTCACATGCGTAGAGACGCATCAGGGACATGCGCTTCAATTGCAGAGACGCATCACAGACATGTGTCACTCCCTTCGTGGGAATTAAAAAAAAATACCCCTTTTATTGGATGATTAAAGTTCCCTAGAAAAAAAAAATTGTCATCTACAATATTAAAATCAGTTGTAAAAACTATGTATTTTAACATTTTTCTTAATTTGTTCATGATGAAATATATTTTCTATTTAGTATAATATATTGTTGATTTGGCACACATGCAAAGGTGGTCTTGTCCTTGTAGAATATTTTCAAATGTCACATTACATACAATTTCACTTAAATTGGATGACGTGAGAAAACTAAGCAAAAATTAAAATTCATGGTTTTGCGGTTGATTTTTAAAATTACGAAATGAATCAAATTTGTTCAAAATTCAAAGTGATTTGGTCATTTATCTTTTTTTTATGATGACCCAACTTTGCAACTTAAATTAGACCTCGTTTGGTTTATGACAACATACTATAAACAAACATAGATACATTCCTTAAATAGTTAGTTTTTAATTTATATACCAACAACCGCAAAAAAATGTGTTCACCTCAACAATACAATCTTTTCCCTCCTGTGGCTTTGGATCTAACAGACCCGAAGCGCTCCCTGCTTCAATCTTCATCAAGGTATCATTTTTTTCGCATTTCCCAACAACCCATTCTATGTTTTCTTCCATTTACTGCAAATCTCTGTCTCAATGGGAGATTCATTTTAGATTATTGCATGTATATGGATACTTTTGAATAGATTTCAATAAGTTGTGCCCCTTGTGATCAATTATGCCTAATTTGATTGTATAATATTTTGCAAATGTATTGCAAGAAAATAGCAATAGTGTTCAATGGGTCAACAAAAGATCTTCTTTTTAGATGATTTCACCCTACAAATTCTGCATATTGGTTTTGGATTTGCAGAATGCTTGTTTGGGGATTATATGGTCACAAAATAATACTAATGTTTTTTTTGATGTAGATGTTCTCCTTAGTCTTCAAGGATATTCAAACCCTCTTGGAATGCTGAAAGATGAATGTTCTTGCTGAGGATTACAGCTTTATTTTCCCTCAAATGGTTGGGTATGAAACTGCAAGAACATTGAGTTGTCTGTGTTGATGATTTGAACAAGAGGGGATACGAAACTGCTGTGTTGCAGTTTCGTGTTTGTCGAAAATGGATACCAAGGAGAACATATTGATGAAGAAATATGAAGTGGGGAGGATGTTAGGCCAAGGTTCTTTTGCAAAAGTTTACTATGGCAGGAATCTTGTAACAGGACAGGGTGTGGCGCTTAAGTGTATTAATAAACAAAAAGTAATGAAAATCGGGCTCGTGAAGCAGATCAAACGCGAGATATCTGTCATGAATCGTGTCAGACACCCGAACATCATGCATCTCGAGGAAGTGATGGCCACCAAGACCAAGATATACTTTGTGATGGAGTATGCCAAAGGGGGCGAGCTTTTCAAGAAGGTCGCCAAATGCAGACTCAAGGAAGAAACCGCGAGAAAATACTTCCAGCAGTTGATGGGTGCTGTTGTCTTTTGCCACAGCAGAGGCGTCTATCACCGTGATTTGAAGCCAGAGAATCTGCTTCTGGACGACGAAGGGAACTTGAAGGTGTCGGATTTTGGTCTAAGCGCGGTCGCAGAGTCCAAACGACAAGATGGCTTGCTTCACACAACGTGTGGGACTCCTGCCTATGTTGCTCCTGAGGTTATAACGAGGAAAGGGTACGATGGGGCCAAATCCGACATCTGGTCGTGCGGGGTGATACTGTTCGTGATGCTCGCTGGCCATCTTCCATTCTACTGCAAGAATCTCATGGATATGTATCGCAAGATAGCCAAGGGTAGTTACAAATGTCCTCATTGGTTCTCTCCTCAAGTGAGGAGGCTCTTGTCTAAGATTCTTGATCCCAACCCCGAAACGAGGATCTCAGCTGCAGAAATCATGGAGCATCCGTGGTTCAAGGCAGGGTTATGCGTGGAAAAGCCGGCTACTACTGTAGAAACGGGCGTTGTTGCAAGGCCTTTAGGGCTTGATGATGCTACGGAGCTTGCAAGACCGGATAATCTGAATGCGTTTGACATCATATCTCTCTCAAGTGGATTTGACCTGTCCGGTTTGTTTGTGAGCCGCGACCAGAAGGATGATGTCCGGTTCACATCAACAAGGTCAGCTTCTTGCATCGTGTCGAAGCTTGAGGATGTGGCACGGGAGTCGGGGTTCAAACTGATGAAGAAGGAGCGCGGGTCGTTCAAGCTCGACGGGTCTAGTGAAGGTACCAAGAGAGAGGGCTTGTCCATTGATGTGGAGATATATGGAATTGGCCCTTCATACCATTTGGTGGAGATGAAGAAATCTAGTGGTGATTTGATGGAATTCCAACATTTGCTAAGACAAACTTCATTTGGGGATATAGTTTGTTCTTGGCTAGGAGACCAACAACATCACTAGTGTATATCTATACCCTCCAACACAATATTGAATTCAAGATTTTTGTTTTGAAAATTTTTATGAATTGTAAAGAGGTTGATTGAGTGTAATTAATATCATCAAATAATTAGCTTATCAATGAATAATAATGTAATTTTTGAAATCAATTAAATGGAGAAATAAAAAATATAAGAGAAAAATATTCAATTGCATTAAGACATTGTATAATTACACCCTCTAAAACCCTCCCCCATTTCCCGTCCAATTAGGGTTTATACACAACACACAATCTCCACCGCCATGAGCCTCCTCCGCCTCTTCCTCCGCCGCTCTGTCCGCCGGTATTCCTCCAATCCTTACCCCTTCCCTTCCCCCTTCCCCAATAGTGATAGCCCTATCCCCAATTCTCCTCCTCCGCCGAATCCTACCACCAATTTCACCCCCAATCAGTTCTCCGCCGCCGCTCAACACTCCCAGCCCCAACCCGTGGAAAATTCCTCCTTCATCTCGCAGCGCTCCTACGGATTCTCCTCCGCAGAGGAAGCCGCCGCCGAACGCCGCCGCCGCAAGCGCAGGCTCCGGATCGAGCCGCCTCTCTACGCCCTCCGCCCCAACCCCCAAACCCCTCCCCCCTCCGCCGCCGATGCCGCCGACAGAGCTCGCCTCCCCGATTCGACCTCAGCTCTCGTCGGCCCCCGCCTCAACCTCCACAACCGCGTCCAGTCTCTCATCCGCGCCTACGATCTCGACTCCGCCTCCTACGTCGCCCGCCAAGCCGTTTTCCAGCGCGTCCGCCCCACCGTCTTCACCTGCAACGCCATTGTCGCCGCGATGTGCCGCGCCAAGCGCTACGACGACGCCAAAGCCCTCTTCCACTACTTCTTCCGCCAGGCGGGTATTGTACCCAGCATTATTTCCTATAATTACCTAATTGCGGCTCACTGTGAATCGAAAGAGGTCGATTTGGCGCTGGAAGTCTGCAAAGAGATTCTAGAAAACGCTCCCTTTTGCCCCTCGGCTGTTACCTATCGCCACCTGACGAAGGGGCTGGTCAACGCCGGGCGGATGGATGACGCTGTGTCTTCGCTTCGCGAGATGTTGCACAAGGGCCACGGTGCGGATTCTCTCGTTTACAACAATGTGATTCTAGGTTTCTTGAATTTGGGGAATTTAGAGAAGGCTAATGAGTTCTTTGATGAGTTGAAGGAGCGGTGTACGGTGTATGATGGGGTGGTGAATGCGACGTTCATGGATTGGTTCTTTAAGCAGGGAAGGACAAAGGAGGCGATGGAGTCTTACCGGGAATTAATGGCTAGGGAGTATAGGATGGTGCCTGCTACGCGAAATGTGCTGCTGGAGACGCTATTGAAGCACGGGAAAAAAGATGAAGCTTGGGAGTTGTTTCATGGCATGTTGGATGATCACACACCGCCTACTTTCCAAGCAGTGAATTCGGATACTATCAGTATGATGGTTAATGAGTGCTTCAAGGAAGGGGATGTTGAAAAGGCGAAGGATGTTTTCAAGAGGACGGGTAAGGGAGCCAAGTCGAAGCCTTTTTATATGGATGTGGCTGGCTATAACAATATAATTACGAGATTCTGTGAGCTTGAGATGATGGATGAAGCAGATCAGTACTATAAGCAGCTGTTGGAGAAGTCATTAGTCCCTGATGTTAATACATTTAGGACGTTGATTGATGCGTACATTAAGGTAGACAGGGTCGAGAAGGTGATTCAGAAGTTCACAGAGATGGCTGAGTCGGGTTTGAGGATTATCCCTCCTTACGCGAATAAGTGGTTTGCTTTCATAATTGAGAAGGGAAAAGCTTCTGATTGTTTACCAATTCTGTCGAAAATTACTGAGAGAGAACCAAAGCCTGATGTCATGACCTATGATATTGTGATAAGGGGCCTTGTTCAGGAAGGTAATTTTGATGCCACTCCCAATCTGCTGAGAGAGATGATGACTCAGGGAATTGGAACTACGCCTTTGCTGAAGGAATTTGTCTTGGGTGTTTTTGATGGACTGGGTCGGCGGGTGGAAATTGAGAATATTTTCAACTTTACACACCAGAGTCCTTATCAAGGACCACGAGGTCCATCAAGTGCAGAAAGGCCCCCTGCAATGGCGGAACAAGGGGGGAGACCACCGGCATTGCCTTGGCAAGCAGCTAATCCTCGGCAGACGTCTAATGCAAATCAGTATGCTCAACAGACTTCTGCAAATCAGTATGCTCAACAGACTTCTGGGAATCAGAATACACAACAGACTTCTGGGAATCAGTATGCTCAACAGAGTTACGGGAATCAGCATACAGAACAGGGTTATGCAAATCAGAATGCACAACAAGGTTATCCAACTCAGCATACACAACAAGGTAATGCGAATCAGTTTGCACGACATGGAAGTCAGCCTCAAATGATGCAGGAGATGGCACATTCACATCCAATGCCAGAGCAGGAAGTTGAGTACCGCTATGCGGCAGGGAGAAATGGAGCTTAACTTAAACCGGATGATTGAATTCAATTCGATTGTTTTCAAGTATTTAAAGGTATTTATTAGTTTTCTGTTTGAGCACGCAACTTTGGCTCCATGGAGACCGCAAATTGACAAGAGCATGATCTTGAGAAATTTTTGTTAGAGTCATTTTTGTGTAGCTGATTATAGGTGGAAAGATGATTCTAGCTCCATGTTCTTGAGTATATTTCTGATCTGAAACTCTTCAGTATAAGGATTAAAGGGTTCGTGACTGATGATAATAATTTTATCAATATATTGTGTATTGTAGTCATGATTGTTCTACTTTATTCTTTTCAATGTGAAAAATTGCTACATAATCTTGCTGCTTGAAATTCCATAAAACAATCTGGAACTTCAAGGTTGATGAGATAAGAAGCATAATAAAATGAAAGATGAGATTGCAAGTTTCAAGTTATGTGTTAATTTCATTTAAAGCTGGACTTCACTCTATGATTTTTATATTGTTTAGTTTGGTAAATATTTGAGGCTTGTGTTATTATACCTCATTTCACTTTGTCATTACTATGAGAACCCAGTCTGTAATGCTTAAGTTGACCAAATTGAAATGGTAAGATGATTGATCTGAAATACAGATAAGAATTCAGAAATGGGAAAATAAGAAAGAACTTTTTCAGCTTTCACCGAGAGAGCAAGAGATATTTTTTGGATTTTTAAATTAAATATGTTTGCTGAATGTAATAACAATTTGCCTCTCTGAGATGTGTTCCAATGGTGATAAATTTGTGTTTATCTACTATAAATTGAGGTTGACAAAACAGATTATTTTTGTAAAAGGAGAGCAAGACTAATTTTAAGCAGCACTGAACAACATTTATCAAACCACCTCTTCTTTAACCCCGGCATTATCGGTATTTGCCTTTCCGCCCCAAAATCTTTGCAAGAATTCCAAAATCCAATCCCCCAAATGCAACACTATATAAGTCCCAATCCCTCGATCAAACCATAGGGAATCGAATACGTCAACGGCATCAACATCAACGTCACGAACGCCGGAATGGCCTGCCCCATATCCCCCCACTCCACCTCCGCCGCCGCCCTCATCATCATCACCCCCACCACTATCAGCGGCGGCCCCACCGCCCACGCTGGTATCGACGCCAGCAGCGGCGTGAAGAAGAACGCCACCATGAAGTACCCCGCCACCGTCAGCGCCGTCAGCCCCGTCCTCCCCCCCTCCCTTATCCCCGCCGACGACTCCACGAACGCCGTCACCGGCGACGTCCCCAGCACCGACCCCACCACGGTCGCCGCCGCGTCCGACACGAACGCCATGTACTCCCCCTCGAACCCGCCGCGCCCTTCCCCGAACCCGGCGAAGCTCGCTAACGAGTGTAGCATCCCGGTGGTGGAGAGAATGTCGACGTACAAGAACGTCGCCAGCGCCTCCCAGAAACGGCGCTGGAGGCACTCTTGAAATTCAGAGCTCCAGCGGTGCTCTGAATTCCATGAAAGTCAACTACTTTTTTAAAGTAGTCAAAGCTGATGTCACCGGTTTCCGTGCTTGGAAACACAGTGACACTGGTGTTTCTGAGCCAGGAAACCGCTGTGACAAAGATGATCCCGTAGATCATAGCTCCCTTGATGTTTTTCTTCATGCAATAGGCGATGATGATGAATCCGGCGACGGCGAGCCAGAGGGTGGCGCTCTGCATGCGGCCGTGGAGGCAGAGGATGTCGCCGGAGACGGCGCCACCGGGGATTAAAGCGACGGTGCCGTTGGCTAGGGTTTCGACGGGGGCGACCGCGACCTTGTCGGCGGCGGCGCAGCCGCCGAGGGTGACCAATGTGGAGGGGCTGAAGGCGGCGAGGCCGATGCCGGGGTTGCTCTGCAAGCCGATGAAGGCGAGTAAAAGGCCGATGCCGGCGGAGGAGGAGATTCGGACGGGTTTGGGGATGAGTTTAGCGAGTTTGGAGCGGAGGCCGAGGGCGGAGAGGAAGAGGAAGATGAGGCCTTCGATGAAGACGGCGGCTAAGGCGGATTGGTAGGAGAGGGAGCCGGAGCCGTGGAAGCCGACGACGGTGTAGGAGAAGTAGGCGTTGGCGCCCATGCCGGGGGCGAGGGCGAGGGGGAGGTTGGCGAGGAGGCCCATGATGGCGGAGCCGATGAGGGAGGAGGCGGCGGTGGCGACGATGAGGTCTTTGCGGGTTTTGTCGAGGCAGGCGGCGTAGCCGGGGTTGATGGGGTGGAATTTGCAGGAGGGGTCGGGGGGATTGGATTTGGGGCCGAGGGGGGTGCAGTCGGAGATGGAGCAGGTACCGCCGGAGTCGGAGAGGATGGCGGCGTTGACGGCGAGGATGTAGGCCATGGTGATGAATGTGGCGGTGCCGGCGCGGAGCTCGGTGGTGAAGGAGGTGCGGCGCTCGGTGAGCTTGAAGTGCTTGCCCACGCGGGATTTGGCGACGTAGATGTTGAGGCGGCTGATTCGGGAGGAAGGCGGCGGCGGCGGTGGTGGGCCGGATTCGAGTTCCATTGTTGAGTGTGGGTTTTTGGAGGATCTTGAAACCCTTTATATTGAATATGGAGTATCTTTTATAGCTATTTGCTAGCTGGCTTAATTTTAATGTAAATTTGAGTATATACAAGTGATAAAAAAATGAAAAGAAAATTTATTAATGTATTAATCATGTTATTAGTAGATGGCTATAATTTTAAATGTTAGTAAAAATTTTACTTAAATTATAGTAATTTTTGATCGACGTCTGAACTTTTAAAACTTGTTAATTTAATCATAACTTTTATATATTTCTCGATTGTTCTAAATCTACACAATTAAAATTTTGATGGAATTTTTTGTGACTTTTGTACTTTTCGTCGTTATAAAGTCGCTAGTTACAAAAGAATCATATGAAATATATCATCATAATATAGAACAATGCTAAATTTATAAGGAGTTAATAAAAAATTATGATTTAAAAAAATTATCTAAAAAAAATGAATTGTTAATAATGAACATATGAAAGTGTAGTATACTGGTAGTGGTGTTTATTGTGATTCGTCTTTACTCTTTACCGTCCAAACCAAATTCATCCCCTCTTATACCCTATGACTTTTTTCTCATATGACTTTAATTGATTCATCATTTAATTCATCTCCTCTTTTCTCATAGGACTGTTTTTTATCCATCATTAAAATTTAGTTTCCTCTTTTAGTCATTATTTACCTGTACATCAATGTCATATAGTTGACCTAATATGTTATTGAATCCATTTGAACAGAATGAGCTGGAGCTCCATATGAAAATAATCCGACCCAGTCACCCAACTTTCAATACAAGCTACTACGGTTAGGGATTTGAGTTAATTCTTTAATCGAATAATCAACTAATTAGTTTGATTATTAATTTTTTAATCGACTAATTATTCGATTATTAACCGAACAAATGATTAACCATCACAAGACTGAGTGACTGATGTTAGTGACCCAACTAATTTTTAGCCGATCAATTATGGGTCAAATTGAAGTATTTTTCAACTATTAGCCCTTAAATACATAGTCAATCATCATTATATAATACTAGTCGAAATTAGCTATGTTTCAAAGATAAATAGTATAGTAATCCCCAATAGATTAAACCACCTAATGCAATGATGTTTTTTTATGAATTTATTTTATTAGAATAATGTCTCACAATAGAATATGCATTTGTATACACCCATAAATATAAATTTCACGTTTTTCACGTCACTTGTGATAAATAAAAAAAATAAAAATAAAAATAAAAATCCTACACTAAAAAAGTGGTTGTAGAAAGCTATAAATAACGAAAAAAATCTGATTACAAAAAACAAAAAATTGACAGCAATCTTTTGAGAGAGAGAAGAAGAGAAAAATGGAAGCTGTTGGCAGGACCCCATTCACCTTCTCTTCACAGCTGCTTTCACCTCCTTCCCAATTGCAGAAAACTGCCGTCTTCTTCTCTTCTTCTCCAAAGCAAATCGCAAAGGATTCCTTCAAATCTCACAGGATTTGTTGCAAGCTTCCCGAGAATGAGGTTGGAGCGGCGCAAGGGTTTTCGACTAAAACGGATGAGTACAACATCGCCATGAAGAAGCTGATGATGAACCCTTACGAGTATCATCACGAATTCGGTCAGTCACATTAATTCATTTTCAATCTTGATAAAAGAGGAATCTTGAACATGTTTGTGTGATTTTGCTATTTTGCTTCCATTTTAGCTGTTTTGTTCCAATTGGATTGCATTTTAGGGGTTTTCTTTTGGTTGAACTATCTCCTATTCAAAAACAAGAAACATATGAGAATCTGGTGGGGCAAAGTGGTTTGTTTGTGTTGGAAAGTTTTACTCTTTTTAAACTATTCTGTTATAATAGATCGTAAAGTAGCTTTTACTCATAGTTTTCTGGGCTTAATTGACTTAAATCACATGACTTGATGCTAGAAAAGTGGATCTAAATGATGTCAACTGACTATTATACTCTTCTGTCCTCGAAAAATAGAGACTTTGGGGACGGAAAGTAAATGAAGTAGCGTTAGAGGATAGTGGGAGCCACATCATTATTAGAAGTAAACTAATTTTGGTAGATGGACTAAAATTGCAAGGGGTTCTGCACTATTCTAGGTGGTTTCTTTGTTTATTGTTTTACTATGTGCAAAACTGTGTTACATTGAGCACTATTGTGTGTTTGATTCAAGAATGAGGTTTGAGGTTGGATGCATCATACATACTGTTTTTTTTTTATGGCACTGTTGAATCTTGGTGTCTTGTTAAACGGAGCAATGTGTTTCGATTTTTTTTATAATGCTAAGATGTGTAGAAGCTGATCGGAGTGTTGTGGCTTTAGGCATGAACTATACTCTGATAACTGAGGATCTTATTGTTGGATCCCAACCTCAAAAGGTTGAAGACATCGATCATCTGAGGGAGGAAGAGAATGTGGCGTATATTCTCAACTTGCAGCAGGATAGTGATGTTGCATACTGGGGAATTGATCTTCGATCTATTATAAAAAGATGTGAAGAAGTTGGAATCCGGCACATGAGAAGGCCTGTAAGCTAATCTGGTTCTAATTTGCTCGTCTTCTTTCAAGGCATCCGATCCTCTTCGTTTATGATGAGATGAATAATGCAGTGTATCGCATGATTTCAGGCAAAAGATTTCGATCCAGATTCTTTAAGAAATGGACTGCCAAAAGCTGTGTCCTCGTTGGAATGGGCGATTTCAGAGGGCAAGGGACGAGTGTATGTTCACTGCACTGCTGGTTTGGGGAGGGCACCAGCCGTTGCAATTGCTTATATGTTCTGGTTCTGCAATATGGATGTAAGTAAGGCAGAAGAAATTCTACGCCTTTCTTGTATAGTTTTTTGGAACGGTTTCTGATTGATTCATTCGCGTGCCTTTGGAGCAGCTAGACACAGCATACAAGGCGCTGACTTCAAAGAGGCCGTGTGGACCTAACAGACGGGCTATTCGTGGAGCAACATATGATCTTGCCAAGAACGACCCTTGGAAGGAGCCTCTCGATAGTTTACCTGAATATGCTTTTGAGGACATTGCAGACTGGGAAAGACAACTGATCCAGGATCGTGTTCGTGCACTTCGTGGAACTTGAGAGTTGTCGGGTATCCAGCGGAAGATTGCACCGAGACGTAACACTAGTATATTGTAGACATTCCATGTGAAAATGATATACACACGTTTATTTAAAATCTTGTTTTACAGCAATTCTGCAGATTTAAGGATGCTGAATTTGAACCTATGCTCTCTTTATTTTTCACACTTTAGAAATACATTTTCCATAAAAGCAATACAGCAAGACTTTTATTTGTCTTTGTTGTAGCAAATACTCACTGATAGTCTTATTCGATTTCTGCTCACTATCTCTAAGTAGTTTGATTCGTTTCTTTGCATAATAATGACAATAATAAGGCATAAAGAATATAATATTTTTACATCCGCTTTTCCTAATTTTAATCAGTATATTCACATGCCACCTAAGTAATAAAGAAGAATTATGATATTGATAATTCATTACTAATATAAATAAACAAGGGTTTATATATAAATTATTTATTCATAGTGGGTCCGATTCGTCCTTTCTCCATTTTTGTCACCAAGTCTTGTATTATTGGTTTTAAAGATTATTTAAATGGTTGTATAAGTTAGTTTGCTCGTTATAATGGGCCAATTCGTATTGGCCATTAACTATGCTTTTGTTATTTGTGAAAGAATATCATATTGATTATAAGTGTGTAGCTAGAGTATATCCATTTAATAATTCAATGATATAGTATTATGTAGCTAGAGTATATCCATTAAATAATTCAATGATATATTAGATGACCAAGGCAGGCATTTCAAATAGAGTTATCATTTTAACTTTTACAAAATAATAAAGTTTATAAACATTCTCATATTATTATTGGACACGTTAACTTGCATATCTAATCCAATTGTCATCATTTTCAATCAAAAATATCAAAATAGAGGAATTCTTTTTAATGGTCTAGTCATGAAATGGGTTTTCTGAAGCTAAATGCGATAAGTTTGAATAATAATAATTTAAAAGAAGGTTATAATTAATTACTTTATTTTAAATACTAGAGCTTATTATTTAGCTTTTACAAAATACTAAAGCAACCAAATATTCAGATAAATTGCCAAAAACATGATTAAATTTATTCTTTTTCTAGTCAATTCTGCAATTAAAAAATGGCTGATCATATTATAACCTTTTCCATTTTCTCAATCATTCTATGATCAAAAAATTCGATGCATTGTGTGTCTTTATTTTTTAATCCTATATCATACTACTCTGTCTTACTTTGTCTTCAACAATTTAAAAAAATAATCCAAATAGAAACTATAAATAAAAAAAATGAAGACACATAGATCATACTTTTTTTTAGCTATGAGACCATTGTAAAATGATCAAACTTATAATTAAAACTAACTAAATTGTACTCCATATATCATGTAATTCCAATATCCAATCCTAATGTCATCATCTTCTTCTATTAATCAGTAGAGACAGACAAGTCAAGTCCTTTTTGGAATGATTTATCCAATCCAAATGTCATTATTTTCCACAATAACAATAGTCATTCTTGTGTAGGAAGACAATTTTATTTTTTCGTTTTGCTCTCATACAATATAACAAAACATAAAGTTTAGCCCTCGAAATCGTTTTTTAATTAAAGTTAATAATCGATTGTAATTTATAGTGTACGTGTCACTTGTATAAGAATGAGCTAGAAGCCTTGATTGGTCACATGTATTATTTCGTCTACGCAATAAACTCTTTCGATTAAACATGTAATCATAATTCACTAAATTTCCACTTAACCTTACCTCTTTGGAGTTTCACCAATCCCAATCACAAAAAGAATAGTATAATTCTTATAAAGAATATTTCAAATACATCATACTCCTATTTGTTTAGAACCCTTAAGTTTACATTGATGATGCTAATTAAAAAACTTAATTTTAGATTTAATTAAGAAAAGCAACAATTATTTATTGAATAAAAAACCAACCTTTTTTAGTACTAGAGTATAAACAGCTAGCATTAAAATAAAATAAATAAAATATAAATCGTGTTCACAACCGGGTTATCTGGAGACCACTATCCACAAATAAAAAAAATGAAAATATAAAATCAAATTAGCATACACATGGACTCTACAATCAACCACTTTATCCAAAGTAACAATGAAATTTCTAATTGTAACAAGCTTTGAGTTAGAAATGGGGTCCAACAATTATACAGTGTTTGCTTATATTAGCATGGATATAAGTATTAGTACTCACATCTTGATTTTCCGACGCTTTCTCTCTCTAAGAGACAGTTTCTTCTCATTTCTAGATAGAGGAATCGAGGGGGAGAGAGAAAATCAGATAAAGATTCTTGCTTGATTGAATGGCTAAGCTTGCCAATTATTATTCCATGGCTGTGGGGATCCTTGTAGCAGTTGTTTGTGCAAATTTGATTTCAGTGGCACTAAGTGTAAGGGTGCTGCCTCTGCATCCTTACTTGAAAGGTCAAGACAAGCCCATTAGTAACATTTATGACACATCAAACTATGGGATTCTGCAGCTGAACAATGGTTTGGGCATAACTCCACAGATGGGGTAACATTATTTTGGCCTTTTTTATTGTTATTATCAATGGTTTGCTGTTAATTTATTGTTTTTTTTATGATTCTCTAGTTTAATGGGGTGGTTGGGAATTTGAGGTTGGGGGAAGTCTTCTGGCTGTTGTATTTGCTTATTGAAAAGCTTTGATCTTTCTGTTTGCAAGTTTAAATCTTGATCCCTAAGTACTAATGTTTTTACCCTTTTAGATTTTCTTTGCCTTTTGAGGTTGTTTAAAATCGAAATTATGGATTGATTTGACGCATAAGTTTCATCCAAATAATGTTAGAGTTGAGGCAATATATATCTGATTTATTTATTTACTACTTTGTTGGAGCAGATGGAATAGCTGGAACTTTTTTGCTTGTGATATCAATGAAAAGGTTATCAAAGAAACAGGTACTGCTTTCTCTTGCTGCAGTTGTGATGCTATCAATGTTGAGAATGTTTTGATTTTTTCTATGATAGAAGCTAGTTTCTGTGAGATGAATGAGTATTAAAATGTGGCTGTTTGTTTTATACGTAATTCAATAGCGAAAAGATATCTTTTATTCGAGGGAGCATAGGTTAGGTTTTTGCATACCGCGAGTTCTGATCTCATTTAGATATAGTATGGTATCTATATGCTCGAACTGCTTGGTTGATATTTTACATTTGTTTGAAAACAATAGTTTCGACTTGCTTGTACCTTGGGGGCATGTGTAACTGTTTTTTCGACTTGATATCTGTGACCATGTCTCAGATTATCCTTGAATTCCCCTTCCAAATCAAAGTAAATCATCTTTTCATTTTAGAATTTGCTTGCATGAATGATGATTTGCCATAGGCTGCAAAATATTCCCTGAGAAACTCGAAAACTTTGTATGGAATTCACCTTCCACTCTGCCCTGTTGTATCATGAAATATTATCTAGCTTTCCCGAGTTGCTTATTCTTTCTTTTTTTAAAATTATATTTCAATTTTCTCTTCGAATCCAACTGTCTTGAAATTTCCGATGAAGATACTAATGTGGCCTTGCATGTTTTGACAGCTGATGCACTTGTTACAACTGGATTGGCCAAGTTAGGTTATGATTACGTAAACATCGGTAAGTTATTTCCCCGATTTATTTTCATCTTACAGCTGTTTGCTCAGCTACCCTTCCTTGAGAATTAACTTTCTACGATAATGAAATGCAGATGATTGCTGGTCTGAAATGGCACGGGACTCTAAGGTAATAAAGCATCTCGGAAACTATGTCCATTATAATGGTTTTATACTTTAGGCATATTGATCACCTTGAGTTCCTACTTACATGAATGCCCGGGAAATACGCAGGGTCAGCTAGTTCCCGATGAAAAAACTTTTCCATCTGGCATAAAAGCTCTTGCCGATTATGTGCACTCAAAGGGCCTGAAGCTAGGTATCTACTCGGATGCAGGGTGGGTCTATTTCTCTATCACCTGGCTTTCGTTATTAAAAGTGTTTCTTTCATACTGTAAGATGCCACTGTTTCTCATTGTCTTCAAAAAATGAATATTCCACAGGGCTTTCACCTGTCAAGTACGACCTGGATCCATTTTTCATGAATCTGATGATGCCAAACTCTTTGCGTCTTGGGTGAGTTTAGGTGTTTAGTCTTCAGTAACTTCCTTCCATCTCAATGCTGCTGCTGTTTTCATGACTTGTGGATGCTTTTATTTAGTTTGTTGTGTATGACGTTGATTACTTGACATGTGACTTCATATTTGTTTGCCATCTAGGGTGTTGATTACTTGAAGTATGACAATTGTTTCAATCTGGGCATTCCTCCAAAAAAAAGGTGAGTCTCTATATATAGTTTTATATGCTTGCATCATTATGTTCGGAGTAATTGTATATCTATGATTTCAGGTATCCACCAATGCGCGATGCCCTCAACGAAACTGGTCGCTCGATATTCTACTCGCTTTGTGAATGGTAGTCTTATAACCTTTAACACTCCTATTTCCTGCTCCTACACATTATTAACTTTGATTTGCATACTAATATAGAATTGGCTTTGTCAAAAAACAAAATACCAGGGGTGTGGATGACCCAGCCTTATGGGCTGGCACAGTCGGAAACAGTTGGCGGACAACTGACGACATCAATGATTCATGGGCAAGGTTTTGAACTCTCCCTTCACTCTTACCACCTCATGTGTTGAAAATCAACTATTCTTTCTGAATGTACCTAAAGAGTTCTCAGTATTCTATGATTCTTCTCGTTTGAGGCCGACTGTATTTATTTCCATGTTAAAAGTATTATTCACTTGCTTCACATTCACATGTTAAAATAAGACGATGTACTAATGTTTGCCTATTTGGCTTAGCATGACAACAATCGCTGATCTCAACGATAAGTGGGCAGCTTATGCCGGACCTGGTGGATGGAATGGTAAAACTGTGATCTTGTTATGTACATTGGAGCCAAGATTTGACAATGAAATAAGCATAGTAATTCTTTGTATATTTCTACTCATGTTGGCAGACCCCGATATGTTGGAAGTTGGAAACGGTGGCATGACTAACGAGGAGTATCGAGCACATTTCAGCATCTGGGCTCTGATGAAGGTTCTTTGTTTTTCTCTAATGTTTTGAGCCATTTTAGGCCAAAATGAAGCCTTATTTTTTCTAGTCCCTGGCCTACTAAATGTGCCATCTTTTTACGAAAAACGATCTCACAGCGTGCAGCCTTCTGCACAAAATAATTACTACTACTCATTTATCTTACATTTACAAATTTAATTTTCTCAGGCTCCGCTTTTGATAGGATGTGATGTTAGAAATATCACTTCAGAGACATTAGAAATTCTTAGTAACGAGGAGGTTATTGCTGTTAACCAAGGTACGAAGTTTCTTTGCTGCTGTGCTGCCCCTATTGTGTGTGCGCTTTGTGTTAATAGTAAGTTTTTTATTCTATTTCTGCGTGCAGATTCACTAGGAGTTCAAGGAAGGAAAGTATATGCATATGGACCCGATAATTCTTATCAGGTATCCGATTGTTAATCATTCTTTCCTTCCAATAAGCAGAAAAGTTTGTGATCTAGTGCCTTGATATGCCTTGCAACCGCGGATATTCAAGAACGCATGGCATTGACAAGCTAGTTTGGTTTCAGGTGTGGGCAGGCCCACTCTCTGGTCAGCGTTTAGCTGTCGTTCTATGGAATAGAGGTTCAAAAGCTTCGTCTATCACAGTTAAATGGGATGTACTTGGACTCGAGTCTTCTATCAGTGTTTCTGTTCGAGACTTATGGAAGGTGGGTAGATATAATCTGAGTTTGGACATTTCACCATTGCCAGTTAGTTGTCTTCGATATATAATTGAACTAGTTCTTCATTTTTTAGAGGTTGATGAGTTTTCTTATAAATATACTGAAGCTCTTATTAACATATATTTGTTGCAGAAAGAGTATGTATCAGAGAACAGCAGGGCCTCTTTCAGTGCTCGAGTCGATGCTCACTCTTCTGAGATGTACATTTTCACCCCATCAACGACCTATTCGTCTAGTTAATCGCTTGCTGCTTTGAGAATCGTGGTACATCAATTCTAGCAGTTGTCTGTGTTGAAGAATAAGGTACTGTTTGGTTGTCGGTTTTGTGCCGGATGCTGTGGATATCGGTTGTTGCAAGAGTTACCTGTTTGTGTTAATTTGTTGTTATTCCATGAATAAGCAGGTAGAGTTAGAAGATGGATTTGCAGTTTTCTTCCCCATGTAGTGTGTGTATTATGCATGATCAATTGAATCTTTGTGGTCTGTTTCTGTACAAGATTCTGTATTTCCTTTTATAAGGCCACACTTGGGAAGTTGGGCCAAGATTCTGTACGAATGGTGTTTCATCTCTTAATTCCAATTCGAATGTAATTTTATAGTGAATTAGTGATGGAACAGCTGAATTTATTGCAATAAAACAAATGATCCCAATTTTCACCAGATAAAGTAAAAGAGAAATATCAATGATGAACTATATTCATAAATAACAACCAGACCACCAAAGGAAAGAAAGTAGTATAAACATAAGAGTTGAACTAGACGATGCACAGCTCGATTCAGATTTCAGAGCCATCTAAGAGGCAGCGGCCAGCGACTCAATCAATATCTGGTAACCTTCTGGCACTATGGACTGTGTCTGCACACACCCAGCTAATGCTGGGACATCAGAGTTCACGTCTAGAAACCTCGCGAGCAACAGCAGCAGATGAAAGTCTGAAATCCGTTTCACAAAGGGGAGATTCTTTGCCCGATCCAGATGGTTCTTCAACGCCCTCATTGTCACTGTGATGATCCTGTTCTCGATAGGAAATGTTGAAGAAAGTGGGCCCTGAGATTAACACAAGAGCTGTCATCAGTGTTTATAAATCAAGAAAACATGTCATAAATACTATTTTCACAAAGATTTTCCCAACAGTGTGTCACAAAACTGGAGATAATATAACTGAATTATCATGATTCATTTCTGTTAATAGTATTCTATTGTTAGGCCCTATTTTGGATCTATTGCTAAATTCACATGCATCAGCAGATCTAAAATGTAAAGAGCATTATCCAGAAATATGCTGTCAGCAGTAACCAAGGTGAGAATATGTCATATCAAGATTTGATGTACCAAACTCTTAAGTCAAAGAAATATAACAATGTCTCAAGTACCCTATACCAGAATCCTTGCACACAGTAACAAGCTAATACGTGTAGCAAGTCTGCGAAAGCAGCCAACAAGATAACACAACAGCATTCTGTGAAACAAAATTGCAAACCAACAGCCAAAAAGAGCTAGAAACAACAAGAATACTTAGCATAATTTGCTAAGTAGCTAGTGGGCACCATGTCAACATTGTTATCACATAGTTAGTGGGTGAATATAAAAACTTGCAGTGATGATTTGTAAGTATTGCAAGAATGATAATGTGTCAAAGTCGAAAGTTGTGCTCCAGTGAGAGAAAATCCTTTTGGTCAAAGAGAATAAACCACAACACCAATCTTCCAATTGTAATGTGAAAAAATTCACTAGATTGAAAAGCGTATTGGCGCAAGAAAGAAAATAACATTCATTTTGGTTGAGAGACAATAAACAAAAAACAGAATCATGTTTGAGAGTTATTTATCATGTCATTGTAGGGCTGAATTAGACTAAAAACAATATCTTTCTTTTGGAAAATATTCCCAAAACATGATCTCTAAGGATCAGTTAGAAGACTCATCCACAGGATTCAGTCTACCTATATAGTAGTTCAAACCAATAACACATACTCAAGTATTCGATCAAATAAGCTAGCTATCTAAAAGGACAGACAGTCACATTGTTTAAGCTACACGAGAAACTCACGCGGATGAAACCCCAAGACCATTAACATACAATTCACACCAGCAAACCAATCTTTAGCCAAAACAAAGTTTAATACCGAGAAACTGGCGCAATGTAGTATCAATAAATGAATAAAGAAAATGCTAACCTGGTGATCAGCAATCTTGACAACCACCATGAAGAAGTCATTGTCAACATCCTTGGTGTCCTTCCCTCCAACCACAACGTCCTTCGTCATCCTCGACAACTTGGGATCAATCTCCTCTTTGAGATCCCGCTCAAACCAACCCTCTTTAAACAACCTCACGCACATATCACTCATCTGAAAAGCCTCAAAATGCACAGCTGCTGACCCATCCTCACTCACCTCCAGCTTCACCACGGCAGTCACCCACTCCTTCAAATCCCCCTCCGCCTGCAGCTCCACCGCCTGCAAAACCTCCGAATTCGACATCGTGTAGTCCTTCTTATCTTGGCTAACCGTCTGGGTGAATATAAACCCCACCTTCCTCATCCCCAGCCCCAAAGCTATCGCCTCAACCAGGTTCTCCTCATCAGGGTCCCTCAAAAGGATCAAATTCTCCTCCGTCCCCTGCTGCGGCGGCTCATAGATGAAATCCACCTCCACCTTCCCCTCCTCCGACACCGTCCCGTACATAAAACCACCGCGCTTCACCGCAAAAGCCAAGCTTTCGTTCACGTATTGCTGGAAAGCATTCGCGGCATCGCGATCGAACGAGACGAGCTCGCAATGGGGGTTCTCCTGGTGCGTGATCCTCATCTGCTTGGCAATTAAATCGTCCATCGTCATCTTCTTCCCGAACGACCCCGAAGGGTGGAAGGCCGGCCCCGCCACCGTCCGCTCGCCCTCGTAGGCGAGATACACGATGGAGCCGTGGCCGATGTTGAGAGCGGCCAGCGCGGTGTTCGGGTCGATCATGTCGGTGAACCGGGTCAGATCGGTTTGGGATTTCGCAAGAAGCAAATTTTGATTGGTGGAGAGAATCTGGGCTTGCACGGGAACCCGGAGCTGGGATTCGATCCCGGACTTGAGCGCCGCGACGGTGGCGCGAGGGTTGTCGATTGAGACCCGCTCAAGACCGTCGCGGCTCCGGATTCTGATCATCATCTTTGCTGAACTGTGCAGGGAAGCGGTTTGGGTATTTTCACAAACAGTTGGTGCGTGTTGCGTTGGTGCAATAAATTAGTATCCTCTTCGGCAAGAAGTATGGATATATATAGGATACCAAGCAGTGAATTTGGGGAATTGAATAATTGGAGAGGAAGGAAAGAGTTTGGAGTGGGGAAGAAGAAGGAGACGAGATTTAGGAAAGATTTCTTCTTTTTCCAATTCCTTTTCCTTCTCGATTTTTCTGATGATTTTATGATTATATTATAAATTATAAACTGTTTTATCGATATACACTGCATTTAATTTGTATTTATTGTTTTATTTTTAATCAATCGAATTAAAGAAATATATGTTTTAATAAATTGAAAAATATAAATAAAATTAATGCAATTATGAGAAATTAGAAGAAAGAAAAGTGTTACATTGTTAACTCAATACTTAATAACTATAATTAAATAATACTCAATCCATCTCCGATTAAGAGTCACACTTTGATCGGGCACGAAGTTTTAAGAAATGTAAAGAAAAGTTGGTTGAAAAAGTTAGTGGAATGTGGGACTCATTTTTTGTAAAGGGAACATTTTTTTTTGTCCACTTAACTTTGCCAAAGTGTCATTTTAGGTCCGTGAACTTTGAAAATATCATTTTGAGGTCCATCAACTATGGGTTAATATCATTTGAAGTACTTTTTTACTATTTCCAAGTTTTTTCTGGACGAAAATACCCTCAATACCTTAAAGGGTATATATTCTTAATAAACTTACCATATACTCATATTCTTTTATAAATATCTTTACTATATATTTTTGATGAATTTTCTAAATATAATTTGACCTTCAATATTATCACTTAATTTTGTGAAATGCAAGAAAATATTCTTATTCAATTTTTTATTATTAAAGAAAAGTTTTTTATTCAACCTTCATTATTATCACTTAATTTTGTGACATGCAAGAAAATATCCTTATTCAATTTTTTATTATTAAAGAAAAGTTCTTTATTCAACTTTCAATATTATCACTTAATTTCGTGACATGCAAGAAAATATCCTTATTCATTTTTTTATTATTAAAGAAAGTTCTTTATTCAACCTTCAATATTATCACTTAATTTTGTGACATGCAAAAAAATATCCTTATTCAATTTTTTATTACTAAGAAAGTTCTTTATTTAATTTTAAAATTCTTTAATATAAAAAATTGAAGAAGCAATTTTACTTGCATGTCACAAAAATAAGTGATAATATTGAAAGTCAAATTATATTTAGAAAATTCGTCAAAAATATATTGTAAAGATATTTATAAAAAATATGGGTATATAATAAGTTTATTAAGAATATATACCCTTTAAGGTATCGAGGGTATTTTCGTCCAGAAAAAACTTGAAAATAGTAAAAAAGTACTTCAAATGATATTAACCCATAGTTGATGGACCTCAAATGATATTTTCAAAGGAGTAAAGGCCAAATGTAGTCCCTAACATATGGTCGTTTTATCAATTTAGTCCTTAACATTATCTTTTTGATTATTTGGTCCTTCACAAATAAACTCGAACTCGAATCGGTCTTCACTTAACAGAACCGTCAAAAAATAGACGATGACCGCAATTTGACTATATTAAATCACTAATGGTAATTAATTATACCTAATTATAATTATTATTTCCTATTAAATTACAAATTATTTATTTCATTTTGCAACTGATACTATCTTTTTTCCAATTTTGGTAATAGGAAAAGAATTATAATTAGGTATAATTAAGTACCATTAATAATTTAATATAGTCAAATTGCTGTCATCATCTATTTTTTGACGGTTCTGTTAAGTGAGGAACGATTCGGGTCCGAGTTTATTTGTGAGGGATCAAATAATCAAAAAGATAATGTTAAGGACCAAATTGATAAAACGGTCATATGTTAGGAACCACATTTGGCCTTTACTCTTTTCAAAGTTCACGGACCTAAAATGATACTTTGGCAAAGTTTGTGGACCAAAAAAGATGTTGCCTTTGTGGACCAAAAAAGATGTTGCCTCTTTTTTGTATTGGTTTTATAATAAAATGTGAGTGAATTGAGTTAGTGGAATATGAGACCTACTTGCTATTTTTGGTAAAAATGAAGTGTGACTCTTAATTGGGGACGAACTGAAATGGAGAAGTGTGACTCTTAATCGGGGACGGAAGGAGTAGCCTTTAGATATTCAAATCAATGCCCTAAATCATCAGCTCCGAAATGTCAATATAATCAACATAAAACGTCTGTAAGGGTATTAAGGTCAATTTACAACAAATTAGTTGTAACTAACTTTTGAAAAATATCCCATAACTTTAAAACGCATATAACTTTCTCGATTTAAATTATTTATTTGCACAACATATATCAAATCAAAGATAATTTCATAAGGATTCTAACAAGATCTCACTTACGTATATTCCGATGTCAAAATTTTAAAAAAAAATTCAAAATTTTTTATTTTTTTTGTACAACAACAAATGTCAACATAGCATATAAAATATGTCAATATAATACATGTAGAATGTCATTCTTTAAGCAATATGTTGATACTCTCAAAGCATTATGTTGCTATTTTCAAAATACTATATTTACATTTTCATCAAAAACCTTAATTTAATAAATTTTTTATTTTTTTCTATTTAATTAATAAAAATAAAAATTATTTGTGATAATTTTAGACCACTAGATTTCTAAAATTTTAGGTTCTTTCAATTAGTTATAGACATTTGATCACTTAAACTACCCAAATGACATAATTTGCCGAATGTTTTACTTTTATATAAGACAAAAAAAATGCTTATTTGATGGAAAAATAAAAATAAAATCTTAAACAATGTTTGAAATAATATGCAATTCCAATTTTCCCCAATTATCACGCCATGTTATCTCTTCAGCTAAAATCCCCAATTATTTTCATCCCTCTCAATTTCAAAACCCTAAACCCTCCAAAAATCAAATGCTGCAAATCCGAAATCCAAACCGAGAGGGGCCACTCTTTCGACACCGGCGGCACCTTCTTCCGCCACGAGAGCGCCACCGGTCGAGACCTCGGCGTGCTTGCCGCCGCCGTTTACAAGAGAGACCACAATGCCCTCCGGGTGCTCGACGCAATGTGCGGCTGCGGAATCCGCTCCCTGCGCTACCTGGCGGAAGCTGACGCCGACTTCGTGCTGGCCAACGACGCGAATCCGGACTATGGAGAGCTTATTTCGGCCAATTTGGGGAATGCCGGAGTCGGAGGGGAGAGGTGGGAGGTGAAGCACCTGGACGCGAATCGGCTTCTGACGGAACGTTATTTGGAAAGGGATTATTTTGACTTGATTGATGTGGATTCTTTTGGAAGCGACTCCACTTTCTTGAGGTCTGCCATGTGTTCTGTCAAGCTGGATGGGCTTTTGTATCTCACTTGCACGGATGGATACTCCTCTGGTGGGCACCGTCCTCAGCAGTAAGTTTGGTGTTTAGATTGTTTATTGATATTGTTTATCGAAGAGCTCGACGTTGGTTGAATAGTTTAGAGTTTTACAGGTGAAGTTGTATAGGTTGTGTGAATGATGGCTGATCAAGGAAAATAAGATTGCATGTGATTGTTAAGGAACTTTCTCGGTGTTTCTATTCGTGGGGTGAAGGGTCAATTTACATGGCAATGCGGTATCTTTTTGCATTGGAATAGTGATAATTGGTATCTCATCTCGTGCGCATTGTGTTTGTTTGTGATAAAAGTTTAGTACTATTATTTATGGAGGGAGGTTGAGTTTTTACTACTTCTTCCACCTTTGTAAATGCAGATAAAGGGCATTTCTGGTTATTTATTGGTTTACTTTAGAGTGGCATTGTATTTCAGCTGGATCATGAAATCTCAACTTAAAAGATTATTTTTTATCCTCTAGTACCTTGGCTGCTTATGGAGCTTATGTGAAGCCAATGCCATATTCAAATGAGATTGGATTGAGAATGCTTATAGGTGGTGCTTTGCGTGAAGCTTCTGTGTTGGGCTATCATGTGGTTCCACTTTTCTCCTGCTACTCATACCATGGCCCTGTGTTTCGAGCAATGCTCCAACTTAGGCGTGGCAAGTTTCCCTTTAAGAGGTTTTGAGTTTTGTCAATCTTGTTTATTGGTTAGTGCTTTTTGTTTCAATGTGATATGTTACCTCTAGCTATTTTTGCAGGCATTATGGTTTCATCAGCTACTGTACTCAATGTGGGAATTCTCAGTCTATCTCATGGGATAAACTCGGTCAAATGAGATGCACTTGCGATGATGTATGCAGTTATAAACTTCCTCTAATTTGGTTTTGTAGTGTATGTATGGCATATCTTCTGCTGAGAAGTGTGCACACCCTGAATTTCAGCCTTGTTTGGTGGAATTTTTTTTGAAGTCCTTCGTTTTTTTTTCAGATTCCTGGCTCACTTGTTGTTTCAGGGCCCCTTTGGACTGGGCCTCTTCACAAGACTTCTTTTTTAACTGACATGGTGAACTTGGCTGAAAAGTGGGGCTGGATAGGAAATGGAACAGGAAAACGTATGGAAACTATGCTAAAGATTATGATTGATGAGAGTGATCCGTTGTTGCCATTTGGGTACATCAAACTGGATGAGGTATTCATGAAGTTTCTACCTAATTGTGGACTTTGGCCTCTCAAGAGTCAAGAGTATGTGCTATGCGACTTGTATGTCTCTTAAACAACATTCTGTTGATTGCTACTGCAACAGGTATCAAAACGAGCAAAGATGAACTCCTCTCGTTTGGACACTATTTTGAATGCTTTGCACAAGGTAGTACTAAACTCCTACAGTACCTGAAATGCTACTTTCATCATCAGTTGTCTAGTTCATCCAGATATAATTTGTGTTTCTAACTGAGGAGCATATCATAGAAATTAAAAGATGAACTCCTCTCGTTTGTACTATTTCCTCAAGAATATTGTCAGTGTAGTCAATCAACATGGATATTAGTTTTTTTTTAATATTTTTCTCCAATCAACTTTCACAACTGAATCACTGACATCTTAAATTTTGAGTGCGATAGGAAGGTTATGCCGCCAGTAGGTCACATATTGCCACCAACGCAATCAAGACAAACTGCTCTATGGTTGATTGTGTAAGGCTTGCAAAGGGACTTCGACAGGCTGCTGATGAAACGTTGCATAGTTGCATTGAAGCATAGCAATGTATTTTTTCGGATCGCATGGTTATTAAGAAACCAAATATGTTGGCTTCTAAAGACGCTCAAGAATGTAGCAGTCAACCACACACCAATGTGGCAGTTACATCCTCGACTATATGCCTAAGCTAAATGGCCTCGGAGATGGTATTAGTTGGAGTGCTGATCTTGAAGGGAACAGAGCATAATCTTGTTATGTTCCATTAATTTTTGGGGGTGACAGGGAGGAGAAATGCAAAATTGATTTTCGCTGCAAATTTCCTTTATCTACAAAATTACATTCAAATTTATTGCCATGAATTTCATTGTTACACGGTTAACAAAATTGGCGATGGCCATTGCATATTAATCCACTTTTCTGATAGTTATGTGTTGCCGTTCAATTACTCTATTGAAATTTACTCGTTATCTTGTGTTCAAGAAGTAACAAAATGCACTTTTGCTGAAGACAGGAAAGGAATTATAGGCAGCAAAGTGTTGAGAATCCAAAGTGAGACATTATTGTAATATAAATAGCTTCTTTAGCATATTCAAAACGAAACTTAAATGACTGAAAAGTGAAAACAAACAATGTTACTTCGCAACAGAATCTGAGAGTAGACATTATTGCTGAAACGTAAAATATACAATGTCAAACTGTGCTGGAACAAGTGAACATCATACTAACGAAAAAAAGGATCACCTCAGCATCAAGACTAAATTTATTACTCTCAAATTCAACAACTCAACAACTTCATTGATCATGCACTCTCTTTATCGAAAACTTCACTAGCATATTTCCAGTTTATAACTTTCCAGATATTCTTCAAGTAGTCAGGCCTCACGTTCTTGTACTGCAAAACGCAAAGCAATGAAATGACATCAGTGCCAAGATTTGTATAGCCTGTGAGATAAGAGACGGCTGGACTAGAAACCACAACATGGCAAGGGCAGAAAGAATCAACTAAGACGTATAAGTAGTTAAGAGAATAGTAGTAATAAAGAGCAGAAAAAAAATATTAGAAGCCTAGCTACTGTGTGGCCATTGTCGATTAGTAGCTGCGAACAGGCAGTAGAGTTTTGCACATTACTATTCTGCTAGTCAACATGTGAGGTTATTTAATATTAGTACAAATAGCAATTCAAATAAGAGGAAGCACCTGCAAATAGTATGCATGTTCCCAGACGTCAATACCAAGCAGAGGGACCAAACTAGCTCCTTTGGTAACCAGTGGATCCTGCAACAGAAGATAGGCGAGGCATCACCACAAGTTTGAAAAAGTCAGGAGTCATTAATTTATTGACTGATTTATACTAGTAAATTCTCACTGGCACATCTTATTCATAATCTAATTTAAGAACCTGACCAAAAACCTAAGATATCCAATGACTGTATCACGCCTTCACAATAAGAAAAGATGGAAACTTAGTTACTTAGGCCAAGGAATCTCAAAATCCTACATTCAATATCATCTGAGGTAAAATCTAAAAAACCGCAATAGTCCCATGCCCATGATAGTCGATACACAAATTCATAATAGTTACAACACCAAGTGACAAGGGCCTAAAGTCATCTGCTCACAAACTATGTATATAAACAAGAAATCACCAGACTTATATTTCAAACCAACAAAGTTCTGACAGGGCAAACATGTTAATTTCAAGTTCTAGGTAACTTTTATCTACAACTCGATAAACTTGAGAACTTAATGAAACAGAAGGGGTTGAGTGTAAAATCAAAAACCACTACACTTGCCTGATTTCCAGTGGTCTCAACTACCAGGCGCTTGAATTCTTTGTCCAAACCAAGCCACTGGAAATACCAATTGATTAGTTCAAGGAAAATGAATTAGCAAGAGATTACACCATTCAGAAGCATCACAACTATTTATGAGTTGAAACATGATGGTCATAGAAATGAGAAATCCATACCACCCATCCTGAACCCTGTACAGCAGCACCTTCTGCATTCATCTTCTGAATCAGAGCTTCAAAAGATCCAAAGTTGCTGTCGATGGCCTTATGCAAAGAACCATGAGGAGGTTCACCACCACCAGCCTGAAAGAGAGATTACCTAGTAAAAAATTCAACAATAACATAGAAATGCAAAACTATCAAACATTAGTTGGTGTACTTACACGAACAGGAGCGAGATTCTTCCAGAATATTGAGTGATTAACATGACCTATCATAAAAATAGAAAAAAAGGTTTTAGAGCTAGGAAGATTAGCTTGGCCACAACCACATATCTAGCATAAGTAGATAAAGAAGGCATTACATTCCCCGCCCAACTAAACAAAAACAAGGTTTTGTATACATGTGTCTAGGTGTATGCATGTGTTATCTTTAGCCCAAGATTTTGGTTAGAGAATGGAACTGAGAATTGAAATAATTAAAATTTGTATCCAATCCGTGCAAAAAGTAAGAACATACGTTACATAATTAGATGCTCAAATTACTGGTAACTACCATAACTCCTGAAATTAAGAAATTTGCTTAGGCTAACAATCAGAAAATTTGCAAATTGCAATCATTTTTCTTTTGGATTTTGAATGCTACCCCTAAAATTATGACTAGGTCAGATTGAAAAGCACGGATTAAAATGAATTGTCACCAAATAAATGTGAGAATCAAACCACATAAATGCGAAACCCTAAGCAAAAGGTTCAACTCAAGCAACCAAACATCAAGACTGAAAATTGAGAAATGGGAGTAATTGGAAATGAGGTAAACATACCTCCTCCGTTGAATTTGATAGCGCTCTGAAGCTTGACGACGGTGGAGGCGTCGCCCTTAGCGATGGCGGCGTCGAGCTGCTCAAGGGCCTTGTTGTAATTGGTGATGTAAGTTTGGTGGTGCTTCTGGTGGTGCAGCTGCATGATCTCGCCACTGATGGCGGGCTCCAGCTCGCCGTAATCGTAGGACAGATCGGGCAGCGAGAATGTCTTGAGGCCGCGAGAGGCGGCAGGAGCTGCCGCCCTCATGGGATTTCTAGCGATTAGGGTTCGGAGCGCCATTAGAGTATCAACTCACTCTTCTGGAAAAATGTAGAGAGAGAGAGAGAGATTTGATTTCAATTTTCAACCTTACACTAGAGAGCTTAAATCTTGAATATGTTAAAAAGGTATATTCGGTTTACTGAATTTCCAAAAATTACTGTAACCGTTTTAACTTCATTTGGAGAGAACCATTTTTTTAAAACTATTTCTGTCTCAGTGTATTTTTTAGGATTTTCTGAAAATGTTTCAACCTAACAATTTTAATGTTTGTTTGGCGTTGGCAAAGTTTAACTATGTTTGCAATTGGCTCGGTGGTTGCCGGCAAAGTTGGAGGTGGGGCAGAGAAGGGCCGAGTCGGTAGAGGGTCGGGGAAGGCTTCCGAGCATCATATGTGAAAAAATCAACTTGTATATCCATTTGGATAGTGACGAATATAAGATGATAACCACTTGTTGGAAGAGAAATCAAAGATGATCACTGCTTGTTGGAAGAGACGTCAATAACTACTTTATAACCTCACTAAATTTATAAATATGTGATCATCTTTTTGTTTTTCACTGAATGGTTATCATCTTGAATTTATCTAAGTAGGTTTTTTCAATATTGCTCCTAAAAGTAATCAAAAATAGAAGTACGTGTGATTTAGCTAAGAGAGAATTAAGAGATGTATGAGTAGATTGTTATTTTTTCTTTTCTAAGTTTCACCAAGATTGTACAAGTTGCTTTTTCAACCGGATTCAATCCTCAAATTCTCGGAAGCCGGAACATAATTATAGGGATTTAGGACTCAATTTTGAATTCTTGGATAAAGGATGTGTGCAACCGAAGGCGACCCTGACATCGTCAACAACCTTAACGAAGCCAAGGCCACGACAGTTGTTCGAGGGGGGACGGGAGTAGGGAATGAGAAGAAGAGCGAAGAGGGAAAAAGAGAGGCGATATGGAGACGACAGCAGATCCCACCGTGTCAGTTCGGCAGTCTAAGAAAGAAGCCAGCGTGAGCGAAAGAGAATGTTGTGCTTATGTGGCTTTATTTTCTTGTCATTTTTTCACACCACAAAGACATGCCAATATAAAAAGGTTTCGATTAAGAATGAGATGATTATAAGTACTAGCAAACGATCTATGTTAAAAACAGATACTTTCCTTTTAAAAATAGTTCGAATATCACCCATACTTAAAAATAAAAGATTTATTAGCTTATAGTAGTAAATAGCAGCACCAAATACAAAATCACTAAATTACAATGTATTAGAGGATGTATCTTATAGATCTGAGAGTATTTGTTCATCACAAGTTTAGTAACTTCATAAACAAGCATCTCATGCCTGTCTAATATCCATTCAGCATAGCCGCGGTGCCGGATTCATCAATTTTTAAGCAATTGATTGGCAGTTTTCACCCAAACATTGTATATCTCGTCTGAGAAGAGAACGAAATGCACCTGAAAAGCATATGAAATGGCAATATAATCACTTCAATAAAACTTCTATAAAGGAAGATGTATATCAAACAGATCAGTTATTAAATTTAGAAAACGGAGAAAGGACAAAATAAATCATGTTGACACTAATTCTTCCACTAGTTTCTTATGTGTATTCTTAAGCATGTTTCATATGGGAGAAAAATGATGGTAGCCTATAGTCACAATTGCGTGAAAATCTTGTACTTCAAGAGGTTAATTGACAAGAAGCTGGACTAGAAAATAAGCTAATCAATATAAGGCTCCTACTTTACCAAACCAATTGCGTATATTGACAATAAGAAGCACTAGGAGAGGATAAGAAGCATTTATGGCATCTTGGTGAAAAAGAAAGTACCTCCTTGAAGTCACCAGCAGATGCATTCACTGTCGATATGGCCACTTTGGCAGCCTCATCAAAAGGATAGCTGCAAATAAAGAGTATAAGAGACTAGCAGAAGTGAGAAGACCACTTTAACAGACTACATGAACTTAAGAAAGATATATCATGGGGAAGTAAACAATACTCCCTCCGTCCACGGAGTATACAGCGTTTGCTTTATTTGTATTTTGGCATCCACAAAGAGTACCAGAAATCTTTTTAGACATGCCCACTCTACTTCATATTTCAACCTTATACACACTACCTTTTGTACCAAAAACCGCTCTTATTTCTACATGACGGGACCCTTAGTCATACCCTATATCGCTATATCCACTAAAAACACAACTACAACCACTTTATTTAAACCATCTGTGGATGGAGGGAATCCAAAATGTCAGAAACCAGCATGAAGGATACTCCTATTCAGATGACAATATGTATCCAACTGAAGCTGATATCCTAGTTCCATTTTTAAATAAAAGAAGTTTTAAATTAGAGAAAGATTGACATTAACATGCCGACATAAAAAAAATGAAAAAAAAATCCAATTTCTTATAGGCAGAATAACATATGCAATATATCTTGAAGAACAATAAGTTAGTAAAATTAGTAAGGAAAAGGTAGAGATGAAGAATCACAGAGCAAATGACATAGTTCATCATAGCTTGTAAGTATAGGTTGCAAACTTAGCCAGACAAATTATGTTTATATAGATAATTATAAAAGGTGATCTAGATGTAATACACGAATTTACAGTTTCATTAAGACGATAATACTCATACCCATAGACCCCGCACGATATAGCTGTAAATGCAATGTATTGAATGTTGTGCTCTTTCGCCACACGTAGACTGTTTCTGTAACAAGTTTTACACAAAACAAATACAAATTCAGCATTTCAGAAATTCAACTTGCAAATCATAATAAGTGGATATTGACAGAGCTCAACTAAGTACCTGTATGCATTTCTCAAAGCAGCTTCAGGGTTCTTATCTGAATCATAAATTGGTCCAACTGTATGAATAACATGAGAAGCTGGCAACCGAAAGCCCCTATTCATTTGAAAACATTTGCTTTATCCATCACATTACCAATCGTACAAAAGAGCGAAGAATATTGTTTTCAGCAACACATACGGGGTAATCCTTGCTTCTCCTGTGGGGCAACGAACTCCAGGCCTCACTTCTGGAACCTCATAGCATGCTTCCCGTAGTTCCGGACCAGCAGCTCGATGTATGGCTTGAAATATACAAATTCAGATAAAAGATAAGCTAAAGATAACCAAATATCATACTAGTTCACTAGAAAAAAAGACATAAACAAAGTACTAATAGAATCTCACCTCCATCAGCACCACCACCTCCAAGCATCCGTTCATTTGCTGGATTGACCTGTAAGGAGAGACTAATTTCAATCTTTGGAGAATGTTAAGTCCAAAGGTTATACTAGTAAACAATCTTCAAGGCTAAATTAAGCAAAACAGAACATGGAAATGATCATTGCCAATCTTGCCATAACAGTACTAAAAAACAACTAAAATCCTAAAATAAGAATTCATTCAGAATGCATAGAAACAAAAATTACATAAACATGAAACTTAAAAAAGCATAGGCATTTCGGTAACATAACAATACTAGCAATGTGATCAACAAAATCAACGGCAAGCCCCAAAATTGGCAGCACAAATCCACCGATCGCCTACATTTCCTATAAAAACTCATTCATCTGTACATAAATTCACACATTCACACACACATAATGAATGAGAGGGGGAAGCCTTACAATAGCATCGGAGGAGCCGTCGACAGACCACCGAGTAATGTCGCCCATCTGAATCTTCAGAACACTCGACGGAGACAGCTGAAACGCGACAGAATCGGCGGCGGCGGAGCTCGACATCCTCGAAAATGCAACTGTGACGGTGGTTCCGCCGCTTAGCGTGTGGCGAGGGGTCGCAACGACGGAGGGGCGCCGCAGCAGGGGGCGGACGGTGAGAATCCGATGAGAATCGCTCTTGCAGAAAGGGCGGAACGGATTGCGTAGGGTTTTGGGAGAATTTGGAACTGAGAAAAAGCGGATGATTCTGGAGCAGAGTGCCTGACTCATTTGCTTCAAAATAATAAATTAATAATTCAATTCCTTTTTGGTGAATTTCAGATAAACCATATTGTATTAGTATTGTAATAATATTAATATTTTAATCAATAAATCAGAGTGGCGCAGCGGAAGCGTGGTGGGCCCATAACCCACAGGTCCCAGGATCGAAACCTGGCTCTGATAATTTTTTAAAAAATGTTTTTTCCTTTTTTCTTCATATTTTGCATTTATTTTTTGCTTTAATTTTTTTAAAAAATGTTTTTTCCTATTCATCATATTCATTGAAACTTGCATTTCTTTTTTTTGCTTTTAAAAATGTTTTTTCCTTTTCATCATATTCATTGAAGCTTGCATTTATTTTTTTTGCTCTCTCCAACACTTAGTTTTTCTTATACTAGTAGTACTATTTTTATTTCTTTATAATTATAGTTATTTTTTGCATAAACAAAAACAAGTTTCAAAATTGTTACTTGGTTTACAACTCTAGTTCTATGTCACAAATTAACATAGTTTGTTCTTTTATTTTTTAAAGTTTGTTAGAGTTGTTATTAATTTCAAAATTGTTATTCAATTCACAACTCCAATGAAATACCAACTCATTCTTCAATGCAATAAAAGCAAAACACCAATAAAAGTAATGAAACATAAATATGATTGTATCATTATAAATCTCATCACATCAATCTCAATTTCAGTATTTTCACTGAATCAAGGATTAAATCTAGAAAACTTATACATATTAGATACCTTCAATGGCAGCATCAAACTACAGCCACCATCTAAATATCATTTTCAAACCAAAATGAAAAATAAAAAGGAAAATAAAATAAAATAAAATAAAGTATGCACCTATTTGATATTCGATGCATACATATCGGCCTAAGCGGGTGCAAACCTACCACCACAGCACTTGAGCCTCTCCCAAATCTCTCACCCTTTTATGCCAATATACACTAATAATTTATCTCAATTTTACTTTCAATCCTTTTTTTTTAATCTATCTCATCTAGTAGTTTAATTTTTTTTAAAAAGACAAAGAAATGACATTTTGAACTGTAATTTGGGCTTAAGTAATTAAAACTGTCCCCCGGAAAATGTTTGTCCGAATTGCCAACCGGCCGGCGCAGCGTTGTTGCTAACGAGGGTCCTTCCGTCGCTAGTGGTGACTTGGAAGGAGAGGGCTTGGCCGTTGAAGTTGGCGTTGCTTTGCCAGTTCTGGCCCCAATTCCTCGACATCGCTTGCCACCCCGTCCTGGATCCTTTAATCGAGACGGAGTGGACGTCCCCAGCACCGCCCACGTTCGTGACCAGGACTAGGTTGAAGAACGAGTGTCCGTTGACTGTGAACCTTATCCCTCCCTTCTTTTGGCAGGGCACCCTATCACATACCATTACACATGTCAACATTAGTTATTTAATCATCCCTTCTTATATATATCATGGTGTAATTTCGTATTTTATTTCATCACTGCACAGTAAATATGGCACGGTGAATAATTAAGAAATGGTAAGGTACCTTCGGAAATTGACGGGGACGATTCCGGCTCTGTACTGGGCGATTTGCAAGTAAGCGGGCTCCGCCAGGTCGAAATGCTGGCGAGGAGGATTGCACCACCCGCCGTTGTCGTTGGGCAGCGACGGGTTAGGCGGGCAGAAGTTAGTGGCGGTGACGGTGAGGGTGCCGGGCAGGCAATATTTGCGGTCGCCGCTGGCGCATGTCAACTCGTAGCACGCCCCACATGTTAGCCCGTTGTTAAAAAGAGCGGTACTCAACGCAGCTGTGTTTGTACCGTATCCTGTACTATACAAGTTACCATAACCACAAGCACCCCCTGCAAATAAACAAATTGTTAAAAAACTCAGTTTGAAAACTTCTCCAAATAATATCGCTCATTAATAATTAATTAAATAAAAAAGTAGGACCTTGATTTGAACATGACATATGACATATTAACGTGGTCCAAAATGTAGGGCAATGCTCATGCAAAGTAACAAAAATGTTTATAGTGAGTTAATTTTTTTTAAACTCACCCATGGTGCCGGAAGCATCACCGCCGCCGTAGAAAGTGGCGTGGGCGCTGTCCCAACCGCCACCATAGCCGGAGAAAGCGCCACGTAAGCAAAAGGCGGCGAACGAGAGGACTAGGAGAGGGAGAGAGGCAACAGGGCGTTGGGATTCCATTGAGAAGAAATTGATTGTAACTTTTTTTGAGAGGGAAAGAGGAAGAGAAGATGGAGAGATTGGTACAAAATAAGGAGTGATGGAGGGGCTTATTTATACAGAGGAAAATGCAGATAAGAAATGGTGAGTATATTATAATGTAGAAAATGACAATGAAAATTTGAGAGCCACAATCAAATCCAATTTATGTATATTTTGGGAGAAATATTGCACATGCATTTGTTCCAACTTGAACTACCAACTGCTAATCTCACTGACCCTACAACCACATGCAACTCTAACTGTTTTTTATTTTTCCTTTTATATCAATTCATTCAATTTTTATTTCATTGATTTTTGGGGGGTGACACTAGAAAATTTGTTGTCACAATTAATTCAGTTTGCCTAAATTGGCCAGAAATTACGCCTCATCGGCATGTGAGTGAGTATATTGGCAGTACTATTTGACTCTTCATAAATATTAGATTACAAAAGTCAATTTTCCTTCATTGATTTATGGGTGTTAATTAGCTACTATATTATTTTATTTAAAATAACCAGTGATCGATAAATAGTTGTATAATCAGTCGATTACCTTTTCAGATAATTTTCAATTAATTAGGTAGACTTTTATTTAAAATTTGGAGAGTTGGAAGAAATTGTGTATATATCTAGCAGAAGTCAAACTTGATTAGTGCTACATTATTACATAGTAGTAGTATATATTTTAGAGTCAAACCAAGTTAAAATATGATTTATTATATAAATACTCTTACAGTAGGTCTAATAGTAAACTTTATACACTGATACTTTTACATTTGTACCGTTAATTGATTCTGTTAATTTGTAATTTATGTGCCACTAATTAATTGCAGCCCCACATGCAATTTTAATTGTCAATTTACATTGCCAGTCCCCAAATATTGTTGATATTAATTGGGAGGATATTATGTTGGATTGGGCGTGTTTGTGTAATCATTTATGAAAATTACTAGATTAAAAAGTACTATAGTAATTAATTATTTAAAGATGGTCAAATGTTGTTTTAAAGTCAATCCTAGAGGGTAGTGAAATAAAATGTGGAAAACGATGAGCATATGAGACTTTAGTACCATAATTTGTAGGGGTGTATTATTTGTAAACTTTGATATTCAACTATTACTTGTAATTTAATTTCATAATTAGTTACCTAATTATTGTAATATTAAAGGACGAATACTATAAGTATTTCTTTTTTCTATGTTATGGGTCCATCATTTGTAAACTTTGATATTCAACGTCTATTACATTTAATTTAATTTCATAATTAATTACCTAGTTATCATAATTTTAAAGGACGAATACTATAAGTATTTTTTTTTCTATATTATAAAAACTCTTGGTAAATTCTCGCTTCAGTCACTTTTTTGATAAATGACCCTTTTAGAATATGCATTTTTTTGTCCCTTTATATATTTTTCTATATTATCCAAGTTTTAGTTTATTGCATTTGTACCTTTTAGGCTTTTTCTATTTTATGAAAACTTTTTTCAGTTAAACCCCTTATAATTATATGAATTGATGACATCTATAATAGTATAATACTGTTGTGCCCAACTGTGTAACATCTTAATCACTTAATTAAGAAATCTTTTTAATTAAAGTAAATTAAACATTACTTGATTGGAGGATTTAATATCTGTAATTTGATGCCCTACCTAATTCGAACGTCAGAAAAATACTACTACTTATATGTAGTAAACAGACTAGTTGTTAATTAATACAAATGAGGCACAAAATTAATTTGGTGAAAATGACTTCAAAGAGGTTGTCGGTTATCTTCATGTGATATAGTAATACATAGGCTATAAAATTGACTATATTTGTCAAAAAATAAAAAATAAAAAATAAAAATAAAATAGTAATAATATTTTGCTATTATCTGCAGTTGTGACGTTGCAGGTCGGCTTATTGAAATTAAACATGTAAAAGTCCAAATTAGACTCACAAAATATTATTACAATATTATATTTTTTATAGTTTAACCAAATCAAAAAAGCATCACAATGAGTCAGATTCGTCACACGTGTCGACCCCACGGTCTCCTAATTACAAAAAATGTTACCAATTTAGCAAAAATTAAGTATGATTTCATTGTCATCCGTCAAAATCAGTTTAGGTGATTAATTCATTGATTATACATATAATCATGAGTAGATTCGGATTAAAAAAGATTTGAGATTTTTCCACACAAAACAAAATGAAATGAAATATAAAATTAAAGATTTTGAGAACCTAATGGGCCTACCATGTTAGGGGCACATGCAAGTCCCGGAAAGGATGGTATGTTAATATAGAATTTATTATTGAGTTTTGACATATGAAAAGTATTTGTACCTAAAAATACATAATAAATGACTATTTAATTATGTATACCCACATCCATAGTCCACATATTCGTGCCTACACGTTTTTCCTTGAAGAGATTTTGTTTAGGAAATTATTTGTTAAAATAGTACTACTAAAAATTATTGATGAAAAAATGGTGTTTTTTATGTTTTTATTTACTAGATGCTACGCATAATTAAATATAGATTTAACATGTACATACGAAGATAGTAATGTAGGTATTTATAAAATAAGTTGCCTTTTTTAACGTTTGTTATATTAACTTAAACTTTATTAAGCGTGATTCGGTGGAAAGCTATATGGATTTTCTTTTTGTGATGTGGTAATTTTTTCTAGCACTTATAGTTTTTATATTGATATCTAAAATAGGTAGAACAAAATAAAAGCAGAAAGAGTAGCACCACTATTAGATAAAAAAAATAGATAAAATTGTAAATGACACGGATTTTAATGATATCTACAATTCATACAAAAATGATCATATATGTTTGTGAGAGGTGTAGTAGGAAATGTATTAGGATCCGGATTAGGTGATCCTTTCCGCAATTTTTCTACTATAGTGAAATACAATCATAATGGATACTGTATTTTCCTTTTACTAAAGCATTGTACATAAGTGTATAAAGATATTTTACTTAAGTCAATGGCCTCAGAAAAGCTTTCCGAAAAACATTAATTATATTACTTCAATTTGCATTTCTCTCTAAAGTATTTTCCAAAGGGCATCTTGCAAACATATGATCATAATTTAATTCACAGCCCAAAATATTTATCACTAAGTCTATATGACTTTTCCTTGTCATTTTTAGCATGTCAAATATTCCCATTATTTAAGTCTTTAAGATTTGACATGAGATTCTCTCTCTGCCGCCGTACAAAATTTTCCACAATTATATACGTTTAGTATTGTAAATTTAAAAGATAATTCTACTTAATTAAATTCACAAATTTCCAGTACTATCTAATCTTCAAAATCCCAAAGAATAAGCAGAATTTGAGTTTTTTTTAACTTAGTTAAAAAGATAAGATTTTTTACCATCTCGTAAATAACTAACTACGATTTGAAGCAACATAGATATATAGAATATACAATTTACCATTTATGCATAGTACTAGGGGTGGCAAATCGTGCGTGTCGGGTCGTTATCGTGTCGACACGATAACGACACGAACACGATAACAACAAACACGAACACGACCCGTTAATAAAACCTCAAACACGAACACGAACACGACCCGCTACCCTCAGACACGAACACGACACGGACACGACACGAACCCATTAACGACACGAACACGACACGAACCTATTAATGACACGAAAATAAGTATTGAAAAATGAAATAATAAGAATAATAATATTAAAATATTATGTGTTAATAAGAATAATAATATTAAAATATTATGTGTTAACGGATAACACGAACACGACACACGAACACACATTGTTAGCGGATAACACGAACCCGACCACGAACACGACACGAAATTTTCGTGTCCTTAATGGGTCGACCCGATAAGGACACGAACACGATAAGCTCTGACCCAAACCCATTAATTTCGTGCCGATTCGTGTCGTGTTATCGTGTCGTATCAAAAATTGTCAGCCCTACATAGTACCCTACCCTCAAGGGAAATTGAATCATCGTTGCCTTCTCAAAAGTGAGATGTCCTAACTTCCTAAAGACCTAAACCACTACAAATGAAAGCCACCTTCACCAACCGCCTCGTACTATAGTATGATTCATTTTTTAATTTATTATTATTATTATTATTATTATTATTATTATTATTATTATTTTTATTTAGTTATTTTTTTTAAAATTTCAGTCTACATATTTAAATATAATCAAGACGAATTAATTTCAGACTATTAAAAATTTATATAAGTAAAATTTTTAATAAATGTCATAATATTAGGGATAAAAAAAATATACTAACAAAGTCAAAAACAAATTGATTCTTCCATATTACTAAAAATTTATATTAAGTAATAATATAAGGGATAATTTTTTTATCTGTAACAAAGTCAAAACGAAATGATGCCAATTGTTATTGACCGACAAAAATGGAAAAAAAATATTACTACTACGTACTCCTATTGATTGTCAAGGAGAGGTATTAGCCAAATATCGTTAAGGTATTTATCCTAATTTGAATATAAGAGCATCTCCAATAGTACTTCGGTCAGAAATCGGCCAGAAATCGGCCAACGGTTTTACCCTCTGCCACGTCAGTAGCACTAAAAATCCACCTGCCACATCAGATTTAGGCCAGCCATAGGCCAGCCGCAATAAAAATAATTCAAAAAATACTACATTTACGGAATTAAAATCACAATACGGAATTAAATTTACGACATATATACGGAAAAAATTCGTTAATTTTATTTAAATAAAAAAAGTACATTAACTAAAAATTTAAAAAATTACATAATAAAAAAAAATCCGGGCTTCCACACACGAGCCACCGCCCCACTCTACTCCTCACTAATTTATTAAAAAAATACATTAAAAAATGTTAGTATGCCTTGAATCTGTGTATAGTTTGCCGCTAGCCGAACGGGCCCCCGGCCCAACGGTATGCATGTTTCTGTTTTAGTTCTTAATTTTGTATTGGACCTAGTTGTTGTTGTCCATCGTATGTTGCTCTTGTACAGAAATTTAGAGAGAGAGAAAATCGCGTTTATATAGGTTTTAAAAAAAAAAAAAAAAATCAAAAATCGGCGCTAGCCGATCGGCACGCCACAATGGCGGCCAGCGCATCGGCTAGCGCCGAGCGATCGGCCAGCGCACGCCAAACTTTTGGCCGATTTTGCGCTGGCCGACTCTAATGGTTCGGCTAGTCAATCGGCCAGCGCGACGAATCGGCTAGCCGGTCGCTAGCCGATCATTGGAGATGCTCTAAGAAACAGTACCTTCAATTTGATTACATATCTCTCTAACTAACTTTGTTCTATTCGCACACTACTATAGTTTGTTACTGTCTTCTCTATTTTTGGCAGTGAAATTGAATGATGATGACCATTAAAATTCTAAGAAAAGAAGGCCATTCTTTAAATTCTAAAAAAAGAAGGTCATTAATTACTTAACTGACTGACAGATATGTAGTTAAAATTTGGATTTTTCATATACTCTACATTATAAAGTTTTAAAATAAAATATAATAAACTTTGATAATTTTTACCGTTTCTTTAAATTCATATTTCACAAAATCTGAGTAGATCTAATATTAAAATTTTAATGTATCACATTCTAAAAATATATAGTGATTTGGATCACATATCGATCCATATTAGAAGAGTATCCATTTCCATTTGATTATTTTTAATTCCATGTTAGCAATTAAATTTTAAAATTATGTGATGTGCCAAGTCGTATTCAATTTTGCATAATTTAAACTCCAGGAAATTACGAGATAATTATGTTAATATATTTTTTAAATACTTTATTGTATATGAGAAAAATAGTTGAGTTGGTCTTCAAGAAAATAATTGATAGTAATATAAAAATACATTGGATATTGTAGATAACCGTCACCTCAGATATAATTCCTATCTAACAATGTATTTAAATTATAGTGACTTTTAATGATTAAAAAGAAAAAAAAAAGTGAAAATATAGTGGTCGAAAATACATTGAATAGACAAAACACGAGTGCCTCAAATTAGATCCACAAAAAGGCATGTGGGAAGTTTATCCAAATGGTCGTTGTTTAGGGACCAGAGGGAACTATTTCTAAAGGTTTGTCTAATATTCTACACTTGCTATCAAGACAAACTTTAACTCGACATTAACTTTGAGGGTCAAGTTATAAATATTAATGAATTGGGCTCAATTTATGGGTCTTTTGCTTTTATGAGTACTTTCGGATGCTTGTTTTGTGTGTTTTGTCTATATTTTTTAGTTCGATTGTTTGTTCAGTACTTCATCGTGTGTTTTGTGATTATCGTTTGGAACCTATTCTTCGGTAGTAAATGAAATTGACAGATAACGCAAGGAAATATGTGCTGCTCCTTTGCTTTTTTTTTTATATTGTTTTTCTTCTGCATTAGTTTTAGACATAATATTTGTTTTTGTTTATGCATTGATTTTTATTGCTTTTTACTGTTGTTTATGTTTGTATGTTACTTCGCCAAAATAATAAAATAACAAATGCAACTAACACAAAAGTTGCATATGCACTACACTCCCAACCTAGAGACTACAACAAAGATAAAGACACAAACCAACCGAATAAGGACTAAACACTCCTAAATCAACGAGCAAAGATATGCCACAACAAGATTATTCTACTAATGAGTAATTCCAAAACAACAAGGATCGCACAGACTCAATCCAATTAGTTATCTGTCTAAAAACAATTTACATACTACTACTAGTCATTTCTCACAACATGAGAAAATAAAAATTAAACTTACAATGACAACTTCATATTTATTACTACTTTTACTTAGTTATTTGTTTCTCATAGTACTCATGTAGAATGTAGGCATATGATTCATATCTTATTTTAATCAAACACAAAATTCATTATTTTCTAATTTATCCATGAACATATATCACCTCATTGCCATCATCAGTTCGTTGAAAACTAATTTTATTGAATTTCAATGCATAAACTCCTATGTTTGCCATGTGCAATTAATATATATAGTTAGGTCATGGTAGGGCAAGTATTGGCCCTTAGTGAGGCTACAAGCCAATTTAATTTTGGGGTCCTAATTCTTGGTCTACGCAACATATACGTATACATAATGATCTTATGTAGGTGGTTCAAAAACATTTGTCAATCCATGTAATTAATTTTCTTAGTGATACATTTATATGAGGGCTACATTTCTTTAAATTATGGGCTTATTGGTAAAATACCAAATTATGAGAAATAGTGTCGAAACAGTTAGCGAGCATCATATAATTTCCGACTCGACCCAATATTCATCAGGTATCAGGTACTCAATCGAATATATCAAGGTCGGGTGCGGGTACGGGTAATTTCCTTGTAAATAATTTGCCTAAATATTGAAGAATTTAGATGTGTCTATTTTTCTACAAATCAAAAAAAGAAATGATTTATAAAGCACGTCAAATACCAAAATCGATTATGTGGTCTTTGGGCAATCAAATCACATATAACTGCATTACTTATGTTACGTCGATAGAAATTAATATCGTCGTATTTAATGAATATTAATTTCGTCAATGAACAAGTGGATGGGCATTACCATGATTTATGGGAAAGATATTATTAATAGAAGGTGGTTATTTATGCCTTTATTTGCTTTTGCTGGCCCCCTTTGCTGACATATTAAAATGCTACAATTATAGTCTTCATTTTCCTTTTGTTTTTTTGAACCAATATATTAAAAAAAGTCTTCAATATTTATGTATAAGTCGTAGCATATCACATGCATTCGTTACACAATGCTATTTACAAAATGTGGCATATAAGTTAATGCATTATAGTGTAAATTGGATACACAATATTGCTATTAATAAAGTGGGGCATAAATCACAGTAGAGCCACACAATATAGACACTAACAACTTATTTGGTCGACCAACAATAAATATTTATATTATTTCGTATTTTATTATTATTATTATTATTATTATTATTATTATTTATTATCATCCAAAATACCATGTGTTATTTATTCCATATATTTACTGTAATCGATAATATCATAAATATATGGCTGACTTCTATGGGAAAATTAGACTTCAACATTAAACATGAAAACAAATGACCAATGGGAAAATTAGAACTCAACACCCAATGTACTTTTACGCTTTCGCAATTATTTCTCAATCTACTGTAAATAGCAAGTAAATGCTTAAACTATAACAACTATGTAATGAAATTTCGAGAATGTAATTATTAAAAGTTTAATATTTCGAGAATTTAATTGTTCTTTCCCTTTAGATCATACTACTAGTTATTACTCCATCGGCCTACAATTTAAAATTCGCTGCAAATTTTAAAAATATGAAGAGAAGTTAGTGAAATAAAAATAGTGAAATGTGAACCTCAATTTTATACTAGTACTATTAGTTTGTAATGAAATGTGAGTGTAATGATTGAGTGTAGATTACACTTACTAAAAAAATGATACTATTTGAAAAGGTAAATGAAATGCAAACAGTTGAAATGAGTGAAGAGCAAAGCATAAAAATTAAAAAATCTATCAGTAAACCAACACAAACTGATGTGCAAGTTCATTACAATCGACATACAACACAACCTATGATTTCTCAGTTTAAACGAATAAATCAAAATGTAGACGAAACGAAGACTTAACCGGCTCCCAACGCAAAGAACAACGACAAACCTACAACACTAAGGGGGAACCTAAAACAACCAGTTAACTCCAAAGAAAGAAAGAGAGAAAAAAAGTTAATGAAAAAATGTGGATTGCTGATGATTCTGGATGTTAAACGCGGTGGTGTCAGTCTATGAACAAACAGATTTTCGGGGATAAAAAAAATCAAAAGAACCTGAAAATCAGAATGTACTACTGCTTTCACTGGCGGATATAGAGGGGCCTTCAGACTTCACATGAGTGGTTCCGTTGCTGATATCAAGGCCTTGAAATCGTCCGAGAGGGTCTTGGTGCATTGAGTCGGAGAGTTGCCTTGTGTGATTGGCAGAGAGCATGGCATGCTGCTGGTGGCTTGACATGCCGGCTTGAAGTGTGTGAAACTGCTGCATTTGTGTGTTCAATGATTCGTTTGAGCCAGCTTGAGGCTGGTTGGAAAAGAATGTGGTCTGGTTGTAGGGAAGGTGCTGCACGGTTAGATTGAACGTATCTGATGTGGTCGACATTTCTCCAGTCGCGACTCTGAGTCTTTCTACTTCCTGCCGTAGTGCTTCATTGAGTGCTGCATATTTTCAAGACAATATAGTGAATTTCATCTCAAATTCGTTTTAAATCACATTAAGAACTCTAATCTTGTATCAATGCTAAATTCAGAAGGATCAAGAAGCAAACTTTCAAAGCACAAGTACTTGTGAGCGATGGCACGAGTAGTTCTAAGGGACTTATCAGATGAAAACTTCCCCAATTCAAGAGTTGATGCATTAGAAAGATTGTTACTGCATTAGTATTTACCATCGCGTAGTTGAGCTTGCTGTTCCATGGCTTGCAACCGAAGCTTAAGCTCCGTATTCTCATTACTGAGTCCAGTTGTGTCTCTCTGAAAGAGATAACAAATGCATAAGAAACATCGTAAAGTTAAGACTGTAGTAACATGTTTTGCTCCAGTAGACATACCTGGAACAGAGTGAGTTGCGCAGAGAGAGTCGTTGCTTCAGTTTGAAGCGTCTGAACTTTTCTCTCCAGTTCAGATATATACCGGGCCTTCCTTTCTTTTGATCGAGCAGCAGACTGCCGATTTGCCAGAATCCTGCACGACAAAATGGTTGTGATTGTCGATAAAAGGCCGTTGATGATGAAGCATATCACAAGCTACAAAACTGAATAAGAAAACACATCTCATCTCATTTCAAGCATACTCTGACAAATTGACAACAAATATTAGAGTGGATTGTGAAGGGATGCGGGAAGAAACGAAAGTAAGACCCTTGAGCGATCAATGCAATATACCTACATAAGTTCACCAAAGAATTGGAAAAATGAGGAAAAAGTAGACAAGATTACCGAATTGCAAGGTGTACACGTCCGAAATTCGACATACTAATCCAGTTTGATAACTAAGCTGATATTTTCCAACCCCAAGTTTTATTAGCTGAGTTCAAAGTGCATGACCACATCTAATCCCTTAAGAAAACACTTGCATTCTGCAATAAATAACATTGGTTTTACTATATTTAAGTTGATTTAGTACGTATTTTCGTCACAACTTCTTCTGCTAAAGTATGTTACCAAATCCAGACCACTTGATTCATCACAAACCACACAAGAAAAATGCACGAGCAGTCGCAGCTAAAGCAGTTAATGTTCTTGACAATAAGTAAAGCTCATACACAATATAGCCATCATTACCTAGAAAAAGACTGGATTTTTCCAAATCATCCACTAAAACCAATCAAGATCTTCAAAGTTATAAACCCTTGCCATCAAAAGGGTTGCTTTGCAATAACTACATTTGAGATAAATGCCCAAATTCACACAGCAATCCTTACCCAAAAGGACCTTAACTACACCACAAACCAAATATAGATCCCAACACTCAATTACTTAGAAAAGACTAAGCAACTGTTACAACTCAATTAATGCAATCACAGCAATAACAAAGAGAAACACATCACTCAAATCCACACATCGAATTTCAAGATTCACAGAGATAGATCCATCCCAAGATCCAATCTTGAGTCCATGATCCAACACAAGCATAAAACCCAGATCAAATCCACACACAAAATGAGTAAAGATCGCACCTTTTTGCGCGTTTGGGATCAATAGTCCAGAGCTCAGCAAGCTTGTCGGGGGGCATAGCCTTCTTGGCCTCGATGCTGCTGTCGCTGAGCAAGAAGCTGGAGCTGCTATCGACGGAATTGCTGTGGCGGTGGCGCGGCCTCTTGTCGGCGTCATCGTCGGCGGCGGCAGATCCGGGAGCGGCGCTGAGCTTCTCAATGTCCATGTAGGTGGAGAAGAGATCGTCTTCGGATCCCATCTCGTCGAAGCTCGCGGCGGGGGCGTCGAAGGGGTCGGAGCCCAGATCTAGGTCGTCGGGGAGACGGAAGTTGACCTCGGAGTGGGCGCGGCGGTGGCGCATTGCGGCGGAGAGGGGCGGCATTTGCTGCTTGGAGTTGGGATCTTGCATCTTAAAGATTGAACCTTTTTTGCGGTTGGATGATGGGGAGTGGATTTAACTGTTTCTGGTTGAACTAGGAAAGAAAAGAAAGACTAAAAGGAGTGTGTGTGTGTGAGTTGGGTGGACTTTTTGAGAGTGTAATCATTTCATGGTGTGGGGTTGTGTGCATGGGAACAACACCCTCTAGTGGTTATGCCCTATGCCATGCTACAATCAATCATGGGCTACTTGCACAAAAGGTCTTAGAATTGCCATGTGGGATATTGTTCGAGATGCATGGTTAAATCAGAAATGTCGATTTGGTTGAAATCGTATTGCGTGGTTGTGGATCTAGAATTGGAATCGTCGTAAATGAGGCGAATCTAAACTGGCTTTGCTCTTTAGGTCATCTAGTTATGGTTTTGTAATGTCGAGCAGAAAACAAGAGATTTTGTTCAAAATAAGTAAAGATCACAAAAATCAAAAAATTAATCTAGAAGATTGAAAGAGGTCGTGGAAAACCCAAAAAAGAACGGTGGGAAGATTGGTAAAACAAAATCGACGATTTTGCTCGGATCAGTGGTTATGGAATTGTCATAATTAAATAGGGTGACTTCGCAGTAGTTCCGCTAATCTGAATTGTAAACTAGTGATACAATCAGAATCGTCGGCAAAAAAAAAATAAGGAAAATCAGAAAAACTTGAAAAGAACTGTAGAAAATTTGTCCGTTGAATTAGAAGCGTCTTGGTCAGTTCTGATTCCACATTTCGTGGAACTAGAAATGGCGAAGTTGAAAACATTAGGTCGACATCACGAGGGTATATTGTAAATAATGTTATCCACTTTAACATCTTTTGTTCTTTTACCTAAACTGATGATTTCATTAATTAATACTTGCATTATATGGAAGAAAATGGGAACGAAATGTAATTAGGAAAAACCACAACAAAATGCTTAGCTTAAATTCGGGTGGAGATAAATATTTTATCGTTTTAAAAAAATAAAATTAGTAAAGGAAGAGTTGAAATCAAATTGGTTAATCTTTGATGTCAGAGATAAAATTCATGTTTTTGTGTAGTCATTAAGTAAAATTTATTTGCTTCTACAGTTCTCCACATATCACACTCCACATTAAATGCAAATAAGCTATTGGAATTTCAGAGGTTCACAATATTCATGTGTTTTGTGTAAAGTCATTAAGTCTAGTTCTCTCTTACCACACACCAGATTAATTGCAAATAAGTTGTTGGAATTTTCTTCAACAGTCAATCGTAAAACTATACTGCTATGGATGATACATAAGTATATTCCTAGAATTTAGGTAGGACTTTTTTTTTTTTTGGTTATTGTTAGAAAAATAATGAATTTTAGTCAAATTATGGTTTGTCATACAACAATTTTGAAAATCAGCAGCAAAAACTATGGATTTTAATATTTTTTTCTCAATTATTTTATGACAAAATATTTCAACTTTTTTTTACAGTATGTTGTTGGTTAGATGCACTGCACATATTTCAAATTGATGATACGCTTGAGTCATTTGCTCATTGTGTTGAGAAAAATGATAAAATTTATTGGTGGTGTTATCCTCATTAAATTATTCGGATATCACTTTAGATACAATTTCATTCAAATGAAAACATATAGAAATTTTTAGAAAAATGTTAATTTATGATTTCACAAATAATTTTCAAATTTATGAAACATATCAGAATTTGAATAAAATATATGGTTTTTTTGTCAACACCCCTATTTTAAATTTTAATGAAATGGAACTAGTATGTGGATTATATTACTAGAAGATTTGCAATAACGAGTTTATATAAATAAAATATTTTGAGTCTACTAGTAGTATTTATTTTGTGTAAGGATAACAATAAGTGGATGTTTTACCTAAGTACTACTAAATATAGTAAATTTAACTACAATTTTAAAAAAATGTCTAAATCTTATGTTTTTCTCTTTTTTTTTTTGGGTTTTAACCACATGTATAGCGAACGAATCCGACTAATCCTGCTCGACGGGATTTGCGGATTAAGGCCGAAAGTCTCCCAGTGGTACCGGTTTTGCGAATTAAGACCGAAAGTCTCCGGGTAGCGGGGTTTGTGGATTAAGGCTAAAAGTCTCCCAGCGGGTGGCGGGGTTTGAACCCTTGACCTCATGGTCACCACAGCTTCACGCTGCCAACTGTGCTGCGACCCGTTGATAACTTATGCTTTTCTTTAATAACCTGCGATTTTACAATTTTTTTGTAGTATGTCATATAAGATGTTCTATCCATCTCGATAAGACAAATAAGCATGATATAAATGTGTGTGACTAATAATTTTACTATAAACAGTTCAAAAAAGAAACATACTAATTCGTCCTATTCTAATGCTTATAGCACTCTAATCCAAAATCAAGACTAAATCTCCATCCTTGGATTTTAAAATGAGTGGATGAGATTAAAGCTCACAAATCTCAATAAATAGTAGACAAAATATCAACAAAAGGGTAATATCGTCATTATATTATCATATGATAATTTTCGTGGATGTTTTTTTATATCAACATTGTGTATTACAAATATCAACAATATGACATTAGAATATCAATACAAGGACAAGAAAATATCAACACATTTTTATTGAGATTGGACATGCATAATATTGAGATTTTGCCTACAATATATTGAGATTTTTTGTTGCATTTGTTATAAAAGCTGCTTATCAACATTTACGAAAATTGAAATATAATTTATCAAATTTCATCACCCGAACATCGTCGGAACATATGCAATTGAGATCTTGTTGGAATCCTTATTAAATTATCTTTAATTTGATATATTTTTTGCGAAAAAATAATTTAAATTGAGAGTGTTACGTAAATTTAAAGATTTGAGATGATTTTGAGGAGAGAAAAAGTAGTTAGTTATAATTACTACACATTGAATTTGACATTAATATTCTTTTAATTTAATTAATTATTATTTAAATTTATAATATATTACACTTAGCATTATATTAACCACAATATCTTCTAATCTAATGGTTTGAAAATTAGTCTCAATTTTAGATCGGTAATTACTTAGCAATCAATTACCTCCCCTAATTCATATATCAATTGCCGCATACTAGTAATTAATAATTTGTACATAAATTAAAATTATTTCTTCTTAGAAAAGAGTTTGAATTCTGATGCTCCCAAGCCCACGATAACGGCCCATCACATATCCAACTCACCTCATGACCAACAGACCAAGCCACTGCACTATATGATAGCCCATCAACGGCCCAAGCGAAACAAACGGTAAAACACCCCCCCCCTGCCCCACACAATCGTAGATTCAGTGGCGGTCGCCCCTTCGTGCGACTAATTTCTTTTTATTCAGACGTAAAATTACCATGTCCGCCCCCTCCGTTTGCTCCGACGTTGCCCTAAAAATTGAAAAAAATTGTCATTTTCGCCCTAAACCAACCTACTAATATATATTTCGCCCCCTCCGTTTATCAATCCTGGATCCGCCACTGCGTAGATTATTCTTGATTATAAATACTCCTCCGTCCCATAAAGATTGTCTCACTTTAACCGGACACGGATTTTAAGAAATGTAATGAAAAGTGAGTTGAAAAAGTTAGTGGAACGTGAGTCCTATTTTTATATATTAGCTTTATAATAAAATGTGAGTATGAATGAGTTAGTGGAATATTTATAATAAAATGTCAGTATGAATGAGTTAGTGGAATACGAAGTCCGTTACCAAAAATGCTAAAAAGTGAAATAGGCCAAACTTTGTGAGACGGACGAAAATGAAAAAAATGAAACAATCTTTGTGGGACCGCGGGAGTAATTGTTTGCTTGGTTATATCATTTTTATTCCCAGTGCCCCATTCGCGTGTATGTAAGTAATGAACATGGAAAACCCATATCTACACCATTCAACTTTTTATCTTACGTATTGCAAAAAAAGTATATTTTTAAAAATTATTATTAATAGTTTATAAAAATAAAAAAAATTACAAACAAAATAATATTAAAAACTATCTCCCTACTCATTATTTGTACTTCAATAAGATTTAGACAAAAAATACATTTTGTTAATCCTACTAATCCATCATAAATATATAGTTTCCAATAAGATTAGATAAAAAAAATAATACTTTCCAATAAGACTAGGTAAAAAATATATTAGTAATATTTCTACTATATTAGTAGTGAATAGTTTGTTTGATTGGATATATAAATTTAAAAAAAAATACCATATTTTTTGTGAAAAGTAGCAAAGTTGATTATAATGTATAATAATTGACTAGAAAGTTCATAAATCGAGCACATAATCCATAAATTAATCATATAAATGGAAGGAATAACCCCACAACCTTGTGATTTTCCTAATTAAATGAATTTATTCAGCTAGATTATAATTTTTCCTAACTAAATAGACTGTATATTCATAACTTGTGTATTCATAATTTCTACTATAATATAATATAGTTCCTCCTCTGCGAGTACGAGTCCTGTTTAATCAAACTTATTTTTAATTATATTTCTTGAGTCTCGTGAGTCGTGACTAAACCAAATATGACTTTGGGACTAACGGAGTATATAATTAATATAGGAAAGCCTTGTATTCAATCTCGACTTTATCTTTCTCATGATGCCACTATTTATAATGGAAGGAATAAGAAAAACAAACTCCATAAAAATAGGAAATCATAATAAACTACACTCTTCAACGATGCAGGTTTCTAATTTTTTTTATCACAATCGAAATTCTAACCACAAGAAAACAACCACAGAAACTCAAAGCACTGAGGTAAACAATTTCTAAATTTTATGTGATCTTTATTTTTATCAGGTATTGATTTTCATGGTATCGACAATGTAGTATGTACATTAATCATTTTATTAATTTTGCGATGAAATTGGTGATTTGGTTTTAACAATGATAGGTATCAATTCAGATATATCCTTATATAATCTTGATTGTTTTGGTTGATCCTTAAGTGATGAAATGCCATCCTCGATAACTCGGACTCGAAGCCTCGAAGTTGCTATAATTATATGTCGCACCCTCAAACCGGAAATCATGGATCCCACATTGCTAGTAGTCAATACATAGCAATAACAGAGGATGTGTTGATAGAAATTCTGTTGCGTCTGCCCATAAAATCTATGTTGAGACTCAGAACTGTCTGGAGATTCTGGCACGACGTTATCGATTCTCATATTTAGAAAACTGCACACTCTCAATGACAACAACCTGCCAGAGGACACAATATATATACAAATTTCTTTTAATCATGAGGGTATTGAGCCGAACAAAGTATTAGTAAATCTCCAACTCCAACACAACCACAAGGATTTAATGTCATATGAATATGCTAACATCTATTGGGAATTAGTACCTACGATAGTTGGGTCGGTTAAGGGTCTAATCTGCATTGACCCCAGGAATATTACGATTCCTATAGCTATATGCAATCCTTTTCTAGGCCAAGTCAAGAATCTCCCACTTACATCTTTTGGCCCCTCATGTTCAATAGGACAACTGTAACAGCCCGCTCTCCTAGGGTACAATAAATGCGGTAACTGCTACCAAACGGACTCGAAGAAATGAACAAGGGCTGGGGTTTCATTTAAAGAATTTTGACCAAGAGATTTAAAAGAACTATCAGAGCATTTAAAGCAACAACTTAACCTAGAAGCTCGAATAAGAAAGAGAAAGGGGTATCATAAATAAAGATCAAATTCTCAAGAGTATGAAAAAATATTCAAGATAAAAACCACAAGAAAAGTCTAAGGCCTCAAATCGAAGGAAAACTGCAAACATCCAAAAACAAATCCTAAAGTGTATCAAAACTCAGCGGAAGACGACCAAGAGAAAGAATAGCTATGTATGAAGACACAACTAGCTCGAAGTTCAAAATATCCATCTTAATTAGTTATCATCCTCAACACCCGCCACCGCCTGTCGTCATTCAACCTGCACATAAGGAAAACACATGCAAGGCTGAGTATTTTGAAATACTCAGTGAGCTCATTGCCAAAACGTTTTATAAGTTATGCCACCCTTACCAAGTGAACTCGAGTTTTAAGCAGTTATAAGAGAAATATCACGAGTATCATAAAATATATTTTCATAGACTGGCCAGTCAAAATAATCTCCATTTTCTCAACAATTCATCAATCACAATCTTTCCATAGTGCGACGAAAGTGTGGCCACACTTTTCACCCACGAGACCGGCCGACTAGCAAGGACGGCTCCCGATCCCCCTCGTGTACACAGCCTGGTAGGGTTTGCGGCCTATACTCAGGCCCGAATTCATAACATATCCATAACCATATAGCCCAATGGAGCGGACTCACAAACCAGGCATCAGACACACAATATCACAATAAAACATACATAGGCATGACATAACAGTTAAACCACCCTTATAACACCAATCAATATTTTTGACAAAATAAAAGAGAGTTTTTAGAGTAAAGCCCACCTCGACTGCTTAGATTTCAAGTAGTTTCGCTTTTCCGTTATCCGGCTTCGCAACCAAAGTTTCACCTTTTAATCACATAGGCACATATCGCAAATTAGGTTCAACACTACTCTTACTCATGCATGTCTCAAACTTTCCCCTTTTCCCACCGATTTAACTTATCATTACTAATTAATCACAAGTTTCATTCGCATCTCAAATCTAGATCTAACATCAACATATGTCACACAAGAATATTTAGCCATCAAACACACACTACACAAACACAACACACACACACACACACGACACGCGCACACACACACACGCCACACACATATACATATTCCCATATCCCCTTTATCCCACTTTCACTCAAATAAGATGCATGGGGGTTCAAGAAGACCGATTAATCGGTTAGAAAGAAGAGGAGTCGAAGAAGATGAAAAACTTACCAACAAAATACCTTTTTAGAGAAAAACGAACGGTAGAAACGAAGTAAAGACTTGGTTCTTCAAAAATCTTGAGGCTCTAACTCTATTTCTTCACAAAGGATGGAGGATTAATGGAGTAAAGTAGAAGAAAATTGAGAGAGTGAGAGAAAGGAGATGGAGGCGTGTACTTAGGGTGGGGCGAAAATTATAGGGCATAGGGTTAGGGGTCTCTCTTATTTATAGAGCTCAAAAAGATCTTTAGAATATTTGGTAAGATTTTATTCTCCACAATTAAATAAATCAATATTATGGAGTAGGGAAGAAGAAATACCAAAAATAAACTCTAGGGCAAAATCCCTTGTAGTTTTCGAAAATTAGGCTTCTAAAATAGCCAAGACCTTGTTTTGGTATATTTACGGAGTAGAATAAAATATCACGGAGCAAAATAAAAATAAGAATTCTCCTAAAAAGAGATTGAAATAGGCGTTCCCTATGCCTTTTAAATAAGGCATGGATTTTTAATATTAACTAAAATAAGATAAGGCAAGATCTCTTGAGGTATGGAAAGATTTGGTAGAATATTTAAATTCTAGGTATAGAAGGAAATCAAATAAGGGATTAACTAAAATAAAATAATTCATTCCTTCCCACAATAGGTGATTTTCGAAAATCACCAAGAAACAAGGGGGCCGATTTTTCTCAATAAAAATAAGAAAATAATTGGGTCTTGGATTTAATTTGGATAAATATCCCAAGAATTAAATTAAATCCGGAAAAATAGAATTTCCTCTTCAAAGGGGTCCAGGGTTCGAAAATTTCAACAAGGAAAAAAAAATAGGGTCACAATATTTATGGAAATTTTCCCTAACATTTTCACTCACCTTTAAACAAATAATGTACCACATAAATTAATAAATCACATGCCACATCACACAAGTCAATAAGTTTGACTTTTTCAAACTTCCAACGCAAACCCTAGACTCGACTCGGCCATAACATCATGCAATAAATGCATTCACGACTCCACATAATCAAGATTAAATTCTAGGGCTCTAAAATTAGGGTTCGGAAATTCGGGATGTTACAACAACGATCCGTTGCAATTGGTTTCGACGAAGATTACAAAGTGGTGCAGGTGCTTACGTGTCTTAAACACCGTTTTCTTCATGCTCAACTGTATTCAAGGACGACAGATTCTTGGAGGGAGTTAGCAGTAGACTGCAGGATCACTTATAGAACATAATTTTACGAGGTTAGTCCCATAAAATCATGTTGCAAGAATGGCCACTTTGCGCACTGGCTTATGGGAGGGCATGGTTTTACATCGAGAATACTGTCCTTTGACATGAAGAATGAAGTGTTTCGGATAATCACGTTGCCAACTGTTTTAAGTGAGTGTTCGATTTTTGCAGAAGATGAGCACTCATTTCGCTACTTTACCTTTGATGTGAGACTGGTGATAGAGTTGTGCAGATTTGTGAGTCGAGATGTGAAGGAAGCAAATTCAGTTGGAATCGTGTGATGATGGATGAGATAGTGCCCTTTGCGGCACCTGAGCAGTGGAGGGGCAGGTTTTGTGTTTTTCGAGCTTCCATACTGCAAATGGGGATCGTTTGTTTATGATTATCATGCACGTGAGTTCGTCTGCAGGCATTACTTGCCGTCGTCGCACTCAATGTTTATTGAGTGCAGAGGGAGCATAGTTTCAGTTTGAGAATTGTCCATGATTATTTCCTTTTATGATTTTGACTCGTTTTCTCTTCGAATTATTTTTCAATAAATTTACATGATTCGATCGTTTGAACTTTATTTTAATATGATATATCTTTTTAGGGAAATAGAGAAAGTATTTTCTTCTTTTATGGACTATATATTTGAATTTCTTTATCTTTTGTAGAGTGAAATTAGGTTTTATTGATTCTTTTTGATCTCTCTTATTCTGTCATTATCTAGTGTAACTATATGAATATGATTGTGTCACTAACAGATTCATGTAAAGTGCAAATCAGGTCAAAATTTATATGTAGCCAATTGAGTACTGACCGGATTGATGATTATTTTTTTTTAAAAATAGGTCATGTCTGGAGTTGCATTAACCGGTGGAGTTATTAAATTTCAATTTATTTGGTTTTTTTTTTTTTTTTTTTTTTTTTTTTTTTTTTTTTTTTTTTTTTTTTTTTTTGCAGTATGTTAGTTGGTTAATCTTTGATTTGAGTATTTCTTTTTATACTTGATAAAAGATGCACCAAAAGAACACTAATTAAAATTAAAAAAAAAAAAAAAGTGAGGAGGGCACAAGATTTAACAATCCAACTGGTAAGACTATTGCAGCTAGTACCCAAGGACAGCTCAAAATTACTACAGACACTAAACAAAAGAAGAAACAAGCACCTAATATGACGATTTCATGAATTCATACGTGTGTTTAATGTCGACAAAAACACCACTTAGGCTGTGTTTGGTATATGGAATTCAAGCTATGAAATTGGAATTGGGAGTTCTAATTCCAATTTTGCTGTTTGGTATCATAATTTTCTATGAATTTGGAATTGAATTCCAATTCCAATTCCATCAATTCCACTATTTCAATTCAATGATTAAAAAGAAAGAATTCAAAATCCACAATTTCAATTCTACGGGTCAAAAATGAAAAACACGTGGATCCTATTGCGGGTCATAACAAAAAACGGGTCACTCTGATTTTCTCTCAACTCTTTTCATCTTTCTTCTGCGACCACTGCACCCTAATCTGGAGAGTTGATTTCAACAGCCGATCATCAGGTATTCTCGACTGAAAACCTGAATATCTCACCACATTTTGTGTAGTATATTATGTCATTTTGTTTTCAGATTTACCATTTCTTTTTACGTAACAGTGATTAAAAATTTCGAAAGAGGGACACAGATTTTCTTTGAATAGGGCTTTAAAATTTTGGAACCAACCTCTGTGTTAGTTTGATTCATTTTACTTTGGGATGTTGAATTTATGGGATGGATTATGGATGATTGATTATGTGTATATTCTTCATTTCATTTTCATTAGGGCTATAAAATTTTTGTTGTTGATTTAATTTTATATTTTATCGGAAATATTCAATATTGACCCTCTTTGTTGATGAAAGTTCTCAACTCTACCTCTCCTCAAGCTACAGTTTTTGCTCTGGTAACAGAACAATCATGTTAGGAGATGTGCTCTGGTAGTTAAAAAGAATGGAAGAGTGAGAAGACTGCCATGTGTAGTAGAACAATCATGTTCCAGGCCATCATTTAGAAAAGTGCTTTGGTAGTTTAGGAGATGAGTTTGGGCCATGGTAATAGAATTGAAGATCTATAGCATTATTTTGGGGTAAGCTTCTCCCTTGAGAACTTTGTTGATAATCGTTTCATTATTTTGAATTTCTTTATCTTTTGTGGAGTGAAATTAGGTTTTATTGATTTTTTTTTATCTCTCTTATTCTGTCATTATCTAGTGTAACTACATGAATATGATCGTGTCACTAACAGATTCATGTAAAGTGCAAATCGGGTCAAAATTTATATGTAGCCAGTTGAGTACTGACCGGATTGATGGTTATTTTTAAAAAAAAATAGGTTATGTCTGGATTTGCATTAACCGGTGGAGTTATTAAATTTCAATTTATTTATTTATTTATTTATTTTTTTTTCACAGTATGTCAGTTGGTTAATCTTTGATTTGAGTATTTCTTTTTATACTTGATAAAAGATGCACCAAAAGAACTCTAATTAAAATTACAAAAAAAAAAGTGAGGAGAGCACAAGATATAACAACCCAACTGGTAAGACTATGCAGCTAGTACCCAAGGACAGCTCAAAATCCCTACAGACAACGAACAAGAGAAGAAACAAGCACTATAATATGCCGATTTCATGAATTCATACGTGTGTTTAATATCGACAAAACACCACTTAACGTATTATTAACCATTCGATTGATTTTTTATTGTTGCTATTTAATCTTAGTGCATATCATGAAATCCATTCTAGAATGTCTTCACAAGAGGATAATATTGTCAAGACGAATGTAAATTAGAGCTGAACTCAACATGTCAAAAATATTGATACTTTAATTCAAAATTCTTGTTGTTGGTACAAGAGCACCAAACTTTAACAATAAAGTAAGAAACAACATAACATTCATGTTCTACATTGCTTGAAATCAACAACGATAAAGAATCACAATGATGATGTACCTCCCACGATCCTGTCTGAAGTGAGAAAAGTTAACATGTTGATCGATATTCTTATAAACTTATCCTTGATTTGACCGACTCATCAGAATACCATCTATGTGGATAAGAAGATAGATTTGGTTGTGAAAGTAATTATCTTGAGACTATACAAAGCCTTGTACAATTTGTAAACTAGGTTTGTGCCCCTTTCTAAATCGGGAGATTACAAAAATGAATATTACTCCTACAAGAGTATATATGCTCCAACAAATTCAATGTTCGGCGAACGTCCGACACACAGCTCGTTAAACAATGGAGAGTCGTTCAACAAATTAATGTCGTTGTTCGACCTAGCGACACCGAAATACACATGCCAGTTCCACAATTCTTGGTCAGCAACTGCCTCCAATATGATAGTCGATTGTGTGCTCTTGTGTCCGCTAGTGAATGCACCTTTCCATGACGTGGAACAATTGTCCACTCACAATGCATATAGATAGCACAAAAGTAGTACACATATTATCTCAAATGTTTGTTCTTTGATTTTCGAAAGTTTCTATACAATTTTTTAATGATTTTTAAGGATAAACAATTTTCTGGTATTATTAAATCTTTATATATTATCTCAGAACAAATTATTTAAATCTTTGTACTGTTATCTAAAAATAAATTATTTTAATCTTTGTATTATTATATAAATTATTAAATACCAATAGAGAAATTAATATGTATTTGTAGTAATCCATTAGTTATAACTAATATATTGTGAATCGACATAATACTGACATTTTATGTTCACTATTGATGCCTAGAGTTAATAGTTATTTAAGGATGAGTTAAGCAATATAACGCACCTCTATAGGTTCATAACCATTTGATAATAAATTCTGATTGCAGAACTACTAACCATAAACATTTTATTCACTTGTGATGAAGATTTTATTCACCTGTAATATATTATTATAATAATGTATCTATCATGTGATTATATGATTTAGAAATTGTGATTCCCAAGCCCACAACAAAAGCCCGTCACCTGCCCAACTCACCTCATGATCAGTTGATGATAGCCCATCAACAGCCCAAGCGTGGCCACTCAAATCAGATCCACCCATATCTCGGCCCATGCGACCCAAAACACTGCCCACACACTCAATGATTATTCTTGATTATAAATAATTTTCCGAGTTTTCTTATTACTCCCTCCGTTCCCTCACAGTTGAGGTGGAACTTTTCGGCACGGAGTCTAAGAAAAGAATGTTTAGTGTGTTAAATAAATAGCTAATAAAGTAGAGTAAATTAAGAGATTGATGTTTTTAAATTTAAATTTCATTTTTGTAAAAATTGAATCTTTTATTTACATAAAAAAATCTTTGATTTTTTAAAATGCACATTCATAGAATTAATCTTAAAACTCTTTTTTCAGCATCCGAGAGAGAGAAGAAAATGTAATGAACCACATAATTTTTCATTGCTCTCTACTGCAAACTTAATTTGATAAAGAGTGAGAAGAAACAACGCAACTATAAAAACTGTAAACATCTATCTTCATCTATTTCACATATTATCACCATCAAATATTTAAAATTTCAAACTTGATGTTCATATAAACTTCTTAGATTTGGGGTCTGTCATCGGAATTCAATTAGCTAAGGAACTCAAGTGTATTCAATCCATAATCCTAATTTTTGAACAAGAAATTATCAGAAAAAAATAAAGGTCTGCCTTTATTACTCAAAATTTTCCAGAAAATCACTACAACATCCGAAATTAAACCATAGTTCCAATAAATCGAAATCACCATCCGTCGGCGTCGACAAGGGAGCGGCATCCACCGTCGGCGCCGGTAAGGGGGAGCACGCCATAGATGGGGTTCGAATTGTAGGGAGAAGTGAGAGATCCTTGTTGTAGAGAGAGGGGCGGCGAAATGAGAAGCCGATTTAGGGTTAGAATTGTAGAGAGGAAGGAGAGATGCTTGTTCTTGACGGGAAGGGGGAGGCGACGAAATTTTGAATTGCAGAGAGAAGGAAGAGATTTTGTTCTTAGAGAGAGAGGGGGGAGGCGGAGAAGTGAGATGAGAGTAATTAGGGTTGGTTCAATTTTTTTATTGTTTAATTAGGTTAATTAAGTGTAATAAGGGGATTCTAATTCAGAGCTCAAATCACCATTAAATGTGCTGATTTTTTCCCTTTTTAGAAACGACTCAACTATGAGGGAACTTCCCGAAATGGAAAAACGACTCAACTATGAGGGAACGGAGGGAGTATTTTTTTCGTAGAGAGAATCGAACTGGGTAGTGTGTAGTTAATCTTACTCCATATAATAGTACTAGTTTTTAAGTCGGACGAATCATACACGAGATTCATAATAATTTTATTAGTTACTAACTCTGTCGTCTGACGTTGTTGTTTTTGTTAGGGTATATACAGTGGCGGATCCAGAAACGAAAAATGGAGGGGGCGGAATTACCATTACGCCTCTATCCTTCGGTTTCACAAAAACATACTCAAAATACACCAAAAATAATGGGTTATTATTTGATATACTACTATTTTTTTTTATTTAAGCATGAGGATTACATAATTATTATTGTTTTATTTTGAAAATTCTTTCGGTATGAGGCTATATAGAGCGATTGGCGGGTAAAACAAAGTATGAGACTTTTTTTTAGATGTAGAAATATTAAGTAAAAAATAATATGACTATCAAATTTGACATAAATAACATGATTAGTTATTAGAAAAAATATTAAAAAATTTCAATGTTCTTCTTTCAAAAAAAAAGAAGAAACATAATAGAATAAATGGGAATTATGGATTATCACATTAATTTCAAATACTATAAATATGGCTTGCAAATAATTGAATAGATATTTATAGCGAAATGACTTTAGTTCCAAGTTTAATTTTGGATTAATATTGTCTTACAAATTAAAAATATTGAGTTATCTACTGTGAATAAAAATAAATCATAAAACATTCTACTATTACTACTAAACTAATTAAGATGATTCATGGTTTAATTGTCTAATTTTAACCCATGTCTTGCCATACATACAAGAGAACAAAAATAATTGTAGGAGTACTACTGTTTTTACTCTATTAGTGTACTGTTAAGTTATTATTTTGACCAAGTCAAAAATGAAATGGGAAAGTCATCTCCTCCTTATCCCTTTTTAAATTTTTATCGTTCAAAACCAGAGAAAGAGAAGTAGAGAGAAAACTCCTCCCCGACATTCATACCACACAATTTTTCTTATAACCTCAAATAATCAAAAGAATTGGTCTGCACATCAATAATTAGTAGCCTAGAAAAAAAATTGGTCTTGGCCTTCTTCTTCGGGGCAGTGTAAGCGGCCAAGGGAGGGGGCGACCATGAAGGTTTTCCGGTGGGATAAGGGGAAGCGGCGGCGCGCGGAAGGGGTGACCGCCCCCTCCTGGATCCGCCAGTGGGTATATATATAGATACAGAAAAGCATGTTTAATGCAAATCCTTATTTACTTAAATCATGAAAACAAATTTCTTATGAAAAGGGTTTCATTTATTACTATTTGTTGGTTAAATTCATGAAAATGAAAATTGTAGAACAAACAAATACTTCTATGTTGTTTGTTGATTGGTACACTAACGGTTACATAAGATTTTTTAGTCGAAGCAATTAATTAACAATATTCTCAAACTAGATAAATATGAAAAAGTTATCGAAAACGGTTGCTAGTACCAGTTCGAAGTCAAGTCAGGTCTTGTCTTGTCTTAAGATGACACTAGAATGTACATAACAATAAATGGATCACGATGAGTAAGAACGACATATGCTTGTGAAACCAAGTATGAGATATTGATTGTATACGATAATTAGTACTCCCTCCGTCCTACAAAAGATGTCACACTTGCGGGATGACACGAGATTTTATGAGGTTTTGTTTTGTGTTAGGTGGAAAGAGAAAATAGTAATATTTATATTAATGTGAGAGAGAACTTTTTCCAAAAAAGGAAATGTGACATCTTTTGTGGGACAAACTAAAAAGGAAAGTGTGACATCTTTTGTGGGACGGTGGGAGTATAACATTTAACACTATACGGTGATTTTCAGTTTCCTAGATAAAATATTACCAAGATATAATATAGGATTGAGTTATGATATTATTTTAGTCATAAGGGGATTAACTATGACTAATTATCCCATGATTATCAATCTAGGATTGAATCTCATTGACTAAACACACTATATATTTAATCGTGTAATACCATCTTACAAGCTGAACACCCCTTAAATATAGTACTTATAACTTATGTAGCATAGTACTCCCTCCCTTCCATAGTAATGGAGGCGTTTCTTTTCGGCATGAAGATTAAGAAGAATTGTTTTAAGTGAGTTAAGTAAAGGGAGAGTAAAGTGGAAAATGAAAAAGGTAGAGAGATGAATAGAGAATAAAGTAAGAGAGAGTAAAGTAGGTGTGGAAAAAAGTGTTGACTTTTACTAAAAAGGGAAATGGCTCTATTACTATGGAACGTACTATAATGGCAAAATGACTCTATTACTATGGAACGGAGGGAGGAGTAGTAGAGTAAGAGTAAAAAAAGGAAAACTAAATAATAAAAATATAAACTCATTACTTTATCTATGTTATTTTTGGCTAAATCCAAATATTGTTTTTAATAAACCACGGCTGCAGATGTAGAAGCTATTATTAGTTGGTATAGAGAGTGAGGGTGTGTATTAAATGTTTGGCAACAGCGCACTGCATGTCTGTGTATGTATCACACATATAGCCTCACTGCATCCTCCATCGTCCATTGCTTTCCAGTTTCCACTCTAACCAGAGGTAATTTCTATCCCTTTTCAATCTGTCATCTAACCCCTTCTCCTATGTGTTCATCCTTGTGGAACTTTGATTGCAGAAAGAAGAGAAGGGAGTAGCTGAGAAGAACTAAGTCCGACCCCTTCCCCTTTGACACGACTGCGGTAATTCAACGAATCTGCCTTCTCTATCCTTATTGTTCTAATTCCTAAACTACACACTTCCCTACTAATGAAATTTCTCAACAGAGGTCGGGAGGTCGGAAGCAGCCCCATCGTCATCCTTTCGCCGTTCTCATTCTTGTTTGGAAGGTAATCCCTAACGACAGATTATTGATGATTTTTTCCAAGTTCCTTTTCAACATACAATTTCCTTCCGTGACAGAAACGTGTGTGAGAGCAGAGGCCATTCATCCAAAACCCCCACACATCTCTACTCACCAAGTTTACAAAGCTGTTCTCTCGGAGGTATACACTTCTCCTACACACTGTCGCATTCCATGCATCGTACACTGCCGTTTTCCCCAATCTGAAACTCATCTAATAATCGGGAAATCAAAGCAAAACGAGTAAATGAACAAACTTTTAAAGATCGAAAGTTATAACTTATCTGCGGGGTTGTTTCGGGGGTGGAAACGGATCCATTGGAACAAAGGGGCAGCTGTAATATCAATACTTTTCTCTCTTTTTTTTAATATTCAAAAATGTATTCGAAAATAGAAACTTATTTAATGCACCTATCTTTATTTTTCTGTTTTTCCAACTCATGTATTTTATACATATATTTTTTTTCTTTTTAGATTTTTCTATTGCATTTAAAACCAATCCAATTGACACACATATTCATTTCCTATTTCTAAAATAAAATTGACCCATTTTCTTATATCTTTATCATTATATATATTTTTTAAATATTCAAAAGGATTTTAATTCTCTTTGTTTTTATCTTTTCGATTTTCTTCTGATGCACATCTTCGTGTTTTTAAGAATTAAAAAACTATAATTGTTTGATGCACCCCTAAACGAAAATTTCTGGATCCGACACTGAGTCTGATGGGTTTTGGAACTCCATTTTTGTTGGATCTGTTCATTTTTTGGTGGAGAGTAGGGACTAGGGAGTACGCATATGTGGAGGATGGAGTAATAGTCAAATGGTTTATTACTTTAATAGTAATATATTTGTGTTTGACTAAAAGTAAAGTTGGGGGTATTTCTTTTATTTATTCCTCATACCAATTGGATTTAGTTTTAATAAGGAGTACTCTTTGAATTGGTGTATATTGTGAAGGGAGTATGCAGTACGTGTTTTTTCTAAATGGAGCGAAACGTGTAGGCTGGAATGGGAGTATATTTCTTCAATTTTCCTTTTTCTTTTTCTTTTTAAGTACAACTATCCTAATTGATCCTGTTTAATTATTTGGGTCAATCTATCAATATATAAAGTGGCATTTGTGTTGATATTCACAGAAATGCCACTGATACACTGTTTAGGTGGGAAAACAGTTGCTGACTGTGTATTTACTTATTTTTACTTTTTAATAACTTTGTTTAGAATATAATAATGACCAGAATAGATACAAAAGTCTATAATTGGAATGTGAATGGTGGATGCGCATGTGACTGATTACACAACAATCAAAGAGGTCTTCCATGAAATGAAATGCGAATATGTTTATCATGCCGTATTTTGGTTTTGTACATAAATCCATCTTTGCATGCATCGTACTACCAGCTTCCTTTTGATTTTGAGCCATATATCCTCTTTGTTTCTTCTATCCTTGAGTTGACGATGAGATTCCCTTTTATGTAGATGGCCAACCAGCGATTTTCCCAGATGCGGAACCGATACGCAAGGAACAAGAGATTCCCAGTCGAGAAGTACCGGGGGTACAAGTGGGACGGGAGGACCTTTCTCTTGACTTATGTCTCCAACTTTTATGACCTATGGATGGACGCGTACGCTTTTGGGGGAGCCACTCACTACTCAGGGATCGTGAAGCTCATTCACACCCTACCGCCCCCATGGAGTCAATGGGTCGCAAAAGCGGCAAAACCATACATGTGGCATAGCCCGCCCGAGTACACTCCGCGAGGAGACTTGGGCGGCCTAATGGGAGTGCTACTTCCGGCGTTAGCAGCTTCATGCGATGGACCGCCACGCTACCCACCTCCGCCGATCTTCCCACCTGGTCAAGCTCGCCTGCAGAAGTATCGCTATGACATGGAGCCGCATATCTCCCGCGCTCCCAAAAGAGCAAGGCTCGGGATCCGTACTTCGACCCCTCCTAGAATGGGAAGGGAGATCGAGAACATGCTCATGATGGCCCCTTCACATGTGAGTGCTGAAGCAGAAGACGAAGAGGTGGAGACTCTAGAGGAAGAATGGAACCCGAATAGGGAGAGTGTTGGGGAGACCGAGGAGGAGGAGAAAGAAGAGGGAGAGATTTAGGGACGAGAGTTTTTGAAAAAGATTATTTTGTTGCCCTCTATGTTTTGATACTATGTTGATTCCGCATGACAATATTCCCATTATTAGTCTTCTCTCTTCTTCGCTTTATTGTGTTAGACACTAAGACCTCACTTCGCTTTGTTTTTTTTTAGACATATGTTTAACAAAGATATATTTTAAGATATCAAATAGTAGTATATTGCGTTGTTTGGTTTTTCACGATTGATTATCATATGATAATCCATCTTTAATTAAGTATTGAGATTATTTTAAATAGGGCGGTGACTTAAAACTAGTTATCAAATGATTATCCGTCTAGGATTAAATTATGACAGTATTTTAGTTGGAGGGGATAACTATAACTAATTATCACATGATTATCCATCTAGAATTAAGTTGTGAGATTTAATCTCATGAACCGAACACAATATATATTTAATCTTGACATATAATGTTGCAAATTATTACATAAGTGAGCTGATAATCTTTAAAAAGATATATTGATAGGTTAAATCTTTAGAAAGATATATTGATAGGTACCTAGACTTTAACTTTATTACGTAAGTGAGCTGATAATCTTCAAATTATTATTTTGCTTATTTTATTTATGATTGTTAAAATTTGATTTATTTTTCTAATTTATAGAAGATTTTTTTGACTATATATATATATATATATATATTATGTCTTTAATTATTATTAAAAAGAATGAAAGAATAAAAATAATTTTATCATTCACACAAGACAACCGAGTTCTCTCCTCTCTCCACAAAAAAACGCCAATTTGTCATTCTTTTTCCAATTCACCTCTATATTTTTATAGTCTACCAACCGATAAGGAAGATAATGCACCTTGTGAATAAAATAAATTATGTGAGCAAGTATTTACCATTTGGATTATAAATCATATATTATCTACATTTTCCTAAGAAAGAGAAACTCTTTTCTTTCTGGGTTATTTTCTTAAAATAGAAACGTTCCATTTTGGTATTGCATTATCATATCTTTCTAGCATATTTATTTCTTGTTTAGTAAGTTACGACTATTTTTTATTCCTTAAGTTAGAATACTCCTATTATAAATAGGAGATATTATTATTCTCTTCATTCATTCCACGAAATAATATATTTTCACGGTGGAAATAATATATTTTTTCTTATCATTTCTTTATTTTCACGCAAAATTGTTCTTGATTATGGCTGATCGACGAGGCAAAGTATCCTCGCAACTCCAATTTATCTTCCATATCTTGTTAAGGGAATTCGCCCCTTAACAATTGTTAAAGGGATACTTTACCTTAACAAGATTGTGGCGTCGCGATTGCGATCGCGAAGGGGTAAAAGGTAGTCGCGGGAGCTTTGCCCATCGATCAAACCAATAACGATACATAATTGAAATAAAATCGTGAACATAAAGTATGGATAATTGTATTTCTTGATTGAATGAATTAAAAGATAACGAAGGCTCCTATTTATAATGCTAAATATCCTAACTTAAGGAACAAGAAATTATAACGATATATATCGTAAATCAATAAAACACTAAATAGAAGATGTGGTCTCGTATCAACTCCCCACGGTTGAAATTCACCTTGTCCTCAAGGTGGAAAGCACGACACTACTATGAGAGTCGAAAACAACAACTTAGGCGAGGTATCTCCACCTAGATCAAACACACGCCAAATAATTGTGTGTCTCCCTTCATCATCTGCATCCAAAATTACCAATGGAGGACTGGGTTGGATACGAGTCATGGCAGACTTCGAAGCAGCACTGTGGTCGTGATATTCCAGGGTTACAATGGGGAGCATGTCAACGCATTCGAGAATGCTTAAACAAGATGTGTTAATGCGTGGAGGGATCAACCGTGCATCATCGTCGAGCGATGTTGATCGTTGTGTCATACTTGCAACTTTCATCAAATCTTTTAGAAGGACATATGCAACTTCGATCTCCAACAAATGCACTTAGTTTAGCACCTCCTTTCTGAACCAATTCTCCAGATTCTAATCTAAGCTCATCCTCAAACAACCTTCTCCTCTTTTCCATTCCTACTTCAAGGTCCTGCTTTGTTGTCTCCGATGCAGCCTTGTGCTCATCAACATGGACCTGAATATCCATTCTCTCTACACATTCATGCATATTTGTTCCCACTCCTTTATTGAGCTCGGAACAACAGCTTGTTGACGCAGATCAGAGGCCAATTGTGGTGCTGTAATGCCCCACTTTTTGAACCCTAGATTTTAGCATTTAATGCTTTTAATCCGAGGAGTCCGTGAATTAATTGGCGAGTAATTTTGGTTATTTGATATTTTTGTGACGTAATTGTGATTTCGAATTTTGACTGTTCGTTGACTGGATTAATTTCTCTATGACATGGCATAGCGAATAATTGATGATGACATTTTATATTCACTGTATTGATACCTAGAACTGAATGATCATGATCTTTATTTGAAGATCTAATGCCAATTATTAAGTAATAGTTACATATTTGAGGCTGAGTTATTATATAACGCACCTCTATAAGTTTGTAACCATTTGATAATCAATTCTTATTACAGAACTACTAACCATAAACATTTTATTTACTTGTAATGAACATTTTGTTCACTTGTACTCCGCGCACAATATCACAATAAAACAAACATAGGTATGGCATAACAGTTAAACCACCCTTATAACACCAACCAATATTTTGCAAGAAGTAAAAGAGTTAAAGAATAAAGCCGGCTTCGCAACTGAGGTTTCACCTTTTTAATCACATAGGCACACATATCACAAATTAGGTTCAACACTACTCTTACTTATGCATGTCTAAATGTTTTTCCCTCTTCCCAACGATTTATCTTATCATTACTAATCAATAAAAAAATCATGTCTATCATACCATAATATTTAGCCATCAAACACACTCCACACAAACACAACACACACATGACACACACACTCACACACGACACACACACACACACACACATGAAACATATTCCCACATCCCTTTATATCCCACTTTCACTCAACCAAGATGCATGAGAGTTCAAGAAGACCGATTAATCGGTTAGAGAGAAGAGGAATAAAGTAGAAACAAGAAGATGGATATAAAAATACCTTATGAGAAAAATAAACGGTAGAAATTAAGTATTAGGCATGGTTCTTCAAGATCCTTGGATCAAACTTCAATTCTTCTTCAAAAGATGACAAAATAATGGAGAATGGGAGAAGAAAATTTGGAGAGAGTGAAGAAGGGAGGGAGGCGAAAATTATGGGGCTAGGGTTAGGGGTTCCTCTTATTTATAGTGCTCAATAAGATCTTTAGGTAAATAGAATAGGAATATTTGGTAATATTTTATTCTCCATAATTAAATAAATAAATATTGTGGAGTAGGGAAGAAGAATTAGCAAAAATAGACTAGGGCATCAAGCATGGAAATTTCGAATTCTAGGCTATTTAATTAGCCAAGATTTTGTTTTGATATTTTTCTGGAGTAGAATAAAATATCACGTAGCAAAACAAATAAAATAAAAATCTCCCAACTTGAGATTGGAAAAAAAAACGTGTAGTTGGCCTTTCAATAAGGAAATGGATTTTTTTTTTTAATATTAACTAAAATAGGATATGGCAAGATCTCTTGAGGTATGGAAAGATTTGGTAGAATATTTAAATTCTAGGTATGGAAGGAAATCAAATAAGGAATCAATAAAATAAGCAAAATATTATTTCCTTCCCAACATGGTGATTTTCGAAAAGCACTATTAAATAAGGGGGTGTCGATTTTCCCATTAAAATAAGGAATAATTGGGTCTTGGATTTAATTTGGATAAATATCCCAAGAATTAAATTAAATCCGGAAAAATAGAATTTCTTCTTCAAAAGTCAAGGGGGTAGAAAATCTCAAGAATTGAGCGACTAGTATTTATGGAAATTTTCTCTAATATTCTCACTCACCCTTAAACGAATATTTCACCTCATAAATTAATAAATCACATGCCACATCACATAATCAATAAGTTTGACTTTTCAAACTTCCAACGAGAACCCTAGACTCGACTCGGCCATAGCATCTCATGCAATAAATGCATTCACGACTCCACGTCATCAATAATAAATTTTTGGGCTCTAAAATTAGGGTTCGGAAATTCGGGATGTTACATGTACTCCCTCCGTCCCATAATAGACGTCACACTTTCCTTTTTAATTTGTCCCACAAAAGATGTCACATTTCATCTTTTGAAAAAAGTTTTTCCCTCTCGAATCAATTATAAAATTATATTTTCTCTCTCTATTTAACACACAAAATAACATCTCCTAAAATCCGGTGTCATCTCCCTAGTGTGACATCTACTATGGGACGGAGCCCGGAGGGAGTAATATATTACTCCCTCCGTCCCACAAAAGATATCAATCACACTTGTGAGACGATACTGGATTTTAGGAGATTTTGTTTTGTGTGTTAAATGGAGAGAAAGTATAATTTTTATATTCATGTGAGAGAGAACTTTTTCCAAAAAAGGGAAATGTGACATCTTTTGTGGGACAAACTAAAAAAGAAAGTGTGACATCGTTTGTGGGACGGAGAGAGTATTGTTATATTGTATCTACCATGTGATTATATGACGTCCAAATTGTGATTCCCAAGCCCACAACAAAAGCTCATCACCTGCCCAACTCACCTCATGATCAGTTAATGATTGCCAATCAACGGCCCAAGCGTGGCCACTCAAATCAGATCCACCCATATCTCGGCCCATGCGACCCAAACACTGCCCACACACTCAATGATTATTCTTGACTATAAATAGTTTTCCGAGTTTTCTTATTATTATTTCTCCTATAGAGAATCGAACTGCGTAGTGTGCAGTTGATCTTACTCTATATAATAGTACTAGTTTTAAGTCGGACAAATCATACACGAGATTCATAATAATTTTATTAGTTACTAACTCTATCGTCTAACGTTGTTGGTTTTGTTAGGGTATGTATACAGATATAGAAAATCATGTTTGATACAAATCCTTATTTACTTAAATCATGAAAAGAAATTTCTTGTGAAAAGGGTTTCACTTATTACTATTTGTTGGTTAAATTCATGAAAATGAAAATTGTGGAACAAACAAGTTCTCTCTATCACATGTTTCTCATTCATTTTTTAAAATACAATAAATTGATGATTATGTGTCTTTGGTTTACCTCGTTTTTATTAGTTATGTATTTTCATTAAAATTATGTATTTTTAATTATATACACACCTTTCAAAAAAGTTACGTATTTTTGTTTTTTTTTAAACATATGTTTTAAAAAAACATATATTTTAAATTATCAAATAGTACTCCCTCCGTCCCCGATTAATTGTCACTCTTTTCCATTTCGGTCTGTCCCTCAATAATTGGCACACTTCATTTATACCATAAATGGTAAATAGGTCTCACATTCCACTAACTCATTTCACTCACATTTTATTATAAAACTAATATAGAAAAATGAGTCACATATTCCACTAACTTTTTCAACTAACTTTTCTTTAAATTCCTTAAAACCCTTGTCCGGTCAAATAGTGACAAATTGACAATTAATTGGGGACGGAGGGAGTAGTATATTGTGTCGTTTGGTTGGCACGATTAATCATCGTATAATAATCCACCTATGATTAAGTTATGACATTATTTTAGATGGAGACATGACTTATAACTAATTATCAAATGATTATCCATCTAGATGAGAGTATTTTAGTTGGAAGAGGTGACTATGACTAGTTATCATATTATTATATTAAAATGAATGAAAGAATAAAATAATTTTATCATTCACACAAGAGTACCGAGGATATTGGCATTCTATTTCCAATTCATCTATATTTGTGTAGTCTATCAACCGATGAGGAAGATAAATTCACAATGCAAGAAGGGCCTCGGCAGCTATGGAACCACATGGGAACTGTACCCCCAAAACATTTGCACATAATTTATTTAGGTATGCACATAAACAATTCATATCCTTGGCTCAGCGGTACGCGGCCTTCTATCGCTGGATAGCCTCGGGTTCATTCCCCATCAGCGCCGCCTCTTTTTTATACTTTTTTGTATTACGCCCTTTTTTTGTTTATTAAAGCATTCCATTCAAGTGTTATCACTATTAAAGGGCCTCCCATTATTAAAGCATTCCATTTATGTGTTATCACAGGCCCTTCCATTCCATTTCATTTCCACGTCATCATTATTTTATTTTACTTTTTTTATACTACTACATTTAATATGTTATCAAATTAAACAAATTTATGTAAAAGCAGGAAAATGCATTACTCGCATCGTCCACCATTAGGAGTCCCAATTCTTGGTGTCCCGATTTTAAGAAATGTTAAGAATAGTGTGTGGCAAAAAGTTAGTGAAATAGGGGTACCACTTATATATATTCCCTCTGGCCTCTGTCCCATTAAAAATGAAACGTTTTTCTTTTTTGGTTGTCCCATTAAAAATGAAACGTTTCCTAAAATGGAAATAACTCTATCTCTACTTTTTCATCTCTCTTACTTTACTCTCTCTTCATTAACTCACAAAACAACACTACATAAAATCCCGTGCCGATTTCCAAATGTTTCATTTTAAGTGGGACGGAGGGCGAGTATATATTAGTTTTAAATAAAATGGGAGTGAAATGAGTTAGTGGAAGGTGAGACCCTATAAACATTTACGGAACCGGGACTCCTACTTGCGGACGGAGGGAGTACTTTTTTAAATAATTCTACTATCGTGAAATGCTCAAAACAGAAAAATGACTTTATTAACGTGGAATTGATGAAGTATAACACATACGCACTCTCTCAAGTTTGAAATCTTATCTATTTGTGTGTTACCGACTATGCATGCAACAAAGCATCCAATTATATTTGTTGTCTTTAAACAAAATCCTAAAATTGACTATGTTTTGTAAACTATTGGTAAAACTTTCGCCAAAATAAACAGGTCAAAATATATCACTCGCTCCGTCTGCAAATAGGAGTCTCATTTATTCATTTTAGTCTGTTCGCGAATAGGAGTCCCGGTTCACTTTTACCATAAATAATAATAGGGTCCCACCTTCCACTAATTCATTCCCCTCTCATTTCATTTAAAACTAATATATACAAGTGAGACGCATATTCCACTAACTTATTTTCATCCACTTTTCTGAAAGTTTCTTAAAACCCGTGCCACCAAAAAATGAGACTCCTAATAGCGAACTGTGGGAGTACTGCTGTATTTCTATTACATATCTCCTAAACTCTAGTAATACAATCCATGTAGTCGTTTCATTCCACTAAAACTTAAAGTTAAAATAACGGTGAATTGCTTGAAAAAATCATGAATTTTGATCAGTTTTGATTTATTCCACAATTTTAAAAAGTTAAACCTTAAAATCGTGAATTTATTTTAAAATTCTTCATGGGATCTAATTTTTGTGATATTATATGTAATGTGACATAAGAAAAGTTCAACAACACATGAGTACTTATCATTTTTCTCAATAATTTACTAATTAACTTAACCACGTCATCAATTTGAAACATGGAGTAGTGGACGTACATGGAGCATTGGGGGTCAATGTGTATATATTGGAGGTTTACAAAAGTTGTATGTAGCTTTGTTGGGGCAAGTGGCGGAGATTTAAGTCTTGCAATTGAGAGAGTCTAGTTTGACACCTATATAGACCATAATTTTTTGCACAGTTGTGTTTCTATTTCACATAGTTTTTATTTCAGAGTGAACTACAAAATTGGCCTCTGTATATGACAAGTCAAACGCTAGAGGCACCCATGTTTGAAAAACTCATTGTAAGTCTTTACGTATGGATATAATATCATTTCAAGCCCCTTTTCACTATTTTGAGTCTTTTATACCTTTTTTCCCTCACTTTAAACCTAAATGTAATTCCAAGGATGTTTTAGTCTTTCTCATTTTTATTACTATATACACTATATTTACCTTATATTAAAATATTATTTTTATTTAATCCATAAATATTATAAATTTAATTAGATTGATAAATTAAAATACTTATCAATAGTTATCATAAGAATGATTCATGTAAATTAACTATTGAGAAGAAGAAAAAAATATTTTAGTTAAACTAAAATAAATCCTAATTTCTCAATTAGGTTAATATTAAAATTAAAGAGAAGATATTTAACTAAAATATTAAACATAAATCCTAATATTTCGACAATCCATCATCTAGTTTAACTAAAATAAAAACATAAATCATTCTTATGATAACTATTGATAACTATTTTAATTTATCAATCTAATCAAATTTATAATATTCATGGATTAAATAAAAATAACATTTTAATATAAAATAAACATAGTACATAATAATAAAAATGAGAAAGACTAAAACACCCTGGGAATTACATTTAGATTAAAAGTGAGGGGAAAAGGGTATAAAAGACTCAAAATAGTGAAAATGGTCTGAAATGATATTATACCCATACCTAGAGGTTTACAATGCGTTTTTTAAACATGGATACTTCTAGCGTTCCACTTGTCATACGTAGAGGTCAATTTTATAGTTCACTCTTCATTTTAATAATATTAAATTATACACACTTTGCAGGAAATAAGTAAAATTCTCTAAATAGTTATTGTATTTATTAGTACTATTATTCAAGATAAATCATTATTTTTTTTTATTATTATTATTATGAAAACAAATACTCCATATCGTATATGCATAGTAGTTGATATTATGAGTATTAGTAACAATATTGGCTCTTGCAATGTTGACGCTAACGACAATAATCATTTATATCTCTAATTATTGTCATCACCCCTATATTATTTGTCATTAACCATAATTTATATATCTTATAACTTTACTCATGCCACAACTAGTTATGGTGAAGTAAACATCGAAAAAACTATGCAACTATTAATAAGTAGTAATTCGGATCCGGACCCCTTGAGTTGTAATATATTAGAACTTACGAAATTTAAATATGTTTGATAGAAAAAGTTAGAGGCATTACCGCATTATAAAAGGCATTAGTAATAAAGAATGGTAAGAGAATTCCCACCAAAGAGAATAGTATATATGAGAACGCTTTAAGTGGGTTTCGAACTCGAGTCTCGAAGTGGCAGAGGTGAGCTTTCAACCGCTCGGCCAACAGCTACAGATGTAAATAAGTAGATTCTATATAGAATTAACGGTACATTTTAGGTGTACAGCTGTACCCTACGTAGATCCGCCGGTGAATCATCTATATATATTTTGTTATGTCATCCACAACAAAGAACCACACTTTCCTTCTTTCCTTTTATTTCTACTACAGTAGTTTCTTTTCTATCTCAATGGCCTTCAATCCCATCCCAAATATTAACAATATTTATCGATTCACTGTACCACAAATCCAGCACGCAATTCGCAATAGACACGAGCTTGGCCGCGGTGGCTTTGGGGTGGTCTACCGAGGGACCATCCGACGCCATGGAGAGAGGACCCGTGCAGCCGCCTTCAAAATGGTTTTGCGGGGTGACTATTTTCGACAAGAGGTTAACGTGCTCGATATTGTGCGAAGTCGGTATGTAATTAACCTTCTAGGCGTTTGTGAAGATTTGCAGACCATCGTGATTGAGTATGCTCAGAATCGAACTCTGAGTTACCATCTTCGGCGTCCAGACTCAATGACAACTTTCCCATGGTGTACACGGATCAAGGTCTTGCTTGGCCTTTGTAGAGCGCTGACTCACGTCCACGTGTGCGGCTACATTCATCGGGACGTCAAATCGGAGAATGTGTTGCTGCTGAACGATTTCACTCCTAAATTGAGTGATTTCGGGGCTGCAATAATGATCGATGAAGAGCCCCATCCGATTATTTTGTCCATGGGCTACACTGATCCTGGTTATTTGAATCCCGATGAGACTGAAAATGTTAAGTTTCATTTGGATATCTACTCGCTTGGAGTAGTTATCCTAGAAACGTTGAGTGGACGTCCTGCCTTTGAGATTGATCGCTTCGGAAGGGCATTCCGATTGGACACATGGGTTCGAGGGCTTTTGCCCGAAGAGATTCTACACGAAGATTTCAGAGACTTGGAGCAAGCGCCCGACGTGATGATTGCTGCACTGGATGGAGAGAACACAAACATCCCGGAGGCTCTAAAGGACTGTGTCATAATTGCGCGTCGGTGTTTGAATCCAGACGTGGCCCAACGCCCAAATTTTATTCAGATCCGCGATGTGCTCTTGGCCTGCCCGAGGGCCGCCAATTATGCAAGGTGGAGGAATGCTGTTGGCAATGCTTAGGGCGTCCATGTCCTCTCTGTGTTTGACTATCTTTCTTAAACTTTCTGCTTTGTGTTTGACTATCCTGTTCTTCCTTCTATTAGATTTTATGTAATTTGCTTGTTTAATGTATCGTATTCCCGTGCTTTATTGTAATATATGTAGGAGTATTTTATTTGACTTACCTATCCGCGGTATTATTATGAATTCTCACTCGCAAATTAGATTAAACTAGTATTAACCCACTTGCGCGATGCGCAACGAAATATATTTTCATCATATTATTTTTAATTATTTATTAATTAATTATAATAAAAAATAATATAACTATATAAGATTAAAAATAGAAAAATATACTATAAATAAAAATTTAATAAATATGCTCCACTATTTAAAATAGAACCAAGACAAAAATAATTATTTGGACAACGAAGAAGAAAGTATCATGCGTTGATACTTTTGAAAAATATGTTTAAAACAATCATTCATATCTCTCTACTAAAAAATGTAAATCACAAAATATACACGCGATACTCTAACTATTGTAAGAAATACTGGGATAAAATTCTCGGGTCAAGAATGTTACGATTCTTCCCTCTCTGAGAATTGTACGAAATATCGGGATAAAATTCTCGAACCATATATACACGCGGTACTCTAACTATTGCAATCAAAAGAAAAAAAAAACAACAATACATGAAATGGAAATTACAATAAAAATTATAAAATAAACTGAAATATATGTCCAGTTGAGAAAACCCCTCTTTCAGCAAGACAAATTACATTACGGTTAGTGCTCCCGGATTGACGTATTATCCCAAAGATAAAATCCTCCTAACGTACATAACATCTCAAACCCGCTAGGCACCGATGAACTCGATGAGACTCCGAAAATTGAGTAATACAATGTTCCTAAAATGTACAATAAAATGTTGAGAACTTGAGAGAGAATGGAAAATGTTTTTGTTGGTATGTGATTTATCCACAACTCTATGCCTTTTATAGACACAAAATTAGTCCATGAGAGATTATGACATTAAAACAAAATAATTATAAAATTAAGACAATAGAGGTTACAAAATTTGACTTTTCTTATTCATTTTTGTTGTTATTAGCCATGGATTAAAATTTATAATACGTTTCTTATTATGAATAAATGAGTTTCAATGCAGATTTGTTTAGTCCACCATGATGATTGGCCGTTACTTCACATTGTATACATGCAATAATTTATAATTAATTTCTAAATAATAATTAAAAATTTATAATTACAATGTCAATCATCATCTATTTTATACTCAATCACCCATAACTCATAAATATTCATATTTAAATCTCAAAACTTATAAATATCTTAAAAGAATGCCAAAACTCATCTTTTATATATGTATAGATTCGAAAGTAGTATTTATAGTTAAAAAATATATTAGTATTATTCTTAATCTTTTCATATTCTTCTCCTAAATCTTTTCATTTTCCACAACCTAATTATTTTCATCTCTAATATAATGCAGTATTTATTTCAATGTAACCTAGTTATGCTATGTCAACTATCGCATAGTATTTCCTCTAAATTTGTTATTGGATACATAATGCTTATGAGGTGTGATCAATTGCTATCTGTCTTAACTTGCTAACTTGCTAACTCATTAACGCAATGTATTAAAAATGTCAACACGATGACATTAAAATGTCAACACATGATTTTGTTGAACTTCTGTGTTGATATTATATGTTGACATTTTAATGTCACCGTATTGACATTTTTAATACACTACATTAATGAGTTACCAGAGTTAACAACTTAAATACTTAGCCATATAACGCACCCCTAATGCTTATTATATGATAATTAGTATAATGCATTAAATATTATTAATACAATTCTAAGAGTTAATAAATATAATTATATTTACATCCCTTGCATAAAATAATTATTCAAAAGCGCTCAAAACTCACCTTTTATATAGGTATAGATTTGTTTCTATTAGATTAAATTTGTTTATAATCTAATCAAAATGTGTACATGTTGTACGCTTCTCACATTTCTTTGACTAAAAGGATAAAAACGAATCAAATTTATTATTTAGTATAAAATGATGGACCAAGGTATGTGCTTATATTATAATTTATAAGTAATTAATAAGGTTTTTTTGGCATCGTTACTTGAAAATTGAATTATCTAATAATTACTAATATCATTAATGCTTATTTTAGCTAAATAAATTCATATTAATAAATACATAAAGATATACTACTTGTATCATCATTGAATACAATCCCTACAATTCATCATTTTTATATTAATAAATTGAAAATTGAATTATCCAATTACTAATATAAAAAACTATCCCTACAATTCATTAATAATGTTATGAATAGTGTAAAAAGCAAGAAAATGATCGACACAATATATATATATACACATTGTGTGGTTCGATGTAATATCTATATTCACGGACGAAACCAGACTCTCAATGCGAATAAGATTACAAACTAACAAACAACAATGAAGATAACTAACTATATGTGATCATAAACTCTAAAACCTCTGGTTGAATTTCACTTTTGTTTTTATGTCTTGTCTCTCTTTTGATCTCTGCCGAGTATTAGTACACTCCCAATTCCCAAATTAAATCGTTCAACAATTAATAAAAGAATTGAACTACACAAATTGTCCTTTGGTACTTTTCCCCAAAAAATATTGTGGGCAGTCTATGTCTTATGCACAAATTACATTTCGTGTTCCTTTTCAACCTTTTCTCATAAAAATTCCTCTTGGCCACCATATTTCATATCAATCAAAGACCCTAAACATATACTAATAAATATACTACTCATATGATAGATACTCGTAGACTTCATTCGTGTGTATGGTTATTAATAAGTACATTCATTAGTGTATATAATGGAGTATATTTTTAGTAATATGTAACTTCAAATTTTAGTTAACAATTGAGAGTGGATGATATATTTTAGCCTTTGTATTGCTTTCTCGATCAATAAATTTAAAATAACAAATATAATGGTGAATAATTATAAAATTAATATTGGAATATATAGTAACCAATCATATCATATAATTACTTAGAAGTGTGATCAATCGCTAAATCATCTCTTAATTTTAAACTACAACTTATTTACGACTATAAGATGTTAGAGATCTAATAGTCTATAAATTGCCATGTGTATTTTTCGTTTTTTATATTTTAATATTAAAAAGATAAGAATACTGCAAATTTAGGGTATTGAATCTAGATGTCAATATAGTATGTTAAACATATTAACCCAATTATTTTAATATGTCAACACAATTTGGTATTAACATTATACACATATTACGTTGACATATTAAGACAGTTATATTGATATTATTAATCTGCTAGTCGAAAAATTCCAAGTTTCATAAAAAAAATCAAATTTTGATATCGGAATATATACAATTGGGATCTCGATCGTTAGAATCCTTATGAAATCACATTTACTTTGATATATATTGTGAGAAATTTTTTTTTTTAATTTGAGATAGTTATATGAATTTAATGTTTTGAGATATTTTTTAAAAGTGAGTTATAATTAATTTGTTATTAAATAACAATTATACTTAATTGACATTTTTTTTATTGTATTGATATTCAGTACTGAATGATAAGTGCCTTGATATAAATATTTAATGTCTATCATTTAATAGTAATTAGTAATTTAAAGATGGATTGGCATTATAAGAGCATCTTCAATGGTCGGCTAGCGACCGGCTAGCCGAACCATTGGAGGCGGCCAGCGGGAAATCGGCGATATTTCGGCGTGGGCTGGCCGATCGCGACGCGCTGGCCGATGCGCAGGCCGGCATTGTGGCGTGCCGATCGGCCAGCGATCGGTCAGTGCTATTTTTTAATTTTTTTAAAAATTCTTTTTAAATTTTTTTTAAATTCTTTTTTTAAAATTTTTGAAAAACTATATAAACACGATTTTCTCTATCTCTAAATTTCTGTACAAAAGCAACATCTAGCGATGGACAACAACAACTAGCCCAATACAAAATTAAGACCTAAAACAGAAACATGTCATACCGTCGGGCCGGGGGCCTCTCCCGCCCCCGGACCCCCATGGCAAGGGGGCGTCGCCCCCCTTGACCCCCGTTCGGCTAGCGGCAAACTATAACGGATTCAATGCATACTAACATTTTTTTTTATGTATTTTTTTAATAAATTAGTGAGGAGTAGAGTGGGGCGGTGGCTTGTGTGTGGAAACCCGGATTTTTTTTTTATTATGTAATTTTTTTGATTTTTAGTTAATGTACTTTTTCTATTTAAATAAAATTAATGAATTTTCTCGTATATGTCTCGTAAATTTAATTCGGTAATTTAATCGTGATTTTAATTCCGTAAATGTAGTATATTGTGAATTATTTTTATTGCGGCTGGCCTATGGCTGGCCTAAATCTGATGTGGTAGGTAGATTTTTAGTACTACTGATGTGGGAGGGAGAGAGAGTGATTGGCCTATTGCTGGCCTATTTAGCATTGGAGATGCTCTAAAGCACCACTATCAGTTACTAGTATATAGAGTTGGACGGTTTTCTTTATCAATTTTATAGTATGAATTATTTAATCATTATTAATTACATTAATCTTATCTTTTTCGTTCCACCAAAATAAATACTTCAATTACGCTAATTATCCAGCAATGTTGGTATAAAAAGAGGCGAAGTCCAAACAATTCGGTTGGGTGGTGGGGGGATTTCATTTTTTTTTCGGTTGGGAGACATTACTGTTACAAATAAACTACTCCATATGACTGAGGATCGAAACGTCAAATAAACTACTCCACTATATAATTTCTTTCTTTTTTCCACCCGGATGTTATTAATCATTCATATCATACATATAACTTCTATTACTTTTCTAGGTACCTTTGTTTATAGAACTTTATTTTTATTTTCAAGGTAAATGATAAAATGGAATAAAAATACTTTTTTAGAATTAAAAATCAAAATTTAAAATTAAATGAGATATATTTAAACATAATATAAAATATAAGGAAAATCAGGATAAATAATTAGTAAAAATATAAATTATGAACTAAATACAATTGGCAGAAATAAATAACAATTAAAATATAAATCAATACTGAAACATGTAACATAAATTACAGGGTAAAATAGTAGTACTAGTAAGGAACACAAAGAAGAAGTAATGGCTAAGAAAGGGATCAACCAATGGAGTGGAAATATGACGTCATTTCAATATAGTACTGTATATAAAAAGATACTACTATAATTCAAATAGTTACTACCTTCATCCCTGCAGGTTATATTATTGGTTCATACACTATATTCCAACATTAACTTTATATTACTCACTATTTTATTTATTACTACTATTTTAATTCTACTAAGAATTAAAATAAAAGCTAAATATAATAGATTTAATTAATGTTCAGTATTGAAGCTCAAAGCATCATTTATACATGCAGTCTCAATTATTAAAATATTTGAAGTTACATAGTAAAAAATAATTACATATACTATTGGACGTAATAAATATTTATTAATAACTATATAACAATTTCATATTTGACATAAGATTAGAAATGGACATATTAAAAATTTGATTTATTTATTTGTACTATGAGATCTTGTTATCTATACATATATAAAAGGCGACTTTTAGGAGGTTTTGGATAACTATTTTGTGCAAAAAATGTAAATGCAATAATTAAAAATAAATATATAAAAGGCGACTTTTAGGAGGTTTTGGATAATTATTTTATGCAAAAGATGTAAATGCAATAATTAAAAATAAATTTAGTTGTGGAAAATTTTAATGTAGCAGTTACAATGATTATTCTTATTGTTTATTTTTAATTCATTTAATATGGTAGTAAATTAATTTTTTTGGAATTTGACCAAATGATGTAACCGTTAATTAGAGAGTGTCATTAAATTGATTTTGCATCTAATAATTTAATTATTCATCATTAAGTTAATAATAATAATCAATTAAAAGTATAAACTGAATATGATTATACCAATGATTTCTAACGTTTTTTATTTATAATATAAATTAATATTTGTTTTATTTACCATTTATTAGCTAGATATAATTTAAAAACTTTTTAATGATGCATAATTAAATTATTAGATGCAAAATCAATTTAATGACACCCTCTAATTAACTATTACATCATTTGGTCAAATTCCAAAAGAATTAGTGACACCATCTAACTTCTCCAAAGTTAAATGGAAATAACGGTTAAAGTGATAAATGAACTTCATAAAAGATCTCCTAAATGTTATCATATACTCCTATATTAAATACAAATAAGATAGTTGACTTTTCCAATTAAACATTTCCTGTTAAAAACGGATGTCATTAAATATTACATAGAGAAGGTTTAATTTATTCTATAATAATGTTTCTCTCTTTTATATTATAATAATAATAATGATAATGATAATAATTCATAATGATATTCAATTTATGCACGTATCATATTGTAATTGATTAGCGGTTACTTTTTTTATTCATCCAATTAGCCGTTTTTTATATTAGTTGAATAATAGTGGTTGCATTTGAAAGGTATTAGAAATTGTTGGTGATTTTTGTCTATAAATACATGTTTTATCATTATGGAAACTGTAAATGAGCAGTAGGTGTCATGTGAGAGATTGAAAGATGAAGAGCCGAAGATGTGAGTCGGAGGTAGTGAAGAGAGAGTTGTGCAAAAGATGGTAAAGGCAAAAAACACTTTTAAATCCTATTTTGAAGATGATTCTATTTTAGTGATATTGGTTCATATCTAAGTATTTTCTTTATGTTAATTTGTTTTATTTTACTGTCAAGGCTACAATATTTTATTTTTTACAAATAAAGAAATCACATGAGTTGTTGATTATCTATAATATTTTGAACCTTCAATGTTACACATTCGTCACTTTCATCATTTTCATGCAAAGAAAAACACCTAAAGTTAACGAAAGGAAGCAAAGAAGACAAAAACCATAAAATATCACATTTGTATCTTTGCATATATGAACACAACATAAATCATCAATTTAGAGATTAAGGAGAAAAATAAGGCATAAGAAGAGTCCGCGGAAGATGTGGTTTGTGTTTTACTATATCTCTTCTCTTTATTTTTCATGACTTACTAACTTTTATTTTATTGTTCTAATGTTTATATACGTGTGTTTTTTATTTGTTTTGTTGATTATTGTTTTATCTTTTTATGGAAATATCATTGTCTTAATTACATATTTTAGGTGTATATTAAATATTTATATCAATTGAATACTGATAGTATTTTAATATTAAAGTGTGTATGAGTTAAGGAAGATAATTTTATTTGTTATAAAGACCAATATAAGTATTGTAATTAACAAATATTTCATGTTGATTTAATTTAAAATTTATTTAATTTTATATTTATAATTATCTAACATATTGTGACTATAACGTATTACATTTTATTTTATTTGAATTATTCACAATGTCTAATTAATAAAATAAAAATATTTTGTATCGCGCATAGCGCGTGGGCTAACATTTGTGATATTTAATACTCCACTACATTCGTTCCGGCATACAGCTAGCGAGACATTTCTTTTGCCACAATATTTTATATAGCAGAGACTAAAATTAAAAGAGTGTGTATTAAATGTTTTGCAACAGCCATACTGCACATACTAACACTCATATATTTAAGAGTGAACTACGCCAATAGTATCTGATTTTGTGAAAAATGCATCAATAGTCCCTATAAAAATTTTATATCATTTTTGATACTTTAAGACTAAAATAACCCTAGGCACCACTGATGTAAATATTTATAGTTTGGGGGCATTTCAGATCTTTCTATTCTCCCCTTAATTTTTTTAATTATTTCTTCCATCACCATTTTCTTAAAAAACTCAATGATACTTTTATTTAAATAATATTTAATTCTTTATAGTTTCAAATTTTTAAATAAGAAAACAAAATATTTTGATTATGCTTTATTTATTTTTAAAAATAAATATTATTTATTGTACATCTCAAAACTAAATATAATAGTAACATTTTTTAATAAAATATTAAAGTGAACTATAGAAAGTTCATTGTGGGATTTATTTTTACTTAAAAATTTTACTTAAATTTATTAAATTTGTGAAGAAAAAATATTATAGTGAACTATAGTAAATTTTTATATAAAGAATGTTACTTAAATATTTAAATGTTACTATACTTAAGTGAAAAATAAATATTTTAATTACATTAATTAAAACTTAGTATAGTGTAAAATATTTTTTAAGTATAGTAATTAAAATTTATGTGAATTATATCTAACGTAAATTAAAGCGAACTATTGCAAGTAACATTTTTTACTAAAAATATTAAAGTAAACTATAGTAATTTTTTCATTATAAAGCTTAACTATACGTTATAAAAGTAATTATTTCAAAAAATTGAGTGAATTATTTCAAAAGAAAATGTTTTCTCTTGTAAAAATATAAAATGGGCTAGTATTAGAAATGTAAATATTTAGTATTCGAAAATGTATTTTTATGTATGTAAAAAAGAATTGCATGATTGAAAAATTGTAATTTCTAAATACCAAAAATGTCCTCCATGGCATTTAGGAGATTTTTCAAATGAAGAGGGGTATAAAAGATCGACAGGTACTAAAAATGTAATTTCTAAGGACCAAAAAAGATATAAAATTTTTCCGGGAACCATTGATGCATTTTTCGACAAGATTAGAGATTATTAGTGTAGTTCTCTCTGTATTTAATGAAGCTTTCAATACACTCCACGTACTGACGTACACTCCACTCCTTTTTCTATGACATGTGTCTCATTCATTTTTTAAATAACAATAAATTGATGATTATGTGTTTTTGTTTTACCTTGTCTTTTTTATTAAAACTGTTTATTTTTAATTATATACACACCTTTCAGTAAAATTATGTATTTTTGTATTTTTTTAAACATATGTTTTAACAAACATATATTATAAATTATCAAATAGAACTCCATCCATTTTATAGTAGTGGAGACATTCCTTTTCGGCACTGAGATTAAGAAAAGTTGTGTTAGGTGAGTTAAGTAAATAAAGAATGAAGTAGGAAATGAAAAAAAGTAAGGAGAATAAAGTAAGAGAGAGTAAAGTAGGTGGGTAGAAATGTATTGACTTTTACCAAAAAAGGAAAAGACTCTACTACTATGGAACGTACCAAAATGGCAAATTGACTCTACTACTATGGAACAGAAGGAGTAGTATATTGTGTCGTTTGGTTGGCACGATTAGTTATCATATGATAATCCACCTATGATTAAGCTATGAAATTATTTTAGATGGAGACGTGACTATAACTAATGATCGAATTATTATCCATTTAGGATTAAATTACGAGAGTATTTTAGTTGGTGGGAATGGTTACGACTAAGTATAGCATGATTATATTAAAATGAATGAAAGAATAAAAATAATTTTATCATTCACACAAGATAACTGAGTTCTCTCCTCTAAACACAAAACACGCCAATTTGTCATTCTTTTTCCAATTCATCTATATTTGTGTAGTCTACTCATAATGGAAGGGTACCCACAGTTGTGGAGCCACATGGGAACAATGGTTTGACTGTACCCCCAAATATTAATATATTTAGGTATGCACATAAACAAGTCATATCCTTCGCCCAGCGGTATGTTGCCTGCTTTTGCAGGTGAGCACGAGTTCGACTCCTCTCAGCGCCGCCTATTTCAATCTGTTTAGTATTACGCCGCCCTTTTTTTGTTTATCTTTTTTAAAGATTGGACTCCAAAATAGAAATCCATCATATGCACGCATTCTTTTATTTTATTAAATCTCATGCACTTTTATAATTTTCATTCTTATGTTATTTAATATTCTATGCATTTGAGGCCTACACAATTCACATTATGTATTAATTTTTTTTACTAATTTTTTGCCACACACTATTCTTAACATTTCTTAAAATCGGGACACCAAGAATTGGGACTCCTAATGGTGGACGATGCGAGTAATGCATTTTCCTGCTTTTACATAAATTTGTTTAATTTGATAACATATTAAATGTAGTAGTATAAAAAAAGTAAAATAAAATAATGATGACGTGGAAATGAAATGGAATGGAAGGGCCTGTGATAACACATAAATGGAATGCTTTAATAATGGGAGGCCCTTTAATAGTGATAACACTTGAATGGAATGCTTTAATAAACAAAAAAAGGGCGTAATACAAAAAAGTATAAAAAAGAGGCGGCGCTGATGGGGAATGAACCCGAGGCTATCCAGCGATAGAAGGCCGCGTACCGCTGAGCCAAGGATATGAATTGTTTATGTGCATACCTAAATAAATTATGTGCAAATGTTTTGGGGGTACAGTTCCCATGTGGTTCCATAGCTGCCGAGGCCCTTCTTGCATTGTGAATTTATCTTCCTCATCGGTTGATAGACTACACAAATATAGATGAATTGGAAATAGAATGCCAATATCCTCGGTACTCTTGTGTGAATGATAAAATTATTTTATTCTTTCATTCATTTTAATATAATAATATGATAACTAGTCATAGTCACCTCTTCCAACTAAAATACTCTCATCTAGATGGATAATCATTTGATAATTAGTTATAAGTCATGTCTCCATCTAAAATAATGTCATAACTTAATCATAGGTGGATTATTATACGATGATTAATCGTGCCAACCAAACGACACAATATACTACTCCCTCCGTCCCCAATTAATTGTCAATTTGTCACTATTTGACCGGACAAGGGTTTTAAGGAATTTAAAGAAAAGTTAGTTGAAAAAGTTAGTGGAATATGTGACTCATTTTTCTATATTAGTTTTATAATAAAATGTGAGTGAAATGAGTTAGTGGAATGTGAGACCTATTTACCATTTATGGTATAAATGAAGTGTGCCAATTATTGAGGGACAGACCGAAATGGAAAAGAGTGACAATTAATCGGGGACGGAGTGAGTACTATTTGATAATTTAAAATATATGTTTGTTAAAACATATGTTTAAAAAAAACAAAAATACGTAATTTTTTTGAAAGGTGTGTATATAATTAAAAATACATAATTTTAATGAAAATACATAACTAATAAAAACGAGGTAAACCAAAGACACATAATCATCAATTTATTGTATTTTAAAAAATGAATGAGAAACATGTGATAGAGAAAGGAGTGGAGTGTACGTTAGTACGTGGATAACTTCATTAAATATATGCATCCAGTAAATTGATAGTTTATCAAAGTATTTGAAATAATTAAAAGCATGCAGTGCTGCAGAGGCTATATGTGAGTTACATACACAGGCATGCAGTGCTGTTGCCAAAGTCCAAACAATACAAACTAGTAAAATGTTTCTAAAGGTCCAGCTGTGTTTTGAACGGCCAACATTTAACACACAGTACCAATTAATAATTGTTTTTACAGGTGCAGCTGTGTTTTTTCAATATTTGGATTTTTCCACAAATAACATTGAATAAGTAAATACGTTTATATTTTTATTATTTTATTTTCCTTTTTACTCTTCCTCTTCTACTACTACACTACGTAAGTTATAAGTACTGTGTATTTAAGGGGTGTTCATTTTGTAAGATTGTATCACATGATTAAATATGTAGTGTGTTTGGTTCATGAGATACAATTCCACAACTCAATCCTAGACTGATAATTATGAGATAATTAGTCATAGCTAACCCCATACGACTCAAATAATCTCACAACTCAATCCTATATTATAACTTGGTATTATTTTATCTTTGAAACCGAAAACCACCTTATAGTGTCAAATGTTAATTACACTAATTATCGTATACAATCAATATCTCATACTTGGTTTCACAAGCATATGATGTTCTTACTCATCGTGATCCATTTATTGTTATACCACATTCTAGTGTCAGCTAAGACAAGAACTGACTTCGGACTGATACTAGCGACCGTTTGCAATAACTTTTTCATATTTATCTAGTTTGAGAATATTGTTAATTAATTACTTCTACAGACTACAAGGTATCGACCAAAAAATCTTTTGTAACCATTAGTCTACCAATCAATCAACAACATAGAAGAACTTGTTTGTTCCACAATTTTCATTTTCATGAATTTAACCAACAAATAGTAATAAGTGAAACCCTTTTCACAAGAAATTTCTTTTCATGATTTAAGTAAATAAGGATTTGTATCAAACATGATTTTCTATATCTGTATACATACCCTAACAAAAGCAACAACGTCAGACGACAGAGTTAGTAACTAATAAAATTATTATGAATTTCGTGTATGATTCGTCCGACTTAAAAACTAGTACTATTATGTGGAGTAAAGATTAACTACACAATACGCAGTTCGATTCTCTCTAAGAAAAAATAATAAGAAAACTCGAAAAATTATTTATAGTCAATAATAATCATTGAGTGTGTGGGCAGTGTTTGGGTCGCATGGGCCGAGATATGGGTGGATCTGATTTGAGTGGCCACGCTTGGGCCGTTGATGGGCTATCATCAACTGATTATGAGGTGAGTTGGGCAGGTGATGGGCTTTTGTTGTGGGCTTGGGAATCACAATTTCTACATTATATGATCACACGGTGGATACATTGTTATAGTACTCTTTGTGAGAAATGGCACGAGATTTTAGGAGATGGCACGATATTTTAGGAGATGACATGGTAGATTTCTACATCATATGATCACATTGTCACACTTGGAAAATGACACGAGATTTTAGGAGATGTTATTTTGTGTGTGAAGTGGTGAGAGAAAATATAATTTTATAATTGATGTGAGAAGGAACTTTTTCCAAAAAAGGAAATGTGGCATTTTTTGTGGGACAAACTAAAAAGGAAAGTGTGACATCTTTTATGGGACGGAGGGAGTAATATATTACTGGTGAGTAAAATTTTCATTACAAGTGAATAAAATGTTTATGGTTAGTATTTCTGCAATCAGAATTGATTATCAAATAATTACAAATCTATAGAGGGGCGTTATATTGTTAACTCACCCTTAAATATCTAACTATTAGCTCTAGGCACCAATACAGTGAACATAAAATGTCAGTATTATGTCAATTAATAATAAATTAGTTATAATTAATGGAGTACTACAAATACATATTAATTTCTTTATTGGTATTTAAGAATTTATATAATAATACAAAGATTAAAATAATTTATTTTTAGATAACAGTACAAAGATTTAAATAATTTGTTCTAAGATAATGTATAAAGATTTAATAATACCATAAAATTGTTTATCCTTAAAAATCATTAAAAATGTATAGAAACATTCGAAAATCACATAACAAACATTTGACATAATATGTGTACTTCTTTTGTGCCATCTATCTGCATTGTGAGTGGACAATTGTCCCACATCATGGACAGGTGCATTCACTGGCAGACACAAGAGCACACAATCGACTATCGTGTTGGAGGCGGTTGCTGACAAAGAATTGTGGAACTGGCATGAGTACTTCGGTGTCGCTAGGTCGAACAACGACATTAATGTGTTGAACGACTCTCCACTGTTTAACGAGCTGTGTGTCGGACGTTCGCCGAACATTGAATTTGTTGGAGCATATATACTCTTGTAGGAGTAATATTCATTTTTGTAATCTCCCGATTTAGAAATGGGCACAAACCTAGTTTGCAAATTGTACAAGGCTTTGTATAGCCTCAAGATTATTACTTTCACAACCAAATCTATCTTCTTATCCACATGGATGGTATTCTGATGACTCGGTCAAATCAAGGATAAGTTTATAAGAATATCGATCAACTTGTTAACATTTCTCACTTCAGACAGGATCTTGGGAGGTACATCATCATTGTGATTCTTTATCGTTGTTGATTTCAAGCAATATAGAACATGAATGTTCTGTTGTTTTCTTACTTTATTGTTAAAGTTTGGTGCTCTTGTACCAACAACAAGAATTTTGAATTAAAGGATCTATATTTTTGACATGTTGAGTTCAGCTCTAATTTACATTCGTCTTGACAATATTATCCTCTTGTGAAGACATTTTAGAATGGATTTCATGATATGCACTAAGATTAAATCGCAACAATAAAAAATCAATCGAATGGTTAAGTGTTTTTCTCAACATTAAACACACGTATGAATTCATGAAATCGTCATATTATAGTGCTTGTTTCTTCTCTTGTTCGGTGTCTGTAGTGATTTTGAGCTGTCCTTGGGTACTAGCTGCAAGAGTCTGACAGTTGGATTGTTATATCTTGTGCTCTCCTCACTTTTTTTTATTTTAATTAGTGTTCTTTTGGTGCATCTTTTATCAAGTATAAAAAGAAATACTCCAAATCAAAGATTAATCAAAGAAGCACGTGAGTTTTCCATTGGATGTGAATATGTGATACATAAAACTATTTACCGTTCAAAAACCAGCAAAATAGCTACATATAACATAAAATATTTGGTTTTTGACACAAAATTTTATATAATATTATTTTATAAGTTAATAATGAGAAAGTAAAATACAAGAGAATAAAAAATAGAGAGAGTGTTATTTCTATTTTTAGAAACGTTTCATTTTTAATAGGACTGAAGGAGTATTATAAAAAAATTCAATTCTTTTAAGACCAATTGAATTCAATCACTAAGAGCATCGAATGTGCCCCAAAAATAATTAGCTTCAATCTTATTCCCTCCATCAGTGACTAGGAGTCTTGTTTTTCTATTTTAGTCCGTCAAGAATCTCGGTTCACTATTAATGAATCAAACATCATATATAAAGTGAAAGAGATTTCCTAAAATAGAACGTCCTTATTTTAAGAAAATAACCCCAAAAGGAAATAGTATTTATTTTTAAGAAAACGGAGATAATAAATGAATTGAATACTTTCTCACATGTTTATTTTATTCACAAGGTGCATTATCTTCCTTATCGGTTGGCAGACTACACAAATATAGATGAATTGGAAATAGAATGATAAATTGGCGTTTTTGTGGAGAGAGAGGGAACTCGGTTCTCTTGTGTGAATGATAAAATTATTTTTATTCTTTCATTATTTTTAATAATAATTAAAGACTACTCACCGATTTATAATATATGTGTAGTAAAAAAATTCTTCTATAAATTAGGAAAATAAATCAAATTTTAACAACTATAAATAAAATAAGCAACATAATAATTTGAAGATTATCATCTCACTTATGTAGTAAAGTAAAAGTAGTGGCGGAGCCAGAAATTTTGTGGTGGGGGGTCCAAGAAGAAGAAAAATTTTAGGCTCATTGTTAATAAATATAGGTATCTCTTCTCGATGATTTTGTCATCGAAATTAGTAGTAGGAAGACACTTTTATGTTTTGCCTTTTTTCATCATTTAGAATTATAATGTCTTAAAAATAAAGGAATGTTTTCAGATATTTAGTACACAAGAAATAAATGAATATCAAGAAAATTAATCTAATCGAGAATAATTGATATAAGAACTTTGTGACGATTCTAAAAAATCGAACTCAGCACTTCCTGCACAACCATGATCAGTAGCCAGCGTCACTCACCAACTGCGCTAACAAGTCATATGATTAATGTTTCTGAATATATATAATACAACTAAAACTCAAATGGCTGGGGGGCCAAGAGCCCCCATGCCCCAGAACTATGAAATATAATTAATCCATAATTTTAGTTCAAATTTGAAAAGTAAGAAGAGAGGAAATCAATTTTTTAAAAAAAATAAAATAAAAAGTAGGCTGAATGGAAATAAAGTTTGTTAAATTTGTCCACTTACTACAATTAGTATTTTAATACATAATTGTCCGTGAATGTTGTCCAATTAATTTTTCTATTTCGGTCTGATTTAATCCACATAATCTGATTTACTTAATTTTAACCTAGTTTACTTGATGTTACAAAATATAGTAGTAATACTAGCTCATGATATTTTGATTGTATATACTTTTTGAGAAAAAATAAGCAATTAAAATGCCATGAGTGATTTTAAAATGAGTTACCTAATCCAAACTCAGCTCTATCAAAATGAACTGATTTTCATGGGTTAATTTAATAAAGATACGAACTTAATAAGGTTTGACTTAAACTGATTAATTTTGAGTGGGTTCAGGTCAGATTTTCCTATCACGTGAAACGTTACTTTATACCCAATAATTAAGAGCAATTCTATGCTCCTCCGTCTCATACATGAATTATAGTATTTTTAATTATTATTGTGAGTTTGATTTAATTAGTTTACAATTATAAACGAGTTTAATCTCCTAACTCCTTTTCCACACCACCTCAAATCATTTAAGATAAATACGAATTGTAGAATAAATTAGAAGAAACAAATTTAGTAGGAGTAGAATGAATCAAGAGACGATTTGGAACAAGAAAGATGATAAATTAAAAGGAAGACTCTTTAATGGGTTATTATTATGTGTATAAGAATTCAACCAATAATATATAGTGTCAATCATCAACAATAATAAGACAACATTACAGGTAAACACGCATTTTGTTCTATTGTTTCTTTTTTTTACTTTTGCGTATTATGTAATTATGTGTAACACAGTATTATGTAATTATGTGTAACACAGTTTACATACCAGATCAAAAACTCTTGATATACTATTGGATCGGGAGCTGAATATACGGTCCTTATCGTCGGTAGATCAATAATGTATTTGTTCGTGTGAATTACCTCGTCAATAACATTTGGAGCTGGACTACAAACCAAAGAGATGGTTTGGCTTCGACTCGACTATATTTTGTTTGGATTTTGGTCTTGCTCTGGAAATTCATTTGAAACTTCATTCTATGTATGACGGTCAATATTAGTTACTACACGACTACTAGTATATATTGAAAAATTAGCAGCAACTGAAGATGTGATTCATTGAAAAAGAGATTAGATATAAATATAAAGGAATTTGTGGGATAGATAATAGATGAGAGAGAAACTTGCGAGTAGAATTGTTAACTGGGCCGGGCCAACCAACATGGCCCAAGTCTATACAGGGCCAGCCTAGACCCAACCCATCAGCGAATTGAAGCAGGTCTATATTAACTATTAAGCTATTGATTAAAATAGACTCTAACTGGATCATTTTCAATCTCTGGCCAACCCAGGCCTAAGAGCATCCTAAATGCCGTTGGCCGGAACGCACCTGGGTCCCGGCGTGCAGCCTGCAGCATTGGAGGGGAGCATGTAGCAGCCTGAGCCGCTCCTGGGGACGGAGGAGAGAGTCCATGGGCCGTGCCCGGTTGCGTCCCGACCCAGCGTTGGGTGCTCCCGATATGCGCTCACTTCCGGGCCGGCCTAGGATTGTAGGGTGTTCGGGCCGGACCCGTGACCCCTATGCATTTTTCGTATTAATTATTTGTTAAATTCAAATTTTTTGCCTATTTATATACCATTTCTTCAACATTTTCCTAACAATTTCTCTCTCTCTCTCTATTCTATCTATTTATTTTTGTTTGTAGGACTCGTAATTTTTATTTCATAGGTTTGTAATTTTTAATTTTCGACTGAATACTGGATATTCAGTGTTTTAATTGCCAAGGCTTCTATTTTACGAGTAAAATAGCTTGTAGTAATTGTGAATAGCGTAACTTAATAGTTCGGACTTGTATGAGACTTGGGATCTAAATTCAGGACGGGTTAAAGATGCTCTAAGCCCCACTCACTTTGTGCCAACGAAAATGTAACATGCCCTCTTTTATTTTATACTACCAATCAATGACCAATTTGTGAAAATAAAAAACATCATTATCTCATGTTTATTCTCTTTCCACATAATAAAAAAAAAAATAACACAATTAAATACGTATCATATATTATCCAAAAAATAACTCATCTTCATTGGAGTAGAGTTTAGACCGAATATAATACTCAGAAAATACTAATAACTCTGATTGTGACAATAATTGACGAGAAATCCTTTAGTGTCAAAATCGATTACTTTCAGCATTCAACCTTTCTGGATCGAAACATATCACATAAATAGAACTGAATGCCAATGCACCAATAGCCGTAACAGAATTGATGTAATCATATTTCTAATAAATTTGTTACATGACACGTCAAATTGCATATCTCAAACCAATTACTGGGAAAATTGGCACAAATCAGCACAACAATTACAGCTAATTACTCTTTTACAAGTTGAATCAAGAATCTTGTTTATTCAATTCAACTAATCTATAATACACCTAATAAGTCTAACAATCTGTGCAAATGAATTCACTGCAGCAGCCAAGAATCCTTGAACTGATCCAGCGCAGAATCCCTAAAATTATTCACCTTCATCAAGCAGAAGTGGGTGCAGAACTCTAACCCTACACCCGCACACACCCGATCCGTCTTCAGCAAATAGCACGCGGGCCCACACTTCGTCCCCCTTCCCCTGCACCACAATTTCCCAAGCCCTCGTCACCCCCAATTCCGATTCACTCTCTCTCTCTCTCTCTAACTCCACCACGAAGATCAATCCATCCGGCGACTTCGATTCCCCGCTCCGCCACCCCTCTCTCGCCGCCGGCCATTCCTCCGCCACAGCCTTCTCCGTCTCAATCCTCACCCCGCCGTCCAATCCGGAATAGATTTGCAACAATAATGTGCTTTGTTGGACGGCCTAGCTATTTCACAGTTTTGATCAAATTTTATCTGAGAAAGAAGGATTTTAAATCATACATATCACATGGCAAATAAATATTGAGTTATTATACACTACATAGTTATTATGAACGCATTCAAATTAGTACTGTACTATTTAAAACGAGGAAGTCGAGAAAAGATTATGAGTCATCAACACTAGAAAATTATGGTGCAAAAACAGTCTATTTTGGTGTATACTACCACCGTCAGCAAATAGGAGTCTCATTCATTTTCGGTACGAATTTTGAATTAATCTGGTGGGTGGTATGTGGAGACAATCACTATTGAAGCAAATAAATTTTGGAGTTAAGTTTACATAAAAACACGAATATTGTGAACCCGTGACATGACAGAGTAGCCATGTGAATTTGAATTCCAAAGTTGTTTCACCTATTTCAATTTTAGTAAAAAAGATAAATATATAGATGCAGTTCTGCAACTATTAATGCAGTGAAGGTTTTAGCGTATTACTGCAACAGTGTTGTGCAGTGTGGTGTTGTGCCACACAGTGATGAACCAGCTTATACACTAAAACATTCACTGCATTAATTGTTGCAGAACTACGTGCATATACTACCTTAATATTTTTTTTTTCCTAAAAATCAAATAGGTGAAACAACTTTTGAATTCAAATTCACATGGTTACTCTTTCATGCCAAATATTCACAATATTCGTGTTTTTAGGTAAACTTACTTAACCCCAAAATTTATTTGCTTCAATAGTGATCAACTCCACATACCACTCACCATATTAATTCAAAATAAGCCATTGGGATTTTCTTTATAATTAATTGTATACCTATGCTGCTACGGATGATATAGAATTTAGGCGGAGATTATTTTTTTTTGGTAAACTGCCAGTAAAATCATAAATTTACATAATTTTAAAAATCGGGCGCAAAACTATGAATTTTAACATATTTTTCAATTATTCTATGACAAAATATATCGATTTTCTGTTTGCTGTTGTTGGTTAGATGCACTTCACACAATACGTGATTTCACAAATTAGATCTCATGAAGAATTTTAAAATAAAAGTCATGATTTTCTGGTTAATTTTAAAAATTGTGAGATGAACCAAAATTTGATCAGAATTCATGATTTTTTCAAGTAATTGACCGTAATTTTAATTTTAAGTTTTAGTGAAATGAAACAGGTACATGTATTTTATTACTAGAGTATAGAAGATATGTAATGAAATACAGTAGTAATATTGTGAACTTGTGACATGAAAGAGTAACCATGTGAATTTGAATTCCAAAGTTGTTTCACCGATTTTATTTTTAGGAAAAAAGATAAAGTAATATATCGATGCAGTTCTGCAACTATTAATGCAGTGAAGGTTTTAGTGTATTACTATGGTGTTGTGCCACACAATGATGAAATCAGTTTTGGTGAACTCAGAAATGTTTGGATAATCTTGATTTGAGTATTTCATTATACATAAAAATAAATGCGCCAAATGTAAGCATTTTACATTGAGTAAAGACCAAAACTGGTTCTAAACATATGGTTATTTTACGATTATGGTCCTAAACTTTATCTTTTGAATTTTTTGGTCCTGCATATTTTAAATAGGATCACAATTGGTCCTCCGTTAACAATTCCGTTAATATTTAACGGTCAACGATTTTAATCACAATTTTGACCAACTTAAACAATTTTTTATTATTTAATAATCAAAATTATTTTTTATAAATAAAATCATAAATTATTTAATATGAAAAAATCAAATGAAATAGAAATAATTATAAAAATCCGCCCTCTCAATCCACAAACGCACCGCCCTCTCAATTCCACCGCGATAACTTAATTGGATTTCAGAATTTCGGCTCCTCCTCCTGCTCTTTCGGTGGCACCGTCGTCAAAGTAAAACTCTTCGTCGGCGCACGACACGAATTGCAACAGCACCACGACGGAGGAGTCTCAAGCGCCGTCGCAGCAGCGGGAAGAAAGCGGCGGCGATGTGGATTTGGAGCTGTCGATTGGGCTGCCTTCGCAGACTAAGTATATGAAGAGTGCTTCTTTCAACTCCGTCTTCGTCGGCCGAGTCGAAATCGATTCACAATTTCTTGTGCCCGGCGGCGGAGGTGGTGGTGGCGCCGCCCTCCTCCATGTGCCCGTGTCGGAGTCTAGGTTTTCAGAAGGAGCAATTTGGTAATTGCCAATCTTGTAACGGATTATATAGATACTTATGATTTTTATAATGATTTTTTCATATTATTTATTTCACATTTTAAATGAATATTTATTAAAATAATTAGGTAGTAAGAAATCATAATTAACAGTTTAATGTGGTCAAAATCGGGATTAAACCTGTTGACCGTTAACAACTAACGGAATAGTTAGTCCATGCATGACCAATTGTGATCCGATTTGAAATGTGCAGGACCAAAAAATCAAAAGATAAAGTTTATGATCAAAATCGTAAAATAGTCATATGTTCCGGACTACTTTTGGCATTTACTCTTTTACATTTATACTTATATTTTAACGTCTTGGCAATATTATTATCCATTTTCGTTATACAGAGAAATTTCACGCACCACAAATATTAATAAACGTTATTATTGCTATTTATATTATTTTTATAAATTTAATTAGTACTAAATTATAATAATGACGATAACGAACGTAACACCTCTGTTTTGATCTTTTCTCTCATTTTCATTTTCATTTTCATTTTCATTTATATAAAGCCACACCGATATTAGTCATTTTTAACGGTAAATATTTAATGTAACAAATTGCACAAAAATTCCCATAATTACATCACAAATTACATGACAGTATTCAATAACATTAAAGTTTAAATTTTACACTACAGATGTTTAATGTCACAAGTTGCACAATATCCATGTTTCTATGCAAAGTCATTAAATACAAATAATTATTTGGACCAATATGATTTGACTATGTATTTTTGGACCACCAACCTCGTCTAACAGTGTGTGCTAATGAAATTTTATTCAACAAATTATTTTTTTAAAAAAAAACTATGCTACTACTATATATGGACGATAATCATGATATTACATGGAATTAGGTAGTGGTAGAGATCTGTACTTATTTTAATTTTGAGGGAACATATTTTTTAGTTCACGAACTTTGCCAAAGTATCATTTTAGGTCCGTGGACTTTGAAAATATCATTTCAGGTCCATCAACTATGGGTTAATATCATTTGAAGTACTTTTTTACTATTTCCAAGTTTTTTTGGACGAAAATACCCTCGATACCTTAAAGGGTATCTATTTTTAATAAACTTTTCATATACTCATATTTTATATAAATATCTTTACAATATATTTTTGATGAATTTTCTAAATATAATTTGACCTTCAGTATTATCACTTAATTATATTAAAGAATTTTATTAAAGAATTTTCTAAATATATATTAAATTCGTCACTTTTTATTAAAGAATTTTCTAAATATAATTTGACATGCAAGTAAAATTGCTTCTTCAATTTTTATATTAAAGAATTTTAAAATTGAATAAAGAATTTTTCTTTAATAATAAAAAATTTAATAAGAATTCACTTAATTACAAAATTAAGTGATAATATTGAAGGTCAAATTATATTTAGAAAATTCATCAAAAATATATTGTAAAGATATTTATAAAAAATATGAGTATAAGATAAGTTTATTAAAAATATATACCCTTTAAGGTATCAAGGGTATTTTTGTCCAAAAAAATTTGGAAATAGTTAAAAAGTACTTCAAATGATATTAACTCATAGTTGATGGACCTCAAATGATATTTTCAAATTTCACGGACCTAAAATGATACTTTGGCAAAATTCGTGGACCAAAAAAGATGTTCCCTCTTTAATTTTTAATGGAGTGGAACGTGGATCATATTACTAGAAAATATTCACGTGTATGTTCTTTTGAGTTTAGTAATCAATTTTGCGTAAAGCCAACAACATCTAGTTAACTTTGATATAACCAATTTTCAGCTTTTATTTTAAAAATGTACTCCACAAAACATATGTTTTCTCTTTAATGATTTCTAGCTTTGCAAAAAAAAGTTTAATTTATGTTTCGCTTGAAATAATTTAATGTCCGAAACCAACTCAACGGAGTCTTAAGTGTGGATTTATAATTTAATTGAAATAATCTGATGTCAGAATAATGAACGAACTTAATGGAATCTTTGAGTGTGGATTAGTTTAATTGAAGTGATTTTCTCAAAAAATGACCCGGTAATACATGACATGATAGAATTAGAAAGATGATTCTTCATCTCAATGCTAATTAACTCTATTAAGCAATTTTACATTTTTCTTTTTCCTAAAATAGAAAGTGGGGCCATGTGAGACACGTGAAAAGCTGAAGCGTAGAACGAGCATCGTGGTTAAGGCACACGCCTCTTCTAAATCACCACGCTTTTTCAACTAGCATTTGTATTGTTTGCGCATGCCAAATCCTCTCCTTTTCTATGACATGTAACTCTCTCTCATACATACACACATTTTACTCATACATATATGAATTTAAACAGTAGACTGTTTTTGTCCAATTATTTACTAGAATTTATTTTAACGCGTTCATAATGCTCATGTACGAGTACAATAACTCAATATTTATTTGACATGTGATATGTATGAATTAAATTCCTTCTTTCTTAGATAACATGTGATCATAATTGTAAATAGGCCGTCCAACAAAGTACACTAAAATTAATTTTTTTATACTATATACAATGTTATTAATGTACAAAATTAGTGGAGTAATTAATTACAAACTTATAACTATAAAATACCCCTGTTTTCATATTACTCAACCAAACAAAAATCTATGTAGGTGGCTTATTTTTGCAAGGCATTCCAACTATTTAATATTGATTTCTTTACTCGAAAATAATTTAAATGATTAAAAGGTTGCAAAATTCGAATGTAGGAAGGCGATAGAGATGTTTCCTAACCATAATCAATTAGAAATTATTATTATTATTATTATTATTATTTAAATATATAGCGACGAGTCTTTCTTGTACGACACTAACGTCGGAATCTTCTGCAAATCTGAATCTTCTCTCTCTAAACTTTTCTCTCTCTAAACCATCTAATTCCCCTTCCCCAATCGCCGTCGTTTCAGAAAGATGGCGTCGATCGGGATCCCCACCGCCGGAAAATTAACGACCGGCCGCCCCTCTCTTCATCCCGCAAACAAACCTAATCAAAATTTCACCCCAATCCGAACGAAGAAATTCAAACCCCCACGGCAATTCCCCTCCGCATCGATCGGGCCAACACTTCCCCCAGCTCATCACGGAAGCGATGAATCGATCGATTCGCGCGATCCTCCGGCGAAAATCGATTCCTGGCTGCAGGATTCGGTGCCGGATATTGTTAAAAACCTAAAACAGGCGCCGCTGCTGGTGCAAATCTATTCCGGATTGGACGGCGGGGTGAGGATTGAGACAGAGAAGGCCGTGGCGGAGGAATGGCCGGCGGCGAGAGAGGGGTGGCGGAGCGGGGAATCGAAGTCGCCGGATGGATTGATCTTCGTGGAGGAGTTAGAGAGAGGGAGTGAATTGGGGGAGGAATCGGAATCGGAATCGAAATTGGGGGTGACGAAGGCATGGGGGATTGTGGTGCAGGGGAAGGGGGCGGAGTGTGGGCCCGCGTGCTATTTGCTGAAGACGGATCGGGTGTGTGCGGGTGTAGGGTTAGGGTTCTGCACCCACTTCTGTTTGATGAAGGTGAATAATTTTAGGGATTCTGCGCTGGATCAGTTCAAGGATTCTTGGCTGCTGCAGTGAATTCATTTGCACAGATTGTTAGAGTAAAATTAGGTGTATTATAGATTAATTGAATTGAATAAACAAGATTTTTTATTCAAATTGTTCAAGACTACTTTGTTGTGCTGATTTTCCCAGTGAATTGGTTTGGGATATGAAATTTGATGTTCATGTAACAAATTTATTAAAATACGATTACATCGATTCTGTTACGTGTTTGTTTATTATCCACTCCATATTTATTTATTTGGGTTATGGAGCACCAATAATGGTGCAAGTAATAGAATACGGCTATTGGTGCATTGACAATCAATTCTGTTTATGTGGTCAATTTTTGACAATATGTTTCGTTTAAGAAAAGGTTTGAATGCTACGGTAGTCGATATTGACGCCCTCAAAATTTTCTCATTCAGTTATCGTCACAATCAAAGTCATTTGTATTTTCTGCTAATATTTTAACGAAACATTATACAATTAGGATGTGAATGGTATTATGGTTGGGGTAAAAACCCATAAAAGGCTGGAAAAGCCACTATGCGACTTCCTTCTCCCACGCTCGGACACCAGAACAAAAATGGCGGATTTCGCCGAATTGATATTAGTTTAGGCACTTGAGGCATTTCACTATCGCCGAATATTGGTGTGATAATTTTTTCTCCGCTTCTCCGAAAATCTAAATTGGATCTTTATACCTAATTTGTCCTCTCACTTTTCCATCTCTACAAGCACATATCCACAACAATACGACCAACGGACAATCATTCGTGGCACGGCGAATTCAGCGGGTAAGCCGGTGCTGCAATGAATCCCTCATTTTTTTACTCCCTATGGAGTATAAAAGAACACCATCATCTATGGAGTGTACTCATATGAAACGAGAGTTGAGCAGTTTTAAAAGAGATAAAATGATACCCGACGGACTTCCCTCGTATGCACTGACGGAACCAGCATAGGGCCAAACCCCCGCTCCAGCGGGGGTTGCCTAGCGCCAGCCGCCCATTTATACATAGGATAGGAGAGTTGAATAGGTAGGTGGTAGGGGAAGGGAGAGGGGCATAGTTCAGACAGAAATTAAGGGGAGGCAGAAATAGGGGAGAAGAGGGGGTGCACAGAGAGGAGAGAAAAAAATAGTTTTCTACTCCCTCCGTTTCTTCATAGTTGAGGCGGAACTTTTCGGTACAGAGTTTTAAAAATAAATGTTGAGTGTGTTAAATAAATAGATAAAAAAGTAAGAGAGAGGAAAATGTAGAGAAAATGAAGTATAAAGTGAATAAAGTAGAGAGAATGAAGTAAGAGAGAGCAAAAAGTCACCATATATGGAAATGAGTCAACTATAAAGAAACTTTCCGAAATGGAAAAATGACTCGACTATGAAGAAATAGAGGAAGTACTATTATTTGCTTGTTCTCAAGGACGATGGAGGGTGTTCTTGTCATTTCTTTCCAAAAGTAAGGCCATTTTAATCATCACATAATGTAATATAATGTTGGCCTACAACGTGTGGAATAGGTGTATAAGAGTGTCGACAATGGTGGCCCTAGCCACCATTTCTTGGGCACGCCCAACAAACTTGGCCCCTGCCCTCAAAACTTGGCCATCACAGTGGTGACCCATTTTTTGTTATATTTCTACAATAAAAATTATTTTCATACATTTTTTGTTATATTTTAATATTACTAGAATTAAAATTATATGCCTATATAATAATTTTTAAAAAATGCAAGAATTTAAAAATTAGTGAATTGAAACCAAATTTTCGTCATATTATAGCAAGGGGAAAATTATACAACGATATTTTTTAAAAAACAATAAAAAAAAAGACGCCATCGCCCGCCTACTTGGTGTCGTCATCGGAATCCATCACATCTTCTTCACCACCGCCGTTGCCGCCGCCACAGGTGGTTTGGAGGGGGAGGGGAATGGGACTCGATCTCCACGGTTAGGAAGACGAGAAGTTGTCAAATCCCACGTCTCTATAGCCAGGAGAATCATCACCACCTTGAATTGTGCGTGAGTTTAAAAATGATAGATATTGAAATTATAGTTTAGAATTGGAGATGTTAAAAAAAATGGGAGGAAGTAATTTATAAATCAATTTTTGAAATTTTAAAAAAAATCGAATTGGGCAGCGCCGCGGGTCTCGGCCCCTGCAGTGGCGGGCCGAGTCGCGCGCCCAAGAGCCTCGGCCTGGCCGAGAGCTCGGCCCTCTCTCGTCCACCCCCCTGGGCCTCGTCCACCCTGCGGCTCGGTAGTGGCGGGCCGAGCCCTGCCCAACTCCGGGCCAAGGGCCGCGGCCCTCCCACCGTGGACACTCTAAGCATCTTCTACCAAACAACAATTTACAAAGAATTGCTATCCCTAATCATGAAAAAATCGTGGTATCTGTAAACTCAATAAAACCTTTTCAGCGAACCAATCGTACCCTTAGTATTATATGGAGTATGTCACAATCAAAATCAACAAGAGTGGTATTTACTGCTAATGTTATTTCGAAATACTCCGTATTATATTTGGTTTATACTCTACTCAACTGAAGAAAACTTAATTTATGGATAATATGCAATTTTAATTGTGTTATTTTGTCTATAAAGTGAAAAAAATAAATAAACAAGAGGCAATGATTTTTTTTCATTTTAAAAAATTGGTCATTTTGATTGTTATAAAATACTCCATCTGAGAACATGTTTTAATACATAGTGCTAGTGGATAGTGGATTCCACACTATTAGTAGTTTAATTGGATTTTCAAAATAAAAAAAATTCATATTTTTCGAGAATAAACTAAAAAAAAATAGTTCCTACTTTTCAAAAATGAAAAATATTTACAATTTTGTTGGCACGAAGTGAGTGGGGCTTGGGCCCCGGCTGGACTTGAGATTGAAAAATGGTCCAATTAGAGTCTATTTTAATCAAAAAGCTTAATATAAAAATATAGAGTGAACTACACAAATGGTATCCGATCTTTCACTTAGAGGGAACATCTTTTCTGGTCCACGAACTTTGCCAAAGTATCATTTTTGGTCCGTGAACTTTGAAAATATCATTTGAGGTCCATCAACTATGAGTTATCATCAGTTGAAGTACTTTTTTTATTAATTCCAATTTCTGAACATAAATACCCTCAATACTTAAAGGTATATATTTTTAATAAACTTATCATATACTCATATTTTTTATAAATATCTTTACAATATATTTTGGACGAATTTTCTAAAATATAATTTGACATTCGATATTATCACTTAATTTTGTGAAATGGAAGTAAAATTGTTTCTTCAATTTTTTATATTAAAGAATTTTAAAATTGAATAAATAACTTTTCTATAATAATAAAAAATTAAATAAGGATCTTTTCTTGCATGTCACAAAATTAAGTGATAATATTGAAGGTCAAATAATCTTTAGAAAATTCATCAAAAATATATAGTAAAGATATTTAACAAAAAATATGAGTATATGATAAGTTTATTAAAAATATACAACCCTTAAAGATATTGAGGGTATTTTCATCCAAAAAAACTTGGAAATAATAAAAAAGTACATCAATTGATATTAACCCATATTTGGCAGACCTCAAATGATATTTTCAAAGTTTACGGACCTAAAATGATACTTTGGCAAAGTTCGTGGACAAAAAAAGATGTTCCATCTATTTTATATCGTTTTTGGTACCTATTAATCACATTTTTGGTACCTGATGCAATTTTCACCCCAAAATGCCCTCTAAATAAATTCATTTTTCCAATTGTGTCATTGAGGTTATTTTGGGCATACACAAAACTAAGTACCAAAAGTGATACTATAATACCAAAATTAAGACCACACGAGTTGAACTACCCAACGCACGATTTGGAGTTAGCAGCAGTGGTACATGCCCTAAAGATTTGGAGGCATCATCTCTACGAAGTGAGATGTGAAATCTTTACGGACCACAAAAGCTTAAAGTATTTCTTCGAGCAGAGAGACTTGAATATGCGACAACGAAGATGGCTCGAACTAGTGAAGGATTATGATTGTGGTATCAACTACCACCCCGACAAAGCAAATGTGGTGGCAGATGCTTTGAGCCGCAGAGATCATTCGCAAATAGCTACGTTCCTAACGGAAGAGGAGAGCTTGATACGAGAGTTTAGCAAAATGCGATTAGAAGTGATAAGAGCACCCGAAACAGTGGAAGGGAGAATTGCCACTTTGGTGGTCAAACCAGATCTGAAGACAAGAATCGTTGCAGCGCAACGAATGGATGCGGAACTAGAGGAAATCCGAGTTGAAGTGAGAACCGGCGAATCCGGAAAATTTAGTGAGGAGTCCGACAACGCCCTCACCTTTGAAGGAAGGTTGTGCGTGCCGAACAACGAGGATCTCGAGAGCGAGATCATGAGTGAAGCTCATGAAACTCCATACACTGCTCACCCTGGAAGCACGAAGATGTACCAAGACTTTGAAAAGTCCTTTAGGTGGAATGGCATGAAGAGAGATATTGCGGCATTTGTGGAACGTTGCTTAGCCTGCCAACAGGTGAAGGCATTACATCAACGACCGCATGGGAAATTACAACCGTTGGAAATTCCCGAGTGGAAATGGGAGCATATCGCCATGGATTTTGTGACGGCCTTGCCAAAGACCCTAAGTGGGAATACCGCAATTTGGGTGAATAGATTGACTTACCAAGAGTGCGCATTTCATACCGATTCCGGTAACCCATGGATCGAGCAAGCTGGCTCGGATCTATATCAAGGAGATTGTGCGATTGCACGGAGTTCCAGTGACAATTATGTCCGATCGTGACCCGAAGTTCACATCGAAATTTTGGATTAGTCTACAGCGCGAGCTTGGAACGCAACTGAATTTTAGCACGGCATTTCACCCGCAATCAGATGGGCAATCTGAGAGGACGATCCAAACTCTCGAGGATATGTTGAGAGCCGTGATACTTGACCGCGGTGGAAGTTGGGAGACCGTACTACCGCTAATTGAATTTGCATACAATAACAGCTTCCAAGCAACAATCAACATGGCGCCTTATGAAGCCTTGTACGGAAGAAAGTGTAGATCGCCGCTCTACTGGGATGAAGTTGGCGAGCGACGGGTGCTAGGACCCGATGCAGTCGAGGAAATGATTGAAATCGTTCGACAAATTCGTGCGAGAATAAAGGAAGCTCAGGACAAATAAAAGTCATACGCTGACGTCCGACGGACCGACTTACAATTCCAAACCGGTGATAAGGTTTTCCTGAAATTGTCCCCGTCGAAAGGGATAACACGTTTTGGTGTTAAAGAAAAATTAAAACCACGTTTTATCGGGCCTTACGAAATTCTAGAAGGAATAGGACCCGTGGCCTATCGATTGGCGCTACCGCCAAGTCTTGCAAACATGCACAACGTCTTTCACGTATCGCAGTTGCGAAAGTATGTGTATGATCCAAAGCATGTGATTCACTACGAAGAAGTCACGTATCTTGGACCGGAAGGTTCAGAATTTGAGAAATAAATCCATTGCTAGCGTGAAAGTGCTATGGAGGAACCACGATTATGAAGAAGCCACATGGGAGCTTGAGGACAAGATGAAGGAATTGTACCCGGAACTGTTTCCATGAGGTACTAAAATTTCGGGACGAAATTTCTTTTAAGGGTGGTGGAATGTAACGCCCCACTTTTTCAAACCCTAATTTTCGGGTTATAAAATTTTTGCATTAAATTCCTTAAATGCTATGATATGTGAATTATTGATGAGTAATTAATTGCGTATGAGAATTGAGATTGAGTTGAATAGTCAACTTGTTGAAATGTTGACGTGGCTATTGAATAGTCAAAGATGTGGAAAAATGATGTGGCCGTTGAAAGGTCAATGCGTTGAGAAAATGGAGGGGAAGTGAAGAGATGATTGACTTGAATATGTGAATATTTGATGCGGAGTAATATAATTTTGGGGAATTATTATTTTTTTTTCTAAGGGATGAGTGAGAAAAATAATAGGAGCATTACTTAAATCATGTGGAATTTTCGGCCATTATTATTTGGAGAAATCCTATTTTTCTTGGATTTAATTATTTGTTTGGGATAATTATCCAAATTAAATCCAAAGTCCAAATACTCTATAAATCCTACATGGAATTTTCGAACCACCACTTTGATTTTCCCATGAGATTTTCGAAAATCTCATATATTGGAGAAGAGGGAATTAATTATATTATTGATCCCTTATTTATTCTCTTCCATGAATAAATATAAATATGCTAAAATATCCTAGCATATCTTGCCAAATCTAGGAAGATATTGCATATCCTAATTAAATTAGGATTTGAAATTCAAATCCCTTGGAAGAAGTCAAAATCACGCCACTTCTCCTTTTAAATTGGGGAGTATTTTATTTTATTCTTGCTCCGTGATATATTATTCTACTCCGTGAAATATTTGAATTAAATTATAGGCTAAGTAATAGCCTAGAATTCGAAAATTCTCTCCTAACCACCTCCAAATTTTCGGCCCCTATAACCAACAAATCTCTCCATATCTCCAAAATCTTTTATTTATTTAATTATTGGATATTATTATTTTGCACTCTATAAATAAGAGAGAGCCCTAACCTTAGAGATCAAAATCAGCGCCCCCACTCCCTCACTACTTTCGAAAATTTCTCCCCCACTCTCTCCAAGTTTTCTTCAACTTTTCTACAAGATTTCTTCATCAATTGAGAAGAATTCAAGTGAAATTCAAGAGATTATTGAAGAATCAAGACTGATTCCTTGTTTCTACCGTTCGTTCTTTTGGAAAAGGTACTTTAAATATTGACCATCTCTTCTTCTACCGATCAATCTGTATTATTGAGTCCGCATGCATCTAGAACGAGTGAAAGGGGTTTTTATTGGTGAATTTTGCGATGCATGGATGTGTGTGTGTGTGTGTGGCCGAGAGTGTGTGTGTGCACGCCTCGATCGGCGTGCACAATTGTTGTGTTCGTGTGTATGTGTTGTGTGTGTGGAACACTCATGCGTGATACGAATTATTGGTGATTTTGGAATGAGTATTTAAATAAAAATGGTATGTTAATCATACTTTGATTTTGATATTGATGATTTTGAAAATAATCGATGGGAAAAAGGGAAACGTGAGATCATGCATGATTTGAAATCCATGATTGAAACTGATTTGTGATACGCCTAATTTAAAGGTGATACTTCGCGCTCTCAGCGTGATAAACGAGGAGAAGAGAATTCTATCGAGCTAAACCGACGAGGTGGGCTTTCTTTTAAAATAAGGACATTGTCCTAAAATGATATTGATGAGAATGAAAGATGTATTATCATGCCTTGATTTGTTTTGTCGTGCCTATCCCTCGTGGCTATGCCACTATTGTTATAATCGAATTCGGATCCTTGTAGAGCCGCAAACTCTACTTGGGTTAGTGTACACCAATGTTAGACCGAGAGTCAGCGTACGGGTTGGCCGGTCTAGTGACCTGGATTGCGGCCGCATTCCTTGTCATGTAGAATGAGGATATGGTAAACGTCTATGAGAAAAATGGTTGCGCGACCGTGATATTTGAGAAAGAAGATATTTTGGTGCCTCGGGTCTTTCTAAAGTTAAAACCCCGACGGACGCTTGAAAATGGCATGATAATAGCTATATTTGTGATAAAACTGTTTTCGGCAATGAGCCCATTGAGTATGATTATCGTACTCAGCCTTGCATGTGTTTTCCTTATGTGCAGGTTGAGTGGTGACGAGCGGGCGGCGGTGTTGAGTAGGAAATAATAAAGATGATCTGTTGGTACTTAAAGTGTCGTTGTGTCTCCATACATAGCCTCACTTCTTTCTTGGTCGCTTCCGCTATTGATTATGAAAACTGTGATCTTTTATTGGGATAAATACTTCTATTTTCGTGGGTATATTTTGGGATATGAACAGTTAGAATTATTTTTGGAAAACTTTGTTAAGCTTTTATTTCAATAAATCTTTTGTTGGATTCCATTGCTAAGGCATGATTCTTCCTCTACTTAATTGTTCATTAAATGCTTTGGCCAAATCCCTTTTAAATGAAACCCTAGCCTATGATCTTTGATGCATTTAAGTCTACCTAGTTAGCGAACGCCACATTTATTATATCCTAAATGGGTGGGTCGTTACATATGTATTTCACTCTAAAGTATAAACCCACTTCAATTTATTGAAAAGCTAGATCTGGGCTAGCCCTGTATAGACTTGGGGCCGTGCTGCTTGGCATGGTTCAATGACAACTCTACTTGCAAGTTTCTCTATAATCTATTTCCCATCCAACAAATTCCTTTGTACTCCAATTAATCACATCTTTTACTGCTAACTTTTCTATAAGTACTACTAGTATGCTAATTCTAGGCTACAAAAATTCTAAGCATTCAATGAACTAAATAAAAAGTCTCTAATGTTTTCAAAAGTTACATTGCAGGCCCCTAGGGAAAAAAAATACCTCCACATAACCCTACCCTTTTACATAATCACAAATCGGATATTTGTAGCCATTTTTTGATCTATATTGCCCAAATGCCTTCAGGGGCATTTTAGTCAAATAAGAAAAAGCTGCACACCTACTCCACTGCCTTGCAGCTACACTCTGCAATGTCATCATATTTGAAATTTTTTCCTAAATTTCCGACGATATACATTTCGTTTTTGATATAATTAATACACTTTGCAATGCTTCATAATTTTCACTCTTAAATCATTTCATTTTTGACACTACAAACATAATTCCCTCTGCATACCAGCCCTACCGACGGTATACAGCTTGGGTATGCCTCCCTCTCTCGACGATTTTTGAAATTGCTGTAAACCTACCGGCGATTACTCGCTTATTCATCCATTCATCCATAGCACGGTAAGCGTACACACAAATTAGGTAAGTTCCAATGTGACCGGTAAAATGTCGGATGGTTTTTGTGTGTTCCTACAGCTGATTTTGGTTGTATTCAGTTCAAATTAGGGTTTGTGTGTATCGGTAAAATGTAGTATGTTTTTTGTGTGTTCCTGCAGCTGAATTTCAATTTAGGGGTTTATGTGTGTTAGGGTTTAGGCTGTGTCGTTCTAATTTTTAGGCAAATTGCTGAATTTTGGGTTTTATTTTTCAATTCAGATCTTGTTGCAATGTCTTCTTCTAGTTCTCAATCTTATGGGTCAAGTTTCAATTGGAATTGGCCTCGTCCAGAGATTGTGAACTGTAATCATGATCTTGAGGCTGAGCTAGTAATATCTAGGACGACTGCTAATCCTGGTCGACGGTACTATCGTTGTCCAATATGGAAGGAAGATGATTGCAGATTCTTTCGTTGGTTTGATGCCGGTCTATCGCCAAGCCAAGACGCTTACTTCCAAAGAATCAAGGTCGAACGAGACAAGTTTGAAGAACAACTCCGATGCAAGAATATTGTGGAAGGTGTTCTTGAGGATAAACTGCGCATGAAAAGTGAGGAATGTGACGAGCTGGGAGACATAGTCTGCTACATCCTTCCCATTGAATGGGTATAAGACATTCTCGTACAAAATCGACATTGTTGATTGTCGCGATAGCGTGAGTGCATGGGATCCCAGTCAACTGCCATGATCTGCACGAGCAAGTAAAATCACGCATGTTCACTACATACTGGGAAGACGGTCCAGTCACCTGGTACGAATCCTCTCCATTACATGTTGCTCTCCAAGAAGAAGCCCTGTCGTACAGCTTATCCACAATCTCTTTGACAACAGGAGGCAGAGCATGATCGTATGTCTTGACCCACTGGCCTCTAATCTGAATCCTCTCCATTTGACTCGTCCGGATCTCCTCCAACATGGTTATAATGGCCAACTCTCGAGCAATTGCTATCTTTGAATTAAAGGTCTCGCATATATTGTTCAAGATAACATCACAACAAACATGAGAAGAGAAATACGCCTTCACCCATTTTTCTTTTGGAGCAACACCGAGCAAATATTGATGTGCTTGAGGATATATAATCCTCAACGCCTCCATCCGCTCCACATACTGTTCGTGGGTTGTACTTGATGCAAGCTCCCACAATAGTTCCTTAAAGTTCTCCCCAATGAATCTCTTCTTGAAGTTGTTGTATATATGCTGGACACAGAATCGATGCTCGCTCTGTGGGAAATCCTCAGCGATGACTTTTGCAAGACCCTACCAAATTCATGGAACACATCACCCACCCATTAGCTCATACATGAGTAATACCAACACACAACACCCAGTAGCACATGTATGCTATACAACAAACGACAAAATCTATAATCACAAACGAACTATTTCATCTATATGCCGAATCACAGTTGACGCATTTATTATTTAAAAATCACAATTAGAGTATATAATTTCTACTGAAATCACATTACTCGTACCTTTTGTTGATCGGACATGAAGACGTATCTTGGGGCATTATCGTGTATGTGAAGGTCCTCTGATAGGCAGTCGAGAAACCATTTCCACTGTGCGTAGCTCTCGGCCTCAGTCACCGCCCACGCAATAGGCCACCAACCGTTGTTTGGATCAATCCCCATGGCCGTCATAAGTTGTCCCCTGTACATACCTCTCAAGAAACAAGCATCTAAGAAGATAATTGGACGGCAGAAACGCATCCAACCAGATTTCAAAGGCCCGAGGCAACAATAAAACCTCAAGAATCTGGGGCCTACCAATTCAGGCTCCCTGAAGTTCACGTAGTGTAAATGCACACTCGAATCAGGGTGTGTCCGTTCCAATTCTGACTTGTAGTAGAACAATCGCCGGTATTGGAGTCCGACCTTGCCAAATATACCCTCTAATGCCATGTCTCTTGCGCGATACGCCTTCATCCTACCAACTTTCAGCCCGAACTCCTCATCCACACACTGCCGTGTAGCTGCCAATGGAATGTGGGGATTCGCTTTGATTTTCTCCATGTAACGCGCAGCTAGCCACTTGGACGTGAGCCATCTCTGCTCCAACACTTGCGAGCACGTGTGAGCATGATCTCTATGCATATTCATTACCACATAATCAATATTGTTATGGGTTTCAATCTTCCTTGCATACACATACCACTCACATGCCTTGCCTTTACAAATGGCACGGAGTCTCTTCCCATCATTTTTTATGACATCCACACGTCGTCTGGTCATTATGGCGTACTGGCGCATGACCTCATAGAAGAAATCGCGATCCTTAAAAATATCACCAGGTTTCCAACATGGAAGCTCATTGGTCAGCTTGAATGGAGTGTATTTTAAACCCTTCTTCTTGAACCCCTCCAAATCTTCAAGATCTTGTAGATCTTGTAGCTCATCCACTGTTTCTTGCTCACATAGTGGGTTTTTATGCTTCGAATTCCGTTATTCCACAACAGGGGAGTACTTTCGGCGTTTCTTTGCCCCTCCATTGCCCTCACCATTCAGCTCTCCAGTACCTTCTTGTTCGGTGTCTGCATCCGCACTCCGCTGCTGTTCCACTTGTTGCTGACATAAGCTCTGATAATAAGATGTAAACAGTTGCTCATCTCGACACATGCTTGCCAAGGAGATAAAATGCCCGACCCCATCCTCATCATCCTCATCATCAGACTCACATCCCTCGTTATGCAGATGACAACCGTCGGGAACATACTCAAACGAAGGACAATAAACATCATCTTGGACAACTTGATCGGGTACTTCTCCTGCAGTTGGCTGGGCTTCTTCTGAACCTACACCAGTTGGAGCTGACTCTTGCACAGAGGTGTGAACTTCGTCCGTGAACAGTTCATGGGTAATGTCCTCAAGAATCGGGATAAATGAACTGTCATCCCGAATGTCCGCTTGTAGTTCACATTCACCGTCCATCACCGGTTGGTACACCTCTTCAAGTACATTTACACCCACAGTTTCATCTTCAGGGCATGACGAACCTCCAATTACCTCCTACGCAATACAAAAGTGAATCAATACACTGACAAATTATTTGGAGGGGAGGGGACACTGGGTCCATATGCTCAACACAACCAAACAAAATACTAAATAACAAACGGGCTACTACATCATTTATGGAAATCACAACTGACAAATGGGTAACTAACATCAATCATTGTGAATCAACATCACAAACGGGGTACTATGATATGAATCATTTAATATCACAACAAATTACCTCTTGCACGTGTGCATGGAGGTCTTCTCCTCCAACTTGTCCAACATCTGCCATAGGTTCAACAACATCTGGTATTGGTTGTTGTACAACTTCAACAACTTCGGATGGTACTTCGGTTGGTACTGCTTCGGATGGTATAGCATCACATAGTGGGGCTTCGGATGTTACTGCTTCGGATGTTACGACGTCGGATACTACTGCTTCGGAGGAAACCTCTGCAAAGGCTTTCTCCAAATTTTGACGTGCTACCTCATCATCCCTTTTCCACTTCGCACGGGCATCTTCCAGACTTTTTACAAGATATTCATCTAACTCAATGTCCTTATCATACCACCCAATCATCAAAGGCTTATTGTTTAAACCCTTTTGCTCCTGCATCATCTTCCTCAGTCGAACCTTTGGGACAGTTGGTTCAGCTTCAGCTTCTTCAATCTCTTCAATAATAACTCCTGTGGATTTCCGCGTCGTGAATTCGAGAATCGCTTGCGCTTCCTCTTCCATCTTTTTCAGTATAGCAGCAGCTCGGGTTATCTCCAAAACGTATATGTGAACTAGTTTTGTGCTAGTAGCAGCAACCTTGAGGAATTCGATGAGGTGTTCATCGTCAACAATGGGCATCAATGGACCTCCTATTACTTTGCCCTCACAGCCAGGACTATACTTTGGATGAACGTAATAAAACTCGCATATTGTCTTCATATCATACTTTAACTTAAGTACCATACTAGACAAGTCTATCAGGAAGAATTGGTAAATATCGCAGTCGTCAAAGAAAGTCAAATAACCACCAACATACTTCCCAGGAGCCGAAGAACGAACCAACCACCATGATGGAAAGCAACCGAAAACTTCCCAGGAGACTCCCCTGTTAATCAAAATCAGACAAAATTAAACTTGTGGCAAAATCAGACAACATTACACTTGTGAAAAAATCAGACAACTTTAAAATTGTGACAAAATTAGACAACACTAAATAACCTAACCTAACTAATTACCAACAAATTTCGGAACCCTAAATCACAAACTGAGACTATGTATCAGTGAAATTTTGTGATTTTGAAAAATTTTGAAAAATTCAGAACTCAATCTTACTGTATTCTTCTTCAGGATGGAAAAAATCCAGTTCAGGATATGTGACATCCCAAGTCTCTTTATCCACATCGATGACCTCCGGTCCATGTCTACGCGGCGGTGATACGCCCGGATTTTGCACTGTTTTAAGGCCATTATTTGGTCCGTTTTTGTTATCAAAATCATTCTACATGTCCATTATTTGCATATTCTATACATTTTGGTATTTTGACGTGTTTTATGAGAAATGTGCATATTTGAGCCGAAAAGGGGAGTAAAAACGCATAGTCTTGAAATCTGGAGTCGAGACGGCGACCGGCGACCGCCGCGAAGTTATACGGCGACCGCCGGCGCCCGAGCGGTCAGAGCTATGTGGCGGCCCGCCTCAGAAATTTACGCTAGGAGAAGAGTCTCGCCCGGCGACCGCCGGAGGACATGTGGCGGTCCGCCACCGAAGTGTCAGAGTCTCTGGACTCCAACGCGGCGACCGCCGGAGAAAGGCGGCGAATCCGACCAGCCCTAGATTTGCTCCAAGATTTACCAAATTTTGAAGATCTTTTCCTTCTATGATGAGGAATAATCTTCCCCTATAAATAGGACCTCAAGCTTCATCAAAAAGAGAGAGTTTTTCCCAGACAACAAGAACACATTCATAGAGATCAAAAGCTAGAGTACTTCAATTGTGCAAGGAGTTGGAGAAGGATTTGAAGAACATCAAGAACGACAAGGATTCAACCTACGGGTTTTATTTGCCTTAGTTTTATGTTCAAATTGTTTTCCCTTCAATCTATGTTTTTAGTTCATTCAGTCATGTGTAACTAAACTCATAGGATTCTAGGGATGTGTTAGTAGCAACTTTGGTTATACAATTCCGTTTTCTATTTAATATCCGTTTTGTTTTTACTTTGTTTCTTCCCTAAGTTAATCATGATGCTTCGTAATTGAGTGACACAATTATGTATGATTCAATACAACTTGCTTCATAACTGTGACAGAGTTCTAGCGAGTTAGATCCACTTTGTAGACACTACAGTTAGCTTCCTTTAAAACGGCACTGTTAATTGAGAGTGAGGACTTTTCAAGGGTCTTAGGAGCTTTTTGGAGTTACGTGTTAGGATTGACAACCCTAATGTTAGTAATCAACGTTTGTATCGCATGAGCATAAGCTAGGTGACTCGTCCTTTCAAAGTATTAACTGTGCTAGGATATTGTAGTTTGGAATTTGTATAACCATAAAAGTGAAAGCACATCCCTGGAATTCCCCTTATCTCTATACTTTTCTCTCCGTGATTTGCTTGCATTTAGTTGTTTACTGTTTTTAATATTTACTGTTTTCAAAAGTCTTCAAAAAATTCTTGTTTCTCCAGATAGTAATTGAGTTCTAGTAGAAGATAGACACTTTGTGTACATCTTCCCCGTGTTCGATACCCGGTACTAACCTTTTGCTATACTATACCTACTCTGTATACTTGCAGGTATTTATAGTGCAAATAAAAAGTGCATCAGGCGGCGCAGGCGATGATGAACGTGATGACGAGGCCGATGTCGGTGGTGTTGGTGTTGGCGTTGGCGATGGCGATGGCGTCGGTGATGGCGAAGGTGCGGGATGTTTTTTACGCCGACTCCCAGTTCTCGAGGAGGAAGCACCGGCGGACCCACCTCGCTTCCGTTTTAGGGCCATTCATGCAATAGACTTCAAGGATGAAGGGAGGGTTTACAACAGATACTGAGTTTGAGTTGGTAGGTGGGAAGTGGTATGGAGGGAAAAGATTGTAAATTGTAGAGACCGCAAAATGTGAATATTTTAGAATGAATTCAAATTTTCATTTTAAGTCTATATGTGGAGTGAAGAAAACGGAAGACGAAATGGCGCCGCTGCACAAAAACGTCCAATCGCTCGCGTCATGAAAGTAGATGGCGCAGCGCATGCAGGCCGCCAATGTCAGACGGTGGGTTGAAATGACTAGAATGCCCTTTTAGGGCTCAAGGGCAATATAGACCGAAAAAACACGATTTGTGATTATGTAAAAGGGTAGGGTTATGCGGAGGTATTTTTTTTCCCTATGGGCCTGCAATGTAACTTTTGAAAACGTTAGGGATATTTTATGTAGTTCACTCCTTCTAGCTTATGGTCAACTAGATGAGCAAAAAATATTGAGTTATTGGGCGAGTGTTCTAATATTGAAAATCATACATAGAATGAAGTCTCAAATGAATGTCCAGAGCAAGACCAAAATCCAAACAAAATCAATAGTCGAGTTGAAGCCAGGCGATTTCTTTGGTCCATAGTCCATCTCCAAATGTTATTGACAATGTAATTCACATGAATGAATATATTATAGGTCTACCGATGGTAAGGACCATATATTCAACTCCCGATCTAGTAGCATATCAAGAATTTTCGTTCTGATATGCAAATTGTGCTACACATAATTACATGACACTCAAAAGTAAAAAAAGCAATAGAAGAGTGTGCGTGTTTTCCCTTAATGTTGTCTAATTATCTTTCTTGTTCAAAATCATCTCTTGGTTCATTCTACTACTCTTTCTACTTAATTTATTTCGTATCCACTTTCCAACTAATTTTTTCTACAATTTGTACTTATCTCTAAATGATTTCAGGTGGCGTGGAAAAGAAGTTGGAGATTAAACTCGTCCATAAAAAATAAAAATATTATCATTGATGTATAAGATGGAGGAGCAATATTAGAATTGCACTAGTAATAGGGTTGGTGATTTTTCAATTATACGAAAATCTAATACGAACACACACAAAATTAATGAGTTTAAGTCAAGCATTATTGGATTCCTATTTTTAACAGAATGACCCGTTAAAAATCCATTAATTTGGATAAAGTTGGGTTGAGATTAGGGAATCCATTATACTCCTTACTCATAATATTTTAATTGTTTATACTTTCAAATTTTTTATAATAGGTGTTATTCTATAGCACCATCAAGTAATTCAGGTTTAAATTACGTAAATCAGATTTTTATCGTGTAAACCAGGTTTCATTGTGCAACATTAGGTTTTAATCAGGTACTAATTATGTCATACAATGTTTTCATCATATAAATTATATTTAATTGTATAAATCACTTTTTATTATGTAAATCAGTTTTTATCGTGTATGTCATGTTAAATCATATAACACCTAATTTAATCGTGTAATATCATATTTTAATCGGTGTAAATCAGATTCATGTGTTTGTCGTGTCGATAATGCCTTCGTATCATGTGCGAGTCGGGTTTGAATAGCAAATCAAATTTGTATTCGAATTGATAATTTTCCTAATAATTCATTGATAAGTCGTATTCTAAACCTTGGTAATTGGTCAGTATGTCGTGAAATACATGTATTATCTGCAAAACAGTTGCTCAAGTGTGCAGGATTAAAGGATCCAAGTCAGTGGGAGACGATTCAGGTGACGCAAGTGAAAAGGGCGCCCGAGAAGGGTGCAAAACCGACCAGGATGCATGCCAGAGAAAAGGCTCAAGATGGAGAAGAAGGATAGCTGGGATGATCATTAACAAGGGCAAAAAGGTCAAAACGTGAAGGAAGTCTACCCTAAAAGCAAGGGCAAGCCTCCCTATAAAAGAAGCCACTTGGAGAGAGAGAAGGAGTTCCTTCGAGTTCGGGAAAAAAGTCCAGCCACCACACTTAGTTAGAATTATCTCTAGAAGATCAGTTCCTTCAGCATTGTCCAATCTCTCGTTCCTCGCCACAGCCATGGTCACTTGACGTCCAAGAGTCTGCCGGAGAAGTCATCGATCCACCGTTCCAGCCAGTTATCGTAATAGTATAGCAGTATCATCGCCCGAAGTGGCAAAAACAATCATTACTTGCTTTCTAGTTTAATATTTACTTGTTTTCGTCGTTGGTTTATTGCAAACACTCATCGTTATTGCAAACACTCATCGTCCTAGAATGACTTCACGTTGTGTAAAGGAAAATGAGGATGAAAGACTGCCACTACAAATACCTTCATCTGTGGTAGTTGGCACAGAGAATGCCAGCTGCTTGTCAAGTGATGAATCAGCGAACATTAGCAGTGTTACTTCACTTTCACTTAAAGGTTGTTTGCTCAAATTCTTATTTTGATTCTATGGTTTGGTATATGGTAGTTAAACATCTTAGAGCACTCCCACTGGCACTCTCTTATTTCTCCCTTATTTCTCCTTAACTCCTGCCACATCAGCGCCACATCAGCATCACATTTTATCCCTAGTTTTTAGCCAACTGCTACATTGGTTTCTCCCTTATTTCTCCCTAACTCAACATTTCATTTTTACATCATTATTTTTTATATTATTTAATTTTCCCTACAAATGTATTTAATAAATAGACTAATAATGAACAATTCATCGTTATATTAATCATTGGAAAATATAATACAACGAGAAAAAAAAAAACTACAAATAAAAACCGCAAATAAACAAAGATTTAAAAAAAAAAAAAACTAAGACGGAGGGGCCGGAGGGGCGTCGGGCTCGAGGCCCATCTTAATCTGCAGGCCTTGGATGCATTTCCAGAGGGCCGCCTTTTCTTCAGGGGTCCCGCCGCCGGTGAAGTACAGCGTGTACATCTGCGACATATTGGCGACATTGTTCGAATAAGTGGCTTTTTCTAAGTCGATGTGGGGTTCCGAACCGACTTCCGACGTTGTGCCCTTCCCCTTCCGCCTCCCCTTCGCCTTCTTCGCTCCCTCCGGGCGCTCGTGCGGACCATCCCCACTCAAGTCGATGTGGGTCGCGCTCCCCTCGCTCTCCGAAACGCTAAGTCGCGAGCGCACCGATTTCCCGTGCAGCGCGGCGTGCATTCCCGTCCGGAATTTGGGGAGATCCTTCAGCTTATCGTAGATGTTCCAATACTTGAACCCCTTCGACAAGTACTTGCCACAATACCTCTGCATGGCCTCATCTCGGACCATATGCTCGTTCTGGCCACTGGGCATGTCCGCCAACAAGTTAGAATAAATACCGTTGAAGTGGCCGCAGTCCCTCATGAGGCGCTCCCAATGCCGACGGATCGCCTCGCTGCCATGGTCCTTCATTGAGGCAGTCTTGTGGCTCCTGTACTTCGCGGCAACCCGCTCCCAGAATATGATCTCAGTCTGGTAGTTGCTGCGCTCCGCGTTCTGTGACGTGTCCGCCCAGCAGGTGGCTATCAGCTCGGACTCTTGCAGAGTGTAAGTAGTCCTTACCCGCTTCGGCCTCTCATCGGAACCCGTATCAGTCGCAGGCGGCTCGGTGGGCGTTTCTTCCACCTCGAAGTCCTCCGCGCTCAGTGTCGCGGCCTGAGATTCTTGGTCGCCTGGGGTTGATCCGGGGGTGTCGAACTGGGGCCGATACACATCGTCGGCTGGAGAGGGCATTCTGCCGGCATAGTTGAAGTACGGAGAAAGTCTCCGCGCCGGAGGAGTCTGCAAAGGAGACGGACCCGCGTATGGAAGTTGGCCGGGAGGAGAACCCATCGCCAACAACGAGTGCATCCACTGCTCGTTTGCTTCATCCGTGTTGGGAATTTGTGAACTCGACTCTTTCCCCTTACCCTTACCCTTACCCGAGCGGGAATTTTTCTTCCAAAAGCTCATAATTTGATGAAGATTGAAGATTGGGAGAAGAGATTGAAAATGGAGAGAATGAAGATTGTGGGTGATGAATGGAGGAAGTGGAGGAAATATTTATAGGGGTGGGATGTAAAAATAGCCGTTGGGCCGAAAAAAAAAAAAAAAAAAATTTAAATATCGCCGATTTATCGCCGAGCGTCGCCCACAATGGCCGGCGATCGCTCGGCGATAATCCGGCGATAAAACGCCGGTTGGCGAAAAAATGGTAACATTATCGCCGAATTATCGCCGTTTTCACCACAACGGCCGGCGATAATCCGGCGATGTTCGGCGATTTATCGCCGGATTTTCGCCACCCCCATTGGGAGTGCTCTTAACAATTTCTTTTGAATAGTATTATTTATGCTCGATAGCTGATGTGGATTTTGGTTCGATTTCAGCTGCTAATATAGCTTCACAATGGTTGGAACTTCTACATCAAGATATAAGAGGGCGGCTTGCAGGCAGGGTTTTGTCTTTTTAATAATATAAAGTTTCGTATTGGCAGTGTACATTTTCTGATAGAGATTGGTCTTTATATGCAGCACTTAGACGCAGTAAAAAGAGAGTTCGTGCAGTTATTAACACAGAATTACCCCTCCTGATATCCAGAGAGTTTTCGTCTAACCAAGAGAATAATGTACAAATGATAAATTCTACTACTAGCCATTTTGACCAAGCAACTGCTGATGCTCACTCTGCTAGATGGAGCACTCTTTTTGGTCAAATGGATAAAGCACTTTCCGAAGAAGAAGGCCATCTGGTGAGGCTTCTTAGCATATTTACTCGAGGAATCATGCATAGGTTGCATTTCTTGCATACATGTATTGGATCTGTGTTTACAAATTACAACTTCTTTCAGGCATTCCCAACTTGCTCACATATCTTGTTTAGGCGTTTATCTCTTTTTATTCCCATTCGACATATTTGTCGTTTGTCTCATTGGCTGTGCATTTGACCGCTGTCTAATTATCATAATTCCTTCTGTGGACTTATGCTATCAGCATTTGGTGAATCTATGCAACATATATTGGTGCATTGACAGTTCACAGGTGTAGAAAAATTCAAACAACCCTAATCACAACTTCGAGCAACATTGAGAGTTCAGTCTAAACACATGGTAAAAATCACAATGAAAACCATGGAAGCATGCTCTCGTTGAGCGGAATTGAAATTTGTAGACGGATCATCAGAATGTTGATTGGAATTTTTTCCATCTCTTTTCCTCTCTTTTTTTTTTTTCCCCTTCCAAGTCTCTCTAAATAATCTCTCCAAAGCTGCCTCCAAACTATTTGAAAACTGAATTTGGTCAGCGTCTTCGTACCCGGCCGGGTGGCCAATGTTGAGGGCTTGCTGGAATTTCCGCGCCATGGACATGTTACCCGGGGTTGGAATTATTAGGCATAAAATTCACCCACGTCATGGACATGTTACCCGTGCCGTGAACCAAACAAAACACCTTTTACAACCTACACTTTCACTCCCCCAAACTTGAGATCTTTCCTAGACAAGATTACATCTTTACAAAGCAATAGAAATTCTAACTTTATTTCACCTTGTTTTTCTCTTTTTATTTTAAATTCTTTTTCATGGCCTCGACTTTTACAATTTGAAGACCGTCTTTTCCTTTACAAAGAACTTCATTCTCCACACTTATACATTACATCAAATCTGAAAAATCTCTAAACTTTGATAGAACACCACCCAACACTCACAACATAATCAACAAAGCTCAACTTATATTTAGCACTCAAATAGTAGTACTCCCTCCTTCCCAAAAAAGTTGAGTCGTATTCCTTTTTAGTCCGTCCCAACAAAGTTGGGTCATTTCTTTTTTTAATATAAGACAAAACATCTAATCACTCTTTTTTTATTCCATCATTTACTTTACTCTCTCTTATTTTTTCTATTTTTTTCATCTCTCCTATTTATTTAATATAAATTATTAATCTCCGTGCCCAAAAGTTTTGTCTCAACTTTTATGGGACGGAGGGAGTAAGATTTATTGATGAGGCTAAAACGAGGCTTATTTTAGTACCTATGTGATTGGCTAAGTGTTTGCACAAAACAATGGGGATTAAGCTCAAAGTGGCTTCTAGGGGATCATTAGTTGGACTAGGCATGTGAATATTTGGCAATGAAGTTCATCTAGTGCATTATCGTCCCTTATCATTAACACATATGAATGCAAGCACGCAACTCAATACAGCAAATCAATCCAAGATAATTCCCACAAGACATATGACTTTCATACTCTCTTCAACTCAAGAAATCGGTTGTAGTCACAAAATGCTCTTTCAAATAGATCAATGCACAAATTCCATGCATCCTAAACATCAAAGATCAAATAAAATCAAGCAAGATTTCCCATCCAGAAAGCCGAAGATAAAGCATGCATCCGTCAATTACATTGATTCAAAACACCTTTAGCATACAATACACTCAAGAAACATGTATCATGCATAAAATTCATTCAAACTCTAACAACCCTCCCAAACTTGAATGCTTCATTGTCCTCAATTCAAGCAAAGAAAAACATAAAAAAAAAGCAAAGGGATATAAGACTCCCCAAACTTGGCATGATGTCCCTTGCATAAGAGGGGGAGAGTGGGTGTATCTTCAATTGTAGGTGTGCTCCCTTATGAACTGTTAGAGTTTGTATACTAGAAATCACGTTTCGAGTGATTGAATACTGTAAAACTCTTATTTTATTTTCCAAGGAATAAAACAGATTTTTTTTGTCATAATGTTGTTATGTTTTACATTTAATGGATGTTAATGCATGTTTAAATGTATAAGTTAACTTAACAAAGTCTAGGTCTTTGTTCTAGTAGACCGGTTGTGAGCGGCGTCCACTTTAAGGTAACACGGTCAGTCCTAAATAAAGAAAAAGATGAATTTCACAACCTAGTTGGAATTAGACTATCCATCGAGAAAGGTTACAATGTCAGTCCGCATATTTCTAAGCCTTACTGAAATAAGATGACATTGGTGTGGTATAGCACTGAACGGATCTAACAGCAAGACTTGTCCTTAGGCTATCTACTGAAAGGCGAGGTCTTGATAAATATTTGTTTCTTAATCAATGTAGGTTAGCATTGAGCATACAATATTGATTATGCAGTACTTTGACTTATCAAATGGTGTGGGTTTTTCGTAACCCAATAAACCTGATATATTGGGTAGTGGTGATTAATATCTAGCGGTGCTAGGATTGCTATTATATTGAATCGTGTGCGAGGAGAGTCTCGATTGATAATGTCCTCAAGAGGAGCGCGAAACAAGGTTTTATTATTCGGAACCTAGCTAGTTGGAGTTTGATTACTCTATGAATAATAAATAAGCGTTTCATGCTAAGTCCACTCTTGGAATTAATAAGAAGTTAATTAATTAAGTCCATAGCAGACATTAATTAATTAATGGACATTTTTATCTTAAGCGAGAGAAATGAAAGTTAAACGGAAACCCAGATTACTTATACTTTCGGATTTGGATGAGGAGAGTTCAATATTACTTCTGTAGTGGCTGCTCGTAATATTCCAATTAAGCTTATATTAAATTGTGTGTTCAAATTTAATTATTAAAAAGTAAATTGGATGAACCCATATCCAAAACCTTCCATAGATCCCTGTCTGGGCCCAAAAGGAACTTAATATAAATAGGAGAATAAAGGAGACAGAAATAATAAGTTTTAAACACTGAAATTTTCGCCCCCCTCTAGCTGAAGAGGAGCTCGAAATTTTGTCATATTCCAAAAAGGATTTCTTTTGTCTTCTTTATTTATGTCCTAGTATTCTGGTGAGATCAGCACACACTGATATCGGAGTACAGTTCGGGAACCAGAGAGAAGATCCGTGGTCTAATAGTCGAAGCGTCACGTGGAGAAGCTGCTAGCCATCTTCAATTCTTTGGAGAATTAATTAGGTATTATTTATGCTCCGTAGAAAAAAATGTTTTAGGCTTCAATATTCTTAAAGAATGATTAATTCAAGTTATGAGCATGATACATGTGAGAATTACGCGAATAGATTTTGTCTAAGTAATCCGATAAATAGATCTGATTATCATATGATTTATTTGTGCGATTAATAATTGTTAAATTATGTTAATCGGTCGCACCGCTTCTGCTTCCAGTTCCTTCATGATTATTTGTATTTAAATTTCGCGAATTTCATGTATGCATGTGTTATTTGATTACGAAGCATGTCCTTGTATTTTATTGTCTATTTTATGCATGATGAACTCAAGAACATTCGAATCATGAACTTGAATTATTCGATCACAAGAGAAGTGCGATTCGTCGGCGCTTTCGCCGGGACGAATCGCACAACATGCGATTGGAGAAGGGCGTCGATCGTAGTGGGAGCAAAGGAGGCGATCGACCGGCGACCTGCTGACGAGCGTGGGCTCGTGCACGCCGCCGGTTAGACCGCCGATTCCGGATTGCCTCACGGATTGCGGCAGATCAGTGGGAGGAGTGAGACAAATGCGCGGCAACGCGAATACGAGCGGAGGGCTCGTCCGCGCCGACGTCGTGATCGAGATCACCTACATCCTCCGGCTCTGAGGCCGTCGACGTCGCGATTGGCTGGCGTTGTCACCGGAAATCGCGAAACCCTAACCCTAGAAAAACCCCAACCTTAGTCGCCCGCCCCTAGCGGCGCACGACCGAGAGCAGCCGCGCCAAGGGCGGCGGATGCTGGTTCGCGCGAGACCACCGGTGGAGTGGGAGCTCGCTGGAGCTACGCGGCCATGGCTGCGTGGCTGGTTGACAAAGACAGAGGGAGTGTGTCGGCGGTTTTCCGCCAGTAGAGAGGGTGGAGGAAGCAACGCGCCTTCGGGTGCGGGCTGCCGGCGGCGGTCGGGCGACGTTTTCTCTGTTCCGGCGTGCGTCTCGACGGCAAGTCTTCGAATCTTTGCCGTGTTGATTCGTGCAAACCTCGAACAACAAGATATTGACGAAATATTATTTTAATGAAATAATATTGGGAAGATTTCCCTAGATTTTAGGAATATTTCGATTATTTTCTATATCTATGAATATTTTATATCCTAGATGATATAGATGAGAATAATTTAATAGTTTCCTAATTATTATATATATCTAGAATCCTTAATAAGATTGATATATATAAGATAACATTAAATAATATAAAATTATATTCTTCCTAATCTTGAATATGGAAATTATATGAATTTAATTTTTCATGTCTAATTAAGATTATAAATAATGTACTTTATTTTAGATATATAGTATGACATGAATAAGAATTATATTCTAGATTAATTAATTCCCAAACTAAGATACTAAAGATAATAAAAGATTTAATTATCCAGTCAATTAAATACCAACAGAATTTAATTAGTCTTAATCTGCCTTAAGGCTAAAGGATAATTAATGAAAAGCCATAACCCAAATATCTAAGTGATAATTATGAACTAAATGTTTATATATGGTCTCCATCGATTGGACTGCCAAATTTTGTGAAGCTGATTTTCTAATATTATTGCCACCTGCAAAGTAGGGACAATAATCCTACGAAAACAGTAAGTTCATAAGGGCAGACTTCTCACATAATAAATGGAATGAACTAGAAAATGGTTCCAAATATTGTCTTGAATTATTTTCTTTCTCTTATTCTTCTCGATTGGGAAAGGTGGTGGCGGAATACGATCCGGGAAATTGAATAAACTCTTAGGATCCATTGCCGGACTCAACGATTTATTCTTCTTTGTATCATGCTGACTTGTATCTTCTTTTTCTTGTCGACCATTTCTAGCTTCTGCAGTGGCCCACTCACTCCCCTCATCCGCCCCTGCGTGTGAGGTTTGTAAGCCTAACAACTTGTCTGCCTCTGCGTGCAAGATGTTTAGGCCACTATGTACAACTTGCTCTCCAAGTCTCTCTAACTCTTTCCCACTTCTCAATGTGACTGATTTGCATTGCTCATTAACCTTTGGGTTCGTTATCGTGGTGCTTGGAATAGCTCCATGGGGTTTGGTTTGTACAGCCGTCGCAAGTTGGCCTATCATCATCTCCAAGTTCTTCATTGTGGCATCAATGTGGCCAAACTTTTCATTAACTTTTTCCTTAAAATGCTCATTCTCATTTTGACTCTTAGTCATGAAGGAGTAGATCTGCGCAACTTGATCATCACTTGATGGCTTCTTCTTAAATCCCGGAGGTTGGGTATTGCTCCTCCATTGATTACCCGCACTGTTGGTAGGACCTACTTGATTCCAATTTATTTGCTGAGGTCTCCAATTCTGTTGATGGTATTGAGGTCCTAGATTGTAACCTTAACAATTATCCCCAATATAATTCAAATCTTCCACAGGAGGTCCTTGCACACTTAGACATTGATCTGTATAATGTCCTCCTTGGCATACTCCACACTTCATCGCAATCACAACTTGGGGTTGATGAATCAATTGCAAGGATTTGACAGCTCCAGCCATTGGAGCCTCAATTGTTGTCAATCTTTCTGCTTCTTTAGTAGCACCAAATGTATCTCCCGCAGTTGCCTTTCTTGGATTATGCAAATTCATTTGATTGTTCACCAATCTCTCCAATAGATTTCTCACTTCATCATGGGTCAAATCATCCAAGTTCTCACTTGAACTCACCAAGCATGTGCCTTCATGATTGAGTGCCTCGTAGTTTCAAGAGACCATGCCCAGGTGCTAGTCCATGACTTGGGCATTTCCTTAATAAGTCTGTAAATCTCTTCCAAACTTCGGCAAATGACTCATCAAATTTTTGTCGGAATGATGCGATCTTCTCTCTCAAATTTTCTATCTTCATTGAAGAATTGTACTTCAAGAGAATTTCGACTTCAAAAGTTGCAATGTTGTAGCCCGGTAGTGAGTCATACCATTCCATTGCTTTCTCTCTCAATGAGAAAGGGAATATAGTTCTCTTGATTCGATGATGCTCCATATTTGGCTGTCTATGAGAATTTGTCAACTTATAGAAGACATTCAAATGGCTCATTGGGTCATCATCATCACGACCATGGAAAATATTTCCTTCATTCACCAAACTGATATAGTGAGGTGGAATGTTGACATTGTCATTTGTGTAGGAAAACTCCCCTGGGTGTTCGACTCCCGATCTAAGGATATCTCCAAACCTTCCCACAGATGGTTGGGCATCATTGTTATTGTTGTCAGCCAATAGATTGAGCTTCTGACTCTTGATAATCCTTACTTTCTTCACTTGACCCAAAGAGTAGGTTACTTCTAACTGCGGATAAATCTCAATCTCTGAACCTCTCAGCCCTATCTTTCTATGATAACTGTGTAATCCAAACGGCGGTGTACCCTGTGATCTTGTGTGCATTCAAAAATTTGTGTTTTTTTATTACTAAAACCTGCACAATAGAAAAGAAACCAAGCACATACACAAAATATATTTCACTACTACTGAAAGCGAGACCTCTCGACAACTTCGGGGTAAGTCCTATAAAACGTGTGTGCTTTAGTGTAAAATAAAATACCTAATTACTCCCTCCGTCCCGGCTAAGATGACACATTGCTTAGCCGACACGAGATTTTAGGAATTATTGGTTAAAGTGTTTAATTGGAGAGAGAATAGGTATTAAAGAAAGATGAATATTTTAATAGGAGTGAGAAAAAGTGGTTGAGTGTATTAATTGGAGAAAGAATATTTCCAAAAAAGGAAATGTGTCATTGATAGGCTAGTTTTCGTCACTCGGATTTGATCACTTTCGCACTTATAAGTTGAATATTTGCATGAGAAGATGCTATTTTGGCAGGGAATTGAGCATATGGTTCGGAGGCATTGTAGAAAGGCATTTGTAGTGGAGTGATGCAAAAAGGAGGCAAAAAGTGCAAGAATTTGAAGAAAATCAGAAAAATGGCAAACTGCCCAAGCTGTCAGCTTGGCCAAGCTGGACCCGATGGGAAAACTGCATGGGAGCCACTTGAGCACAATTACAAGACTGCTTCCTTGTTGTTACACGTGTCCATATCCGTCGCTAGGGCATGAGAAAGGGGAAATAAATTTTATTGGAAAAATGTAACAAAATACTGAACTATGCTTTTCCCCAAGACACTTACCACTCATCACTTTAGTTAGCTTAGTTTTAGTTTACTCTCTCTATAGGAAACCTTTTCTCTCTTCCTTAAGAAGAGAGATTTCAAGTTCAAGGCTGCTAAGATCTGTGAAGCTTGTAGTAGATTCTAGTTTCTTTAATGCTTTAGTCTCTTTGTAGCACTTGTGTTGAAACTTAATTCCAACATCTTAACTCTCTAGTTAATGGTTGTTGGAGGCTGATCTTTAAAAGCTTTAATTGGTGTATTTATTTCTCTAGTGTTAAAGCATTTACTCTTAGTTCTTGTGTTCTTGTGTTCTTGTTGAGTTTATATCACCTAGATTAACTAGTTTTGCATGTTTTTAAGTTTAATGTTTGTTGCTTAATTTCTTGTCTTGTTATTCATCCTCCATTGTTTTTGTTTTTTAAGCTTCTTTCGTAATGTTTAAGTGCTTTAAATTTCAGCTTTTCATTTGGTGTTTTCAATGCATGTTTAGGTAGTTTACTTGTTGATCTTGTGTTTCTCTTGCATTTTTAATTATGTAGCAGCCATCTACTCTCTTTCTCCTCCATATTTTCGTGCCTTATGATGTAGAATTAGGAGCCAAGATCAGCTTTTAGAAGTCAAGTTCTTTGTCCATTAGTTGTAGGCTTTTATCCATTGGTTTTACACCTTGGGTAATAGGGTTTAGGAGACAACAAGTACATGATTCCTTTTCATTTTTGGTAGTCCATTTAGATTAATTAGTTTCTGCACTCAACCTCCATTTGCATGTGATTTAGTTTACTTTTTTGGAGTTAATTAGTTTAGCTACCTTTAAGGGTCACAATCCTAGTTTCTAGACTTAGTTTAGTAGCTAATACTTAGTTTATTTTCATTAGTCTTTTAACTTAGTTCCTTTTGCTTTCTGAACTTAGGATGCTCATGCAAGTTGCTGCTCTCTTTTCATTTCCGAAATGTTCTTATTTTCGCCACTGCTGAGTTGCCCAGTTTACCAACTTGCCCAGTCTGTTTTCCAGTTTAAATGCTTTCTTTTAATTGCATGTTATTTGTGCTTTTAGTTCTCAATCCTAGCTTAAGTGTTATTTATATTTTGTAGTTTAGTTCCCACCCCCAATTTAGAGCGTGGCGGCATCGCCAAAACCTTTCTAAGTGTGGAAATACATAACAGATGCTACCGTTCCTCGTGGGTTCGACACCCTAACTTACCACGTACTAATTTATAGTATTTTGGAAAGTGGGAACTTATACATCTTGTTGAATAAGAAGGGACACGCGCCTACGACACGCGTGCAAAACCCCCTACCTTTCAAATGGCGCCGCTGCCGGGGAACGGTGTTGTTTTCTTGTTATGTTTTTCTACACTTATTGTATATAGATTTTGACTTGTTTTCCTTTTGTTTGTTGTTTTTTTTTTCTTCCTTTTTTATTTTAGTTTATGAGTAGGTCCTCCTCTCCAAGGTTGTTGTTCAATATTGGAATTAAGAAGACGATGAAGAGGCTGCGTGAGGAAGCCGGTTTGAGAAGATAAGCAGGGCAGTTCCTCGAGCTGCCCAGTTTGAAGTGTCAAAAAGTTTGGAGGAAACCAATTCAAGAGACAATGATGAGAGTGGTGCGACATTAAAGGGCTTCATGGATCATTTCACAGACCCTTACGATCATGGCTGGGGTGATTACTCCTATTTTCAATGGACCAATCCAAACCAACAATATCAAGGTCCACCACCACAAGTACATCACCAATCTTTCCAAGGGTCAGACGAAAATTATGCTTATTGGCCTCCGGATCAAAGTGTTTTCCCTCCGTATTACCAGCAACAAGAATTAAGCCAATATCAATCAAATCATCCGCCAATGCCGCCCAAGTGCTTAGAAGAAATGATGGAGAACCTAATCACATCCCAACAACTCATGCAAAACAATTTGCAATCCAATTACAATGTGGTGCATGAGATGCATGACGAACAATATGAGCAAATGATTAGTCTTGATAATCTTGCACGCCAAATGACACAATTGGCGACTTCCATCAATGATATGCGTGGGAATGATGGAGGAATTTCGGTTGAAGTGCAACCATCAAGAAAGGAGAATCTTAATAAGAGTACCCTTAGGTTCGGGAAAGAGTTGAAAGCTTCATTCAACAATAACTCAAACAACGGACTGGGGGAAACATTGGAACAGGGGCCCAGATTGCCCAGTGCAGCACACTGCCCAAGTCAGGGGATTGCTTGGTTTGAAGATGAAGAAGATAGTGATGAGGAGATTGAAGAGAATATCATCATTCGACCCGATGAACCTACACCCATACCTTTGAGACCAGAATCGTCCATCATGAAGTGGTGCGACAAATTGGAGCTGGCAAAGTCTACCAGCAAGCTGACCGATCCAGGCGAATTGCCCAGTCTGAGCGCAGAGGAGGAATTGGTGCCGTCGGAAGTTCGGTCACCAAAATTGGAGTTGAAGCTGCTGCCCACCAACCTCGAGCATGTCTTTCTTGGGGAAAGTGACACTCTCCCTGTTATCATCGATAGTGATATGGAAAATGGCCAAGGTGAGAAGTTGATCAAAGAGTTGAAAGGTCCCAACTTTCTTGAAGCTGAGTTTTTGCAAGATATGTATTCATTGCCCTCAATTGAAGAACAAGTTGAGCTCGAAGGACTTAGTGAATGTAAGTTGTTCAACACTCAAGAGCTTAGTGATGAGGAGATAGAGGCTGAAATAATGACTTGGTGCAAGAAGAAGAATCACACTAACCCACCTGAGAGATGTAAACTGCCCGATCTTAAAGAACTGCCCAGTCAGAATGACCTGCCCAGTACGAGAGACAAAGAAGATTTGGTACCATTGGAGATTTATTCACCTAAATTGGATTCAAATGAGACCATTACCACGATCAGTAGCCTAGACAAGAGCCAAGAAGAAGAGCTAACCAAAGTTTTAAAGAGGCAAAAAGAGTTGATTGGTTGCACTTTGGCTGACGACATCGTGAGCATAAGTCCACATGTTTGCATGCTTTACACGAGTTCAGAGAAGGGCTCCAAACTCTACAGAGATCCTAAGAGGAAGTTGAATGCTTCTACTTGGAAGGATTGGAATGCAAGATTCGACGATGCATTTCCAAAGAAACACTCGTGTGCTGCCCAGTTTGTTGAACAGGGCAGTCTGGATGCCATAGTGGATAAAGTAGTCGAAGCTGAAGGAGCCGCCGAGCCAACACATGAGCCTGGGATCGAAACCAAAGGAGGCAGCGGCACCAGCTCTAGCACCATCTGCCACATCAGCCCGTACCCCCCGCTTTGTGCGGGGGAGGTGATTTCTATCCAACCCTCTCTTTTATTTGTTGTATATATGTGTTACATGTGTGATGTATATGTTTACTTTGATGTTTTTGTAATTGTGGCCTTGCCGACCTTGTTTTGTACATGTTGTGGCCTTGTCGGCCTTGATGCATGCTTTGTGGCCTTGCCGGTCTTCGTGATTGTTATGTGTTGTTAGTAATATTTCTCTAAACACTTGGTCTACTTGCTCTCGAGCAAGCAATGCCCAAGTGTGAGGAGGTGGGATTCTTGTGTGTCGTTCTTGGTTTTCGAAGTTTTATGTGATTTGTTTCCTTTTCCAACATTTCAACCAAACTTGCTTGAGGGCAAGCAAGATCCAAGTGTTCGGAGGGGGTTTGTTTTGTTGTTTGGTCGTGTTGAATTGTGCCGTTTTTGTAAAGTTTCGTGTTTTATCTTTTTCCCAAGCCTTGATGCATGATTTGGTAATGATCCCCCTATTGAATCGTAGCAAAAAAAATACTTGTTGAATTGTAAAAAAAAAAAAAAAAAGAAAATGACTTGCTTTGTTTTGAAAAATTTACTTCAAGAACTTGTGGTTTTGATTGAATGAAGTTGAGTACGATGGAAATGTGAAGCACTACCACTTGCATAAAAGCCTATAAATGGTAAGGTTCAAAGCCAAAAAAAGTAGAACACTTTCTACACTTTCGTAAGTAGTACTTCATGTGTCGATTCACAGGGAGGTAGGAGATTGTTTAAAACTTAAAAACTTAAAAAGATGTAACATAAAAATTTGATTTTTGGTTTTGAACGATGTTGACAAAGTAAAGAAAATGGTTAATTATTGAAAGATTTTTCATTCCTTGTTTCGTTTCACCTTCCATTCCTCTTCCTACACCGTAAAACATACTTTTGCAAGCATCAAACTATATAAATTATGTAAAGTTATGAGAATAAAAATGTATAATTTGATTCACATCAGACGATACGAGATTTCAGGATGTTTTGTTTTGTGTGTTAGGTGGAAAGAGAAAATATAATATTTATATTATTACAAGGGAGAACTTTTTCTAAAAATGAAAATGTGAAATCTTTAGTGAGACAAATTAAGAAAGAAAGTGAGATATCTTTTATGGAAAGAAGGGAGTAAATTTTACTGCAATTTTACAAAAAAAAATGTCTAAAACTTATGTTTTTCTTTAATAACCTACAATTTTACAAAAATTTTTGTAGTTTTTCAGAATATGTCCTCGACAAAGAATTAGAAAGTATTGTAGTAAATTATATAAGATGTTCTATCCATCTCGATAAGACAATAAGCTTGATATAAATGTGTGTGAGTAACAATTTTATTATAAACAGTTCAAAAAAAGAAACATACTAATTCTATCAATTGCCACATAATTAATAATTTGTATAAATTAAAATTCTTTCTTCCTAGAAAAGAATTTTAATAATAGCCTATCAACGGCCCAAGCGTGCCTACTCAAATCAAATCCACCCATATCTCGGCCCAAGCGAAACAAACACCACCCCCCACACAATCCTAGATTATTCTTGATTATAAATAATTGTTTGCTTGGTTATATCATTTTTATTCCTAGTGCCCTAATTGTGTGTATGTAATGAACATGGAAAACCCAGATCTACACATTCAACTTTTTATCTTACATATTGCACAAAAAGTAGATTTTTAAAAATTATTTTTAATAATTTATAAAAATAAAAAAGATTACCAACAAAATAAAGTTTTAAACTATCTCTCTACTCATTAATTTTACTTCAATAATATTTAGACGAAAAATACATGTTGTTAATCCTACTACTCCATCATAAATATATAGTTTCCAATAAGATTAGACAAAAAAACAATACTTTCCAATAAGACTAGGTAAAAAATATATTAGTAATATTTCGACATTATTAGTAGTGAGGGGTATGTTATATTGCTAACTCACCCCTAAATTGCTAACTACAACTAAATGATAAACATTAGATTTTTAAATTAAAGGTGAAGATCAACCCTTGAGTATTAATATTATGCACAAAAAATATCAATAGAGGTATTAATGTCAATTAACACATATAACATATATCAAATTAAAGATAATTTTATAAGGATTCCAACGATATCCTACATGCATATGTTCCGACGTCAAAATTTGAAAAATAATTCGAAGATTTTTAATTTTTTTGTACAACAAAATGTCAATATACTATATAAAATATGTCATTATAATACATGTAGAATGTCAATAAAGCAATGGGTTAACATTCTTAAAGCATTGTGTTGACATTCTTGTGTTTATAATTTTGAACACTATATTGACATTTTCATCCAAAACTCTAATTTGGAGTTTTTTATTATCTTTTTCGATTTAATTAATAAAAACAAAAATTACACGTGGAAAATTCTAGACCACACGTTTTCTAAAATTCTGTGGCCTTAAATTAGTTGTAGTTAACAATTAAATGATGAGTTAGCAATTGATCACTCCCCTTAGTAGTGAATAGTTTGTTTGATTAGATATATAAATTTAAGAAAATTACTATATTTTTTTTCGAAAGTAGCAAAGTTCATTATAAGAGCATCCACAATGGGGCGGAGGATGTGACGGACAATGCATCCTCCGCCCCTTAGTCCACCATTGCAGCACCACGGACTATGCACATTTTATCCCCCGCGCCCTATGCATCGTCCGCGGACTATGACACGGAGGATGCATCCTCCGGCCTATCCTCCGTCCCTTAGTCCGTCATTGCAGGGGGTGCTGACTATAGGGCGGAGGATGCACACATTTTTATTTATTTTTAATTTTTTTTATTTTCTTGTATATATAGCACCAATTTTTTTACTTCATTTCACACCTTTCACTCCACTCTCTTCCTCATCTCAATTTCTCTCTAAATTCAGTAATGAATTCCGACAATTTTTCATTTTTGCAAGTGGAAGGGCCTATCCTCCGCCCCTTAGTCCGCCCCATTGCGGATGGAAGGGGCGGAGGATAAAATGTTGATGTGGCAGCACATAGGGCGGGGCTTAGTGCTTCGCATCCTCCGCCCCATTGTGGATGCCCTAATGTTGACTAGAAAATTCATAAATCGAGCACATAATCCATAAATTAATCATATAAATGGAAGGAATAAGCCCACAACCTTGTGATTTGCCTAATTAAATGAATTTATTCAGCTAGATTATAATTTTTCCTAATAAATAGATTGTATATTCATCACTTGTGTATTCATAATTTCTACAATATACTCCTTCCTCTGCGAATACACATCCCATTTAATTAAACTTATTTTTAATTACATTTCTTAAAACTACTGCCTAAACCAAATAAGACTTTGCGAATACACGTCCCGTTTAATCAAATTTATTTTTAATTACATTTCTTAAAACTACTGCCTAAACCAAATAAGACTTTGGACCTAACGGAGTATATAAATAATATAGGAAAGCCTTGCATTCAATCTCGACTTCATCTTTTTCATGATGCCACTATTTATAATCGAAGGAATAAGAAAAACAACAAACTCCACAAATATAGGAAATCATAACAAACAACACTCTTCAACCATGCAGGTTTCTAATTTTTTTTTATCACAATCGAAATTCTAACCACAAGAAAACAACCACAGAAACTCAAAGCACTGAGGTAAACAATTTCTGAATTTTATGTGATCTTCTTTATTTGTCAGGTATTGATTTTCATGGTATCGACAATGTAGTATGTACATTAATCATTTTATTAATTTTGCGATGAAATTGGTGATTTGGTTTTAACAATGATAGGTATCAATTCAGATATATCCTTATATAATCTTGATTGTTTTGGTTGATCCTTAAGTGATGAAATGCCATCGTCGATAACTCGGACTTGAAGCCTCGAAGTTGCTATAATTATATGTCGCACCCTCAAACCGGAAATCATGGATCCCACATTGCTAGTAGACAATACATAGCAATAACAGATGATGTGTTGATAGAAATTCTGTTGCGTCTGCCCATAAAATCTATGTTGAGACTCAGAACTGTCTGCAGATTCTGGCGCGACGTTATCGATTCTCCATATTTCAGGAAACTGCACACTCTCAATGACAACAACCTGCCAGAGGACACAGTATATATACAAATTTCTTTTGATCATGAGGGTATTGAGCCGAACAAAGTATTAGTAAATCTCCAACTCCAACACAACCACAAGGATTTAATGTCATATGAATATGCTAACATCTATTGGGAATTAGTACCTACGATAGTTGGGTCAGTTAAGGGTCTAATCTGCATTGACCCCAGGAATATTACAATTCCTTTAGCTATATGCAATCCTTTTCTAGGCCAAGTCAAGAATCTCCCACTTACATCTTTTGGCCCCTCATGTTCAATAGGACAACGATCCGTTGCAATTGGTTTCGACGAAGATTACAAAGTGGTGCAGGTGCTTACGTGTCTTAAGCACCGTTGTCTTCATGCTCAACTGTATTCAAGGACGGCAGATTCTTGGAGGGAGTTAGCAGTAGACTGCAGGATCACTTATAGAACAGAATTTTACGAGGTTAGTCCCATAAAATCATGTTGCAAGAATGGCCACTTTGCGCACTGGCTTATGGGAGGGCATGGTTTTACGTCGAGAATACTGTCCTTTGACATGAAGAATGAAGTGTTTCGGATAATCACGTTGCCAACTGTTTTAAGTGAGTGTTCGATTTTTGCAGAAGATGAGCACTCATTTCGCTACTTTACCTTTGGATGTGAGACTGGTGATAGAGTTGTGCAGATTTGTGAGTCGAGATGTGAAGGAAGCAAATTCAGTTGGAATCGTGTGATGACGGATGAGATAGTGCCCTTTGCGGCACCTGAGCAGTGGAGGGCAGGTTTTGTGTTTTTCGAACTTCCATACTGCAAATGGGGATCGTTTGTTTATGATTATCATGCACGTGAGTTCGTCTGCAGGCATTACTTGCCGTCGTCGCACTCAAGGTTTATTGAGTGCAGAGGGAGCTTAGTTTCAGTTTGAGAATTGTCCATGATTATTTCCTTTTATGATTTTGACTCGTTTTCTCTTCGATTTATTTTTCAATAAATTTACATGATTCGATCGTTTGAACTTTATTTTAATATGATATATCTTTTTAGGGAAATAGAGAAAGTATTTTCTTCTTTTATGGACTATATATTTGAATTTCTTTATCTTTTGTAGAGTGAAATTAGGTTTTATTGATTCTTTTTGATCTCTCTTATTCTGTCATTATCTAGTGTAACTACATGAATATGATCGTGTCACTAACAGATTCATGTAAAGTGCGAATCGGGTCAAAATTTATATGTAGCCAGTTCAGTACTGACCCGGATTGATGATTATTTTTTAAAAAAAATAGGTCATGTCTGGATTTGCATTAACCAGTGGAGTTATTAAATTTCAATTTATTTGGTTTTTTTTTTTTTTTTTTTTTTTTTTTTTTTTTTTTTTTTTTTTTTTTTTTTTTTGCACAGTATGTTAGTTGGTTAATCTTTGATTTGAGTATTTCTTTTTATACTTGATAAAAGATGCACCAAGAGAACACTAATTAAAATTATAAAAAATAATAAAGTGAGGAGAGCACAAGATTTAACAATCCAACTGGTAAGACTATTGCAGCTAGTACCCAAGGACAGCTCAAAATTACTACAGACACTAAACAAAAGAAGAAACAAGCAACTAATATGACGATTTCATGAATTCATACGTGTGTTTAATGTCGACAAAAACACCACTTAGGCTGTGTTTGGTATATGGAATTCAAGCTATGAAATTGGAATTGGGAGTCCTAATTCCAATTTTGCTGTTTGGTATCATAATTTTCTATGAATTTGGAATTGAATTCCAATTCCAATTCCATCAATTCCACTATTTCAATTCAATGATTAAAAAGAAAGAATTCAAAATCCACAATTTCAATTCTACGGGTCAAAAATGAAAAACACGTGGATCCTATTGCGGGTCATAACAAAAAACGGGTCACTCTGATTTTCTCTCAACTCTTTTCATATTTCTTCTGCGACCACTGCGCCCTAATCTGGAGAGTTGATTTCAACAGCCGATCATCAGGTATTAATCTCGACTGAAAACCTGAATATCTCACCACATTTTGTGTAGTATATTATGTCATTTTGTTTTCAGATTTACCATTTCTTTTTACGTAACAGTGATTAAAAATTTAGAAAGAGGGACACAGATTTTCTTTGAATAGGGCTTTAAAATCTTGGAACCAACCTCTGTGTTAGTTTGATTCATTTTACTTTGGGATGTTGAATTTATGGGATGGATTATGGATGATTGATTATGTGTATATTCTTCATTTCATTTTCATTAGGGCTATAAAATTTTTGTTGCTGATTTAATTTTATATTTTTTCGGAAATATTCAATATTGACACTCTTTGTTGATGAAAGTTTTCAACTCTACCTCTCCTCAAGCTACATTTTTTGCTCTGGTAACAGAACAATCATGTTAGGAGATGTGCTCTGGTAGTTAAAAAGAATGGAAGAGTGAGAAGACTGCCATGTGTAGTAGAACAATCATGTTCCAGGCCATCATTTAGAAAAGTGCTCTGGTAGTTTAGGAGATGAGTTTGGGCCATGGTAATAGAATTGAAGATCTCTAGCATTATTTTGGGGTAAGCTTCTCCCTTGAGAACTTTGTTGATAATCGTTTCATTATTTTGAATTTCTTTATCTTTTGTGGAGTGAAATTAGGTTTTATGATTTTTTTTTTTATCTCTCTTATTTTGTCATTATCTAGTGTAACTACATGAATATGATCGTGTCACTAACAGATTCATATAAAGTGCAAATCGGGTCAAAATTTATATGTAGCCAGTTGAGTACTGACCAGATTGATGGTTATTTTTTTAAAAATAATAGGTCATGTCTGGATTTGCATTAACCGGTGGAGTTATTAAATTTCAATTTATTTAGTATTTTTTTTTTCACAGTATGTCAGTTGGTTAATCTTTGATTTGAGTATTTCTTTTTATACTTGATAAAAGATGCACCAAAAGAATACTAATTAAAATTACAAAAAAAAAAAGTGAGGAGAGCACAAGATATAACAACCCAACTGGTAAGACTATGCAGCTAGTACCCAAGGACAGCTCAAAATCCTTACAGACAACGAACAAGAGAAGAAACAAGCACTATAATATGCCGATTTCATGAATTCATACGTGTGTTTAATATCGACAAAAACACCACTTAACGTATTATTAACCATTCGATTGATTTTTTATTGTTGCTATTTAATCTTAGTGCATATCATGAAATCCAATCTAGAATGTCTTCACAAGAGGATAATATTGTCAAGACGAATGTAAATTAGAGCTGAACTCAACATGTCAAAAATATAGATCCTTTAATTCAAAATTCTTGTTGTTGGTACAAGAGCACCAAACTTTAACAATAAAGTAAGAAACAACATAACATTCATGTTCTACATTGCTTGAAATCAACAACGATAAAGAATCACAATGATGATGTACCTCCCACGATCCTGTCTGAAGTGAGAAAAGTTAACAAGTTGATCGATATTCTTATAAACTTATCCTTGATTTGACCGACTCATCAGAATACCATCTATGTGGATAAGAAGATAGATTTGGTTGTGAAAGTAATTATCTTGAGACTATACAAAGCCTTGTACAATTTGTAAACTAGGTTTGTGCCCCTTTCTAAATCGGGAGATTACAAAAATGAATATTACTCCTACAAGAGTATATATGCTCCAACAAATTCAATGTTCGGCGAACGTCCGACACACAGCTCGTTAAACAGTGGAGAGTCGTTCAACAAATTAATGTCGTTGTTCGACCTAGCGACACCGAAGTACTCATGCCAGTTCCACAATTCTTGGTCAGCAACTGCCTCCAACATGATAGTCGATTGTGTGCTCTTGTGTCCGCTAGTGAATGCACCTGTCCATGACGTGGAACAATTGTCCACTCACAATGCATATAGATAGCACAAAAGTAGTACACATATTATCTCAAATGTTTGTTCTTTGATTTTCGAAAGTTTCTATACATTTTTTAATGATTTTTAAGGATAAACAATTTTCTGGTATTATTAAATCTTTATATATTATCTCAGAACAAATTATTTAAATCTTTGTACTGTTATCTAAAAATAAATTATTTTAATCTTTGTATTATTATATAAATTATTAAATACCAATAGAGAAATTAATATGTATTTGTAGTAATTCATTAGTTATAACTAATATATTGTTAATCGACATAATACTGACATTTTATGTTCACTATTGATGCCTAGAGTTAATAGTTATTTAAGGATGATTTAAGCAATATAACGCACCTCTATAGGTTCATAACCATTTGATAATCAATTCTGATTGCAGAACTACTAATCATAAACATTTTATTCACTTGTAATGAAGATTTTATTCACCTGTAATATATTATTATAATAATGTATCTATCATGTGATTATATGATTTAGAAATTGTGATTCCCAAGCCCACAACAAAAGCCCGTCACCTGCCCAACTCACCTCATGATCAGTTGATGATAGCCCATCAACAGCCCAAGCGTGGCCACTCAAATCAGATCCACCCATATCTCGGCCCATGTGACCCAAAACACTGCCCACACACTCAATGATTATTCTTGATTATAAATAATTTTCCGAGTTCTCTTATTATTTTTTTCGTAGAGAGAATCGAACTGGGTAGTGTGTAGTTAATCTTACTCCATATAATAGTACTAGTTTTTAAGTCGGACGAATCATACACGAGATTCATAATAATTTTATTAGTTACTAACTCTGTCGTCTGACGTCGTTGCTTTTGTTAGCGTATATACAGTGGCGGATCCAGAAACGAAAAATGGCGGAATTACCATTACGCCTCTATCCTTCGGTTTCACAAAAACATACTCAAAATACACCAAAAATAATGGGTTATTATTTGATATACTACTATTTTTTTTTATTTAAGCATGAGGATTACATAATTATTATTGTTTTATTTTGAAAATTCTTTCGGTACGAGGCTATATAGAGTGATTGGCGGGTAAAACAAATTATGAGACTTTTTTTTAGATGTAGAAATATTAAGTAAAAAATAATATGACTATCAAATTTGACATAAATAACATGATTAGTTATTAGAAAAAATATAAAAAAATTTCAATGTTCTTCTTTCAAAAAAAAAAAAAAAGAAACATAATAGAATAAATGGGAATTATGGATTATCACATTAATTTCAAATACTATAAATATGGCTTGCAAATAATTGAATAGATATTTATAGCGAAATGACTTTAGTTCCAAGTTTAATTTTGGATTAATATTGTCTTACAAATTAAAAATATTGAGTTATCTACTGTGAATAAAAATAAATCATAAAACATTCTACTATTACTACTAAACTAATTAAGATAATTCATGGTTTAATTGTCTAATTTTAACCCATGTCTTTGCCATACATAAAAGAGAACAAAAATAATTGTAGGAGTACTACTGTTTTTACTCTATTAGTGTACTGTTAAGTTATTATTTTGACCAAGTCAAAAATGAAATGGGAAAGTCATCTCCTCCTTATTCCCTTTTTAAGTTTTTATCGTTCAAAACCAGAGAAAGAGAAGTAGAGAGAAAACTCCTCCCCGACATTCATACCACACAATTTTTCTTATAACCTCAAATAATCAAAAGAATTGGTCTGCACATCAATAATTAGTAGCCTAGAAAAAAAATTGGTCTTGGCCTTCTTCTTCGGGGCAGTGTAAGCGGCCAAGGGAGGGGGCGACCATGAAGGTTTTCCGGTGGGATAAGGGGAAGCGGCGGCGCGCGGAAGGGGTGACCGCCCCCTCCTGGATCCGCCACTGGGTATATATATAGATACAGAAAAGCATGTTTGATGCAAATCCTTATTTACTTAAATCATGAAAACAAATTTCTTATGAAAAGGGTTTCATTTATTGCTATTTGTTGGTTAAATTCATGAAAATGAAAATTGTAGAACAAACAAATACTTCTATATTGTTGATTGATTGGTACACTAACGGTTACATAAGATTTTTTAGTCGAAGCAATTAATTAACAATATTCTCAAACTAGATAAATATGAAAAAGTTATCGAAAACGGTTGCTAGTACCAGTTCGAAGTCAAGTCAGGTCTTGTCTTGTCTTAAGATGACACTAGAATGTACATAACAATAAATGGATCACGATGAGTAAGAACGACATATGCTTGTGAAACCAAGTATGAGATATTGATTGTATACGATAATTAGTA